>NC_133591.1:13824715-14124715 GCF_964106895.1 Numenius arquata | reverse complement strand
GTCCACCAAGACCTGTCAGCAGATTAAGAATTACCCAGTGAGTAAGTTTGCAAATTACTCCGCTAAAACTCTGTTCAAGAATTTGACATACAATATGTGAAGAAAGGGAAATTAATTGGAAACTTCTGCTGAGCTGCAGCAGACATTTGTTCAGCTGCAGTTGACAGGGAAGACGTTTTACCAGATGACACCTCATAAGCATTACTTGGTCCTCATTTTCTAGACTCCAGGTAAAATCCAGAGCGCTGCAACCAAGAAATGCTATGATTTGATACAGAAGTAGTGAATATCAGAGTCTGAATCAATGTTTGAAAAGAATCAAAGGCTCTTTTGTCTCCTTTGACACCTGATACTCTGCAGCAAAGATTTGCACTTCCAATGAATAAAACTGCCGTAGGCCTTGTTTCCTACTCCAAATATCCAGGGAGTAAATCTCTCCAATTGTTCCAAACTGCATCGATACATAATATCAGGAGGAATGTGCAGCAGAATGGATATAATGTGAAAAATCTACAAGGCTGAAAATAAAAACTAAACAACTCTCTGATCTGCACGCATAATCCCATGGTGCAGCTGACCCAGAATTGTAATGCAAATATTGTAGTTCAATCAGGCTATTTTAAGACAGGATAGGAATGAGGCTTCTACTTTCCCCAGAAGGAATGTACATCATTGCCTCTTCTTTAATTTCCTTTTGATTAAAAAAATATTAGACTGTCTGAAGAGTATGTGCTATCTTTTCTGTGTGTTGAAGGAAAGAGAAAAATCAAAAGGAATGAGAAATACAGGTGAACTTGTCAATTCAGGTTCACTGGGAAAAGCTTAGAACTTTTTGTTAGATGCTTTTTGTATGATTTAGTTTGGCTGATGAGGAAATTCAATTTCTTCCCTTCTTTCTTTCTAAAATTCTGAAATCTACCACTGAGATTGTAGGTAAGGAGGGAAGAAGGGGATTTGAGTTAAGTTTCCGTGCAGTTCTTCCCTCACCGATTGTTCAGGGTTTGTTTCTGTAGCCGTTAGTTCAGTGGTGAGTGAGATACGAGGTTTTGATACCCGAACTACACTGAAGCTGAGCTTTAGTGTCACCCTATTTCTTGCAGCCAACCAAAATAACTCGCGTCAAAACCTTTATTTTTGAACTTTGATTTTTTTTTTTGAGGTTTGCAACGTATTTGCAAATTGAAAGAAGGTCTTAGAAAATTTCCAAATGGTTTGCTGTGTTTTTATTATTTAACTGATTGTGATGGCAATTTTCCATGTATTCTTTGTCTGCCTTTGAGCCAAATGTTGTGGTTGACATGGGACTTCTGACCAGCTGCCAGAGCCTTTGGCTAATGGCTTAAACCTATCCAGTCCCAAGAGATCCAGCAGAAACCATTTTTACCGCTTTTCCCATTCTCTGAAAAGTGTTTGGGGAATGTCAGTTGTGGAAAGCATCCTTTGAATGACTGACTGTCCGGCGTACGATGGGGAGAGTGGCTTTTCTCAACAGTGTCATGGAGACACAGGAGAACAGAATAGTATTTCAGCCAAAAAATACTAGCTGATAGCTTTTCTATTACAAAGACAATATCAAAGAAGGTTGAGGAAAGAGAACTGCTGACAGAGAGAGAGCGCTATAGGCTTTATCAGGAATATCCTTGAGCGATGGAATGTTGAATTAGTTGAAGCTCCTGAATTTCTATTTTCGTATCTAGTTTTACCGTCCCACAGCTAGTTTGCATTGTGTAGCTGTAGAATGGCAATGGGAGCGAAGACAGTGCTGATATAATAATTTCACATGAAGATTTGCATGTAGTAGATAGTGGAAAACCAGCCTCTGCGCTGTATGAATATACACATACACCCAGGTAAAGCGATGCATAAAACTGTTTTAATCCCTGACTTTAGAGAGCCTTATGCTCTGTTGAGGTTTCTCCTTGTTAGTATGTAATATTCTGTAAGAGTTTCTATTACTTTGTGTGTTGATCTGTCACTCCCACACTTCTCTGCTGAAGCCAAAGATGGTTGCTTTGCACATGAAACTTAAATACGTGAAATTTTAAACTCTTCACCCGTTTCAGAAACTGATCTCCCCTCCCGAAGATAATAATTCCATTTGACACAAGCTATAGACATTTTCTTGGGTTTT
Source organism: Numenius arquata (assembly GCF_964106895.1). Lineage (NCBI taxonomy): Eukaryota > Metazoa > Chordata > Aves > Charadriiformes > Scolopacidae > Numenius > Numenius arquata. The sequence continues at coordinate 14,122,584 of NC_133591.1, read as the reverse complement.
AAAGCTGTTCAGCATTAATTGAAAGATGGAGGAAATTCTTCATGCAGTTTTGCGTGTTGATGAAGGGAATAAAATCTTTGTTTCGTGAAGTCTAGGTGGGCCTGGCACTGCAGCGCTCGCTGCCACGGAACTGTTTGGCTGAACAATTTACATGAATTCGAGTGACAACATCTTGAGTGATGTGGTGCTGGTAGTTCCAAACAAATGGCCATAAAAACCGTGCCTGCATTCCTCACAGTGTGTTTTTTGGTTTTGTAAAGACACTTCCTTTCTTTGGTCTTTATCATTTTTTACGGGGTTTTTTTTTAGCTTCTTTTTAGCTTCTTCCTCTCTTTTGCAATGCATTAGTTACTATAGTAACTATGCTGTGAATGGTATAGAAAGAGGCTAGTGCACCCTAGCAGTGAAGTATAAAGCCACTTTATGTAATAGTTTGAAATTTATATCATGTTTTTGAAAATACAGCAGTTTTTGTGGTGGTTTCCATGACCACATATGTGGTATAAGTATATATATAGCACTCTTAGGTCATCATTGGTAATTACCCTCTTCTGCCAACATCCAAAGGATGGTAACAGCCCTGCCTGAAATTCTACTCCGCAGACAAAGCGTTCTGAAATACACATCCAAGGGCTTCACCACCATCCGTTTTCACCTTCTGAATATGTTTAGCTCTTATGGAAAAGTAATCTGGACCCGTAGGCATAATGCTAGATTAGATTATAGTTAATTTAACTTCCACTTACTAAAGAGCTGGTTGGTGAGGGGTTGTGTCTGGACTAGCCACTATTCGCAGTTGATTGAAATACTTTGCATTACTATATTACATCCCACTAGTATAAAAGCCGTAGTGTTTGTGCTGTGATCCTGTTATCTCCAAAGCTACCCTGCTCTGAGTCAGGATTTTCACTGATGAGTGCCAAACATTGCAGAAAACAACGGCAGAGTAGAAAGTATTCCTGAAGCCAGTTCTGACCTGTAGCTTCAGCATAGCTGCAGGAGACACTGAGTACAGGGTATTCGCTGATAATGATGTATTACACACCTGGTAACTTTTGCCTCTTCTAGTCATAAGAGCCCTTTTTTTCCCTGTTTTTTTTTTTTTGTTGTTGTTGTGTTTTTTTTTTTTTTTTTTTTCAGAGAGCATATTTAAGCACAGCCTGGTGTAAATTCATATTTTAGTAATTGTGTTCTACCTATCCCTGGAGTTTTGAATGAAAGCATTACCATTCATTACTTCCTGTCCTAAACACAGTGCTGCCAACTCTCATGATTTTATTGAGTCTCAGGATAGTTGTTGGATTTTCAAAAAGTTCCAGCTCCTCAAGTAATGCAAATATGTGAAATCTATTTCATTACATAAAGGGCATGCTTCTAATTTTCTCAGCTGGGGGAAAAGCTTGAACTAGCGACTCAGTGCACTGTTAAGGCTGGAAAAAGTAATTTAAAAAAGTATTCTTTTTTGATATAGTCTCTAATTTAAGCAAGTATCTTTTCAAGTTCCCGACTCATAAATTTTGGATGTTTGGACTTGACAATAAGGTATTGTTTGTTTATTTTGGCTGCCGTGCTCTACTTGGGAGCTTGAATATCCCTCTCACTGGTAGAATGTCCTTTGCATTACCTCATAAAAGAGCAAAGTCTAAACTAGAAACGCATTTAAAAGTGTTTTCAGATCCTTGGGTGGAAGCTGTGAAAAACACATCTGTACTCTTAAGTATGCATTAACATATCAAGTGGATTAAAAATTAAGTTCTTAAAATCTTATTCACATGACCTGATGTGTCTCTCTGATGACATCTGCTGAAGTCTCTCTCTGGCTAGTATGGCAGATTCTCGATGAGCTGGCTAATTCCTTATTTAAACTCTACAAACCACTTAATAGATGCCTGATTTTTAGGGTACAGTGAGTAAAAGACAAAAGTTACAAGAGGAAAATGACTTGGTTCTGCCAAGGTGTGGAAAAGGAAAAAAACAATGTGTGTGTGCATGCATGTGTGTGTGTATATACGGTTACTACCACACTGCTTTTGAAAGGCATGGAGACCACTGGTCAGGAAAAAAAACAGTAAGAAGGTTATTTCACAACTACCTGCTTTCTGCAGGTTTTCTTGGCTCTTCCATTTGAAATTCCGGGAACTGACCACTGACAGAATATTTGGCTGAAAAATCTCATCTCCTCTACTCTACTCCTCTGCATTGGTGATGTCCTGCATTTCATCATATAGCAGATGCAAACTTGTATTTTTCCCTTGCAAAGCCAGTTGTTGAATGTATTCCTTGTACCGCGGTAGTAGGATGTTTATTTCAATACCGTGAACTGTTGGATTCCTGTAACTTGGAGCCTGGAGAAGGGGGAAGGAACAGGAGAGAAACCGAAGTGGTTCTGTCCAAACCTCTGGCTGCGGAGCCCAGTAACCTCTCCAAAGCGCTGTCACATTTCAGCCAAGTGATAGAAGGACTTGGACGCTTGCTCGAAGCAGGCCTAGGAGGAACTTGCATTGTTCACATTATTGCTGGTATTCTCTGTTTTCTGGACAACAGCCAACAGGAAATTCCTGGGACAAATCTTTCCACTCCTTTTTTTTTTTTTTTTTTTTTTAATAAAATATTTAGGGGGAAAAAAAAAAAGGAAAGAGAGTGAAACTGAGCTGCACAGAACGGAGAAGCCAATGTTAACCCCAAATCACAGATATGTAAGGTTTTGGGTCTCCTTTGTGATTTTATTTTTTCCTCTGAAGGATTTATGACCTCACATGCGTTGTTTCTGTGACATCAGATGGTGCTGCCATGGGAACCATTTTATTGTCAAAAACAAAAGAATTTTGAAGAGTTCCTTAGCAGCACAGGACACAGAGTGCAGAGTATAAAGAAACTATTTTTATCTAGATGATAAATCTGTTTTATTAGGCTCATGATTTTTCAGCTCTGTCCTGCTAGAAGCAAGAATAAATCTGGCAAAAACAACAACAGTTGCACCTGTTAATCAGGGACCGAATTTGTCCCTACATGCAAAATCTTGGGAATTTCCTTTCTTGTCCCCCCCCTCCAAATGACTGATAGTTTCCAAATGCTTTAACAGATGAGAATAAACAACAATCTGCTCATACAAGCTTTACGGGAGCAAGAGCTTGATAAGTAACAGGAAGTTTGTATTGCTGTGGTTTTGGTGATTTTAAATTGACAGTGTACAATACGGAGTGCAATTCATGCAGAGTGGAGTATTGAGGATTCATGTTTTGCTTCCATAATACCTCCAAAATCAAACGGCATCAGAGATTTGGTAGTTTATGTTATTAAATACAGAGCTCTCTAGTTTGTCCTGAGATGGGAGGGTGAGACCTGCTGTCCTCAGCTGGAATGATGGACACTCACCAGTGGACCCACAGGTAAAAAGAAGAACAAAATGTTGTGATTGAATATGGTTAACATGTAGAAAAATGTTTAAACCCTAGCTGAAAACAGCATGGGATAAACCTGCTAAAAACTAACTGTTAACATGTAGCAAATCTAGGAGTTTTATGTCGATAAAAATAGCAAGTGTGTGTGATATGTGTATGTACATACTGATAACATGTAAATCTCACGGTCAAATCTGCCTGCGTATCTACACACAGACTTTATCGTATAGTAACAGGGGAGCAGCCTAGTTTTCCTTAAGAAAAATATCAACATGAGTGCCTGAAGAAAGTTGTTAGAGGAAATTTTAAAAATTCCTTTCACATATGTATCCTGCTCTAGTTAAGATTCTGCAGCTGCTGAATTTAGTGCCCCAGCACTGTTGCTGTATTCCAAAAGACAAGTGATCTCATTGCCATATATTTGCTAGAGTAAAAGTAATATACACCAGGGGATAGGCAGGTTAAACGCCATATGGTTAACCCCAACATTTCTGTTTTAAATGATTCCCTGCAATTGGGTGGATATCAGCATTTTGCAATGTTTTGCTGATCTTTTCTTTTGTAACGAGGTAACCTGGGGAGGGAGAGAATGATAGTAACTGTAATTACTACCGATTTATATCTGCTCTCTGTCCAATCCACCTCTACAAATGTATTCCTGTAGACCTAAGCAGCTTAGAAGTGGATCTGAGGGAATATCAAGGATGCAGAATCCCAGCATGGGAAGGAGAAGGAAAGTGCTGCTTAAACATTGACACATTGCCAGATGTAGTGCTTTTTAACATTGGGGTAGGCTTGTTCACACTTGTCAAATCATACTGCGCTTGCTAATGTTGCATTTTCATCCAATATATTAGCTCACTCTCTATTCCCACTCTTCAGCAATCCTTTTCTTTTCATTTCTCCTTTCTTACCTTCCTTCCACTGTTCTTTGTTTTCCCTTTTTGCCCTTATCTTGTGGATATTTTCTTTCTTTGTTTCTTTCTGCCTGACTCCCCCTCAACTGAAAAAAATCAGTCTGACCCAATCTACATTTTTTTAGAACACGTAGGTTAAGCAGATGCCTGCCTGGAGGGATTTACAGTCTCATCCTGATGTACAACACGCAAGGAATACATAGGCTGATATACCGGAGTGGGAGTAGTTGTTAATCAGCAATTGAAGGATACATGAAAGAAACATGTTTGGGATTTTCTTAGGAAAAAAAAAAGATAGAGCAGCGGATGTCTGCCCTGAGGAAAAGGGATGCTTTTTGGTGCACCAGTGGGTAGTGTCAATGAAGAAATAGAGTTCAGACCTGAGGAGCGTTTTGTGCAGAATACTAGGATGCACCAGAAATAACCAATTACAGTAGGTGGGAGTTTCTTATAGGTGAAAAAGAGGCTCTTAAATTAGTTGTCAAAAATAGCTGAGGTTTATGAAGTGATTTAAAACAAAAAATTACATAGAGTAGCAGAACATCCCCTCTTCCCTCTCATTTTAAATGTACACAACAGAAGAAAGAATTCTCATTCATTTGCCCCCTCAGCTCTTCTTTCCCATTTCCCTGTGTCACGTAGAAGGATAAAAAGAGAGCATTGAACTCAGAGTGCCTGATTTGGTTGGACAGGAGAAATACTGAAAAGATCTTTGCTGCGGGAAGATCTGTAGGCAGCAAACGAGGTTGAGTGGAATGGAGTTGTCCTGAAAGGCTCTTATCTGGGTTCTCATCTCATTTCATCCAAGTGGGGGATGTCTGACAAGTACGGACAGCGAAGCAAGGCCAGTGTTAAACCAAACCGTTGCCCTTGAGTGGCTTGAGAGCTGCTGCTGGAGGGAGAATGTTAAGCAGTACAGAATCCTGCAGGATCATGAAGGTAGCCTGAGCTATGTAGGTTATGCTGGCTGGCTGGCAGTGGATGCTCTTAGGGGCAGGTATTGTATTATAATCTTATTTTTTTTTACTCTAGGTTGTAAGTCTTTGTATTCCTATGGTGAAAAATGCAAATGGGTCTCAATCTCTTCCCATAGACAATCTTTTGCAAACCTCAAAAGGAGATTTTGCCCAGGAAGGCTTTCAGCTTGTGGTCCCCCAGTAATGCCTTGTGCGATACGAATACACACGTTTGTCCAAAATCAGCAGAGGTTTTGCTGAGGAAAAGCAAAGCTTTTTCATGGACCTGGCACCTTTGTGGAGTGGGTCATAAGATGAGGTTTGGTCCTTGGTACCGTTCTCAGAATCTGCGTAGATCAGCTCTTCCCATTGCCATGGGGCAGTTACACATCGTATCCGGGGACTAAAGGTACTGACTTTGGTAGGATTGACGTGGGCACTGCTGCATTGGGCACCCAGGGAAAATCCTGATCAGATCAGTTATGCTGTAGAAGCAGAGAAAGCTCCTTGATCCACCAGTATTAATAGAGGAAGAACTACAGATCTGCTCTACCTCTGTATCTTGTCATCCTTACAAATGGGCAATCACTGCTTTTGTGCCACCTTGGGGCGTCACATCCACACTCGATGTGATACAGATTCCTAAATCTGATAATCAACCACAGCCAACCTCAAAATGTTTTGGAGTCCTTATATCCTATGCATAGCAAGGGAACATAACTAAATATTTTTTTAAATAGTTCTGTTTCTTCCTGTTCTTCAAGGAAGGGATATGGTGTGTCCAGGGAAGGGATATGATTTGTTCAGACATAGCTTGCCATGAGCCTTCCATCTTTTCATTGTATGTAATCTGAGGCTTTTCTGTGTTTGGGGAAGGATTTGCAGGGGGCTTAAGTAAATTAAGGATAGTTATATGTTAGAAGATGCAGAGCTGCTGGTATTCATTGTAATGGCTGCAGATATTATAATGAAGCCTTATCAGAGTACCACTTGCCTGAGACCCTGCATCAGCGATTACTTTTCATCTGAAAGAGGCTTTACCTGAATTAGTGTTTTTATTTGGAGCAATAGTGCAGTTCTGAAGTGAGTCCCCTAATCATCTCTACTCTCCATGCGTTGGAGTGGGTTTAGAATGCCTTAACTAGGGTTCCTTTGGAGGCACTTAAACAAAGACCCCGCTTTAGGAGCACCACAAACCCCAGTTGGGATATAAAGATCCAAAACAATGATCCATCTTGTGATACTCCTGAACCAAAGGTAGGGCAGGGATACTCAGTCTGTGGGACCAGCCTAAATCCAGTCCAAAGCAAAACTCCCAAGACTGCATTTAGCGTACACTTTGATCGACTGATGTGCTCCTGTTGTACACAGTTACTTGCAGGATGTAGCTAGAAGTGGCTGCATAAATGTCAGGATTAAATGTAAGGATGAGAAACAAGAATTATATCCAATATATCAGCTCATCCCGATAGTTAACGCTGTGAGCAGCCCCGTACCTGCCCCTCAGCTTCACATTAACATTAGTAGATACAGCAAGTTCTGCACTCCTTTGCCTACCAAATCCCTAGAGTGAAGTCAACCCCTCTTTCCCCCATACAGGAATATGACTGTCAACTGAAGATTTGTGAAAATTCACTCATCAGAGAAGGACTAAAGCTAAACCTTACCATCAAGAAGCGAGAAGAGTAAACGGTGTGGTATGGGAAGTCATTAGTTCGTCTGACATGCCTCTGCATCGCGCTGCAGATTGATCTCCCCTTTGTTCAAAGGACAAAGATACCTGAGACAACCTCAGGGAACTTTAATTTTAAATTCCCTCCCTTCCCCACAAAAGTTAGTCTTATGAAGAAGGAAACTGGAGGTAAGTGTTCCTGCTTTTCATCTGTGGGGTGGGGCAGCAATTCTCAGCCCGTGGCTGCACACCATCATTTTTGCCACTATTCTAAAAAGGGAAAGATTTTAAAACTTTCATCTTAGAATTAGAGAACAGCTGGGGTGATTCAAGCACTCTGTGCCCTGTGGCTGTCTGTAATTTCCTCTTTCTTCATGACTAGCACAAGCGTAATTATTTGGTTCTTTTGAGAAAGGAAAGTTGTATTTGTTTCTTTTTAATCATTAATATGCATCCCTTAGACCCTATCCTGGATTTTTGGTTAGAGAGAAGAGAACCGCTGTGAATGTGGGTGCGAGAATAAGAGATTAAGGCCTGGTCTCCACCTTGAGAGGTGGAGAGAGATGGGACACGGTGGATTCATGGGCTGAAGCCGTCCTGAAGGCAGGAATCGTGTTAGAGGACAGGGGGGTTCTGCCACATGTAGTAGTTCATACGGGGTGAGGAAACAAAGGAATTCTTACAGAAAAGCAGCGCTGACATTGTTTTCAAGTGATGCTTTTTTGTTCTCATTAGTCCTATGAAATTTCATGGTGAACCAGTCTAAATTATTACCTCCTAATGCTATTGTTTCTTGGCTTGTTTTTGTGAGAGTGTTATAAATCTTAATTTTTATGGTGCTTTGCTTGATAAGGCATGGATGTTTGGCCACATGGTTTCCAGTGTTAGTTGGTGCAGTTGTTAGTATTTTGTTATCTTTGTCTTAGAGCTGGCAATGTCATTAAAATACATTAATACTGAGAGTTTGAACTCCATGTGCATAGAAATAGAGAGAAGGAGTTTCAAGCACCCTGTGTGCATGTAGGAATGATTTCTGGGACGTGCTGAACATTTTAGCTTAAAACTTCTACAGCAAAAACCAAGGACATTGCAGTTTCGCTCCTTCGTACTGATTTATAAGCCAAATTTTTAAAGGAGAGGAAGAACTCCAACTTAATTTCTTCCTATGGACCATTCAAAGTGTACAAAAGTCATAAATGAGATCCCAGAAACAAAGAGGTTGTTCTAGATTCCTCTCACTTGCTGGATGGCCTTTAGGATTCAGTTCTCCAGACTTCTCTACACATTTCGGGAACTATCTTCTAATTGCCAGGGAAGACTGGGATGTAATTTCTTGATGCCAGGAGCTGGGTCTTTGTGAAAAATAAAAAATACTGCAAGATTAGCCAAGAAAAAGGAAAAAAGTGATGTTTGCCTGTATCTGGGTTATGAGCATCTTGGTGGTTGTGGTCTGATGTATTCTGTACTGGCTTGAATTGGACTTTGTTGTTTGCTCCACCTTAAATTCTCTGCCATGATCCAGCTTTTACACATTTAAAATAATAATTTTCCCCCCTAAGAGTAATCAGGTTGATTAGGTCTAGGGAGGAAATCACACAGACGTTACAGCGGAAGTCCTCCTTTGGACTTAATTGGGGTAAAATTAGTTTTGCCATTTCTTTCCCTATCTTACTGCTGCTCTTCTCCCGTGAAAAGTGGGATGAGCGCTAGGATTTCCAGGTCAGGGTACAGGAACATGAATCAGAGCAGAGACTGTGGGAATCTTGCCAGCGCCTGCCCGCTCTCCGCTTCTGTCTGCTACTCCCTAATGTAATGATCACTAAATACTACTCTAAAACCAGGAGAGGAAAAAGCCAGGTCTTTCTCAGTGTGGAGAGGGGTAAAATGAGAAAACAAGTGGTAGAAAGCCCTCCCAGACACAATGCTTTAGAGTTTCGGGTTTGCCTGCAGCTGCCCTCGTTACCTTCGGTTCAACCCACTGGGCGTCATCAGGTTTTTGCCTAAGTCCCATCAAATAATGGATCCTTCCCTTTGTGGGTGTTTTCAAGGAATCGGCTCAAAAGCTTTGCAACGTGTGCAAGAGTTAAAAATTTTGCGGGGCTGGTGTGCTCTTCTTCGCTGAATAGTGCCCTCAGCCAGGCAGGGCTCTCCAGCGACTGTCCCCACTGAGCTCCCAACCCTGATCTCTACTCATTTAAACAGGAGTAACTCTGCATTTCCCTCATAAAGGTGCAAGAACCATTTGAGATGAGCATCAAGTCCATGTTTTACATTAGCTCTTCCTTCCTCCCTTGCTTTTAGCAGGAGTTGTGCTGGCAGGTAAACTCATCCGTCCTGTGGACTAAGAGCTTAACACTTGATTTCATGCTCCCTCCCCTTGTGCTGCCATTTCTACAGGCACGGCCCCACCAGCAGCCCCACGTGTCTCCTTAGTTGCAGGTTAGAGGCAGAAAAATGTCCCCTTTCTGTCAGTAAATAGCACTCCTGAGCTGTTCTCAGCTGGTAGCCCCAGTCCCCTGCAGCGTTCTCATTGATTTTGCACGGTGCGAGGAGGGTAGTTTTTACCTCCGAGAGCTCAGGAGCCACGTGGTGTTCCTCCAGCTTGGGAAGAGCCGGCTGCACGTTGGATTCCTGCCTCTCAGATCCTTCAGGAGATGCTGTCAACTTGATTTTCCTTCAAAACTGCCACAGTTTAACAAGCCTGTTGTTAGACTGTAAATTCAAATGTAAGCCTTTCAATTTTTCTGCTTTTCTGACATGAAGCGCTATTATATGTATCGATGCAGACTAGAAATGCGAGCAGAAGGATGCAAGCAGGTACGGTGTATGTATCAGTTGGGCTGTGGAAGCTGCACGTGATGCCTCTGGGCTTTTCTCAGAGCTCCCACCCACCCAGCCCTGCCCTCAATCCACTGTGGAAACAACCTCTTCAAGAAACTGCCTGTGCCTGAAGGAATCCCTGACTATCCATGGAACAAATGGGCGAGCGAGAGGCTGCTTCTGCCTGCCTTCGCCGGAACTCTGACAGCCAAGCCCTGGCTCCTGATCTACCAGATCTTTGAAAAGCATCAGTTTCATTGGAAGTGCACAAAAGCAGCTCAGGGGAACATCAGTTTGACTGATGTAAAAGGTCGGGAGATTTTGTTAGTAAAATCCTCTGTCACCACCTTTTCTGGGAGGAGCTCAAGAGGAGGTGACTGGCTCAAGGCAATCATTCACTCTGGAAAGGGAGAGAATGGGGCTGCAGCCTTGGGGCTTCCTTCATCCGTCTGAGAAGATCTCAGAACTGCTCTAGGAATGTGCTGGGAATCCTCTGAAGTCAGTATTTACTGTCTTCGCTTTATAAGGGAAGAAGCAAAGTCCCACATTGGTTTATCTGTGGCAGACTCTGCTACCCAGGCCTCCGAGGCTTCACGCTTTTCTGCAGGCGAAGGAGAAAGATGTCTGCGGTGTCTCATTTTTGTTCTTCCTATCTGACGACTCTTGGTAAGGATTTGAAGAGCACAGTCCATCAGGAAAGAGATCCTACCTCTTTTGAAGAGGAAGATAAGACTCTGAGAATGTTTGAGGTCACCTTTGTGGTGCCCAGTGTACACGCTCACAGACCTGACTGACGGGGTTTGAGCTCTCAGTTACACCGAGCTGAAGTCAGTGGAAGTTGTTGGTGCTCAGTATTTCTTAGATGAGCCAAAGCTTCCACAGCCACCCCAGAGGTCTCCCCAGCTTAGAGAATCATTTCCTGCGGGTTTGTCTCTCCCTTGAGAACTAACTCCTGCTATTGCATATCTCTCTCTTCGTTGGCATGTTTTGGGAAATATTAGTTTGTTTTTATATTGCACTTCACCTAAGTTACATAGTATTATGTCTGCTTCCTGAGTGATGTTTTTTACACTGGATTATGGCAAGGACATTTAAAAAATGAACTGAAAAAAACCCCATGGGATTAATGAAACTGTGATTCTTTTGGTTTCGCTTTTCTCACTGTTCTCCACAACAGGAAAAATCTAAGAAACTTACTTTTTATTTTCCTAAAACGAAGATTCCAGACAGTCATGTGGCCACAGTATCTAGGGCCTTAAGAAAACATTATACAACTGTGAGGCTCATTACAAAATCTTGAGAGTGGACAAAGCACTAGCACTCACCCACATACGACAGCTCTTGTGGCAGGCAACAAGACAAACAAAAAAACAAATACCACACATTGTGAATGCTCGGGAGAAAATTCACCATGTTTTTCACAAAAAAACACAACCCGACAACAAAAACCCAAAACCCAAGCCAAAAAAATCCCAAGTCATTTATTTGTAGTATTGTCCTCTGGCTGCTTTCTAACTGGCTAATTTTGCTAAACTACTTTGAGACCCTAGGGTCAAACCGAAAATGAGGAATGACATTCAGAGAGTCTAGGGAAAGTAGACTGCTGTATATGCGAATAATTAATGAAAAATTGTGGCAATAACTGGTCTGTCTCTTCCACTGGACTCACTCATCTTAACATCGTGTCCCTTTCTTTTCAGAATCTAAATGTTTTTACTAGAATAAATGATGTGACTCTGAGGATAACCTTGGTCAGGAAGAGAAAAGGAAGAGCTTTTTGTCCACTGCGTATAAATTTGCAACGTTTTGGTTTCATCCTGGCTTTACAAGCTGAGGCAGGTTTCCCAGGAGGCCAGATGCAGCAGCATTGGCACCACGCTGTCACCAAAGCCCTGAGATTTGGGAACTGCTCCTCTCCATCTCACAGCAGACTTTTTGTGGGGCTGCCCTGGCGTTCCTTCTTCCCCTGCACTTCGGATTGAGCACGCTGCAGTGAGGCTTATAACTCATCTCACTGTCATTTCAGGTTGTGGAGCTCTGATCTTCTGCTGTTCTTCCCTAAACATCTGCTCTGCATGCCTGCCGTTTGTGTTAGCCCACACTTCAGTTAATGTTAGAGAAAACAACCGTAGTGGCTGCCGCACTGCAATTGTTAGTCTCCTTTTGCACTGCAGTGTACACCCACTGAGTATTGTTATATATTCAACCCACAATCATAAAGCCCACTCGCAGCTTAAGGCATTTTCTTTTCCTAAGACCATCTCAAAAGCCCATACAATTAGTCCATGTAAAACTCTTGTTCCCTTTCCAGCAACTGATTTTGTTGGCTCTTTCCTTTTTGCCTTCTGCTGCATCTCACTTCATTTTTAATATCTTTCCTCGGTTTTGCCTTTTTTCCCAAAGTTCCTCTGCAGAACGGCATTGTCCTGCAAAAGCAGTTTGCCGGTACATCCTCAAGATCCCCAACTAGGTAAAGAAAACTTACAATGTTGTATGTGGATCTTGTAAGTTTGGGAAGGGTCTCCTGTCTGCATCGTGATGTTTTTCTTGTCTGCAACTTTTCAAAATAAGCTAATGAAAGATGAATCAGGTTTGGAGTCTGCCTTCAGCCCTTTGGTTACTATATCAAGTTAATAAGCATCGGCTGACATTTTAACGTGAAGGTGCCAGGTCCTTTGGTGCCTGAAAGAGAGTGTAAATCTGGGGCTGCTCGGTTCAGTTCTGCCCCTGGCCTTGACTGCTGTGGGTTTTTTCCCCCTCTCTTTATTATTTTCAGTATATTTTCTGGTTTGGACTTTGAAAATACTAAGGTCATCAGTGTCTGAAAGCAGAGGGTATGAGAGGCTGTCCAAGCTGAAATCTGATTTACTGCGGATTCGGTATCCAGTATAGGATTCACTTGTGACAAGTACTGCGGGAAAATATTTGCCAACAGAGCGTGTGATAAAGCAGATTTTCTGTGGCACCGTGGCCGTGCTCAGGCTCCAGCTAAAGGAGCTTCGTAATACTGAGGATTGGGTCTGAAGTGAACATTTTCTCAGCCAACGGGATTCCTTCAAGTTATTTATTACTCCAAAAAAGCGGAATATTCCTCCTGAGGCTGGCTGCTTCCAGCGTTCCTTATAAAAATTGCCCCTTTTTTTCAAGTTTTTTGGGGAGCGTGTGGGGGTGTCTCTCTGTCTGTGAGGGAGAAATGATATACATGTAGCTTTTGTACCGAGTGATGTAGAAGTTGCTCTGGCAACTACACGTGGCTTATTGAATGCCAAGGTAAATAATAGCAAAAGACATGCATACACTATTATTCTCATAATTTCCTGCTGCCCTCAGGCAGTAATAACTTACACACCCTATTTTCCAAATGTTTCTAATTTGTTTCTCATGAGCAGAATTATCTCATAAGTAAAACTCCTCCCCTTTGCAACCAGTCCTGCCTCTTCTTTTACAACTGCCGCGAATGAGGTGACCAGTCAAAGGAAAAGATTACGATATTCATATTTACTGTTAACTGGTGGAACGGAACGGCTGCAGCGCGCTTAAATTCTTCACGTCGTTCCTCTTGTTCGTCTGGAGCTCTGCAATTCTCCCTTCTCAAGTATTAATTCTGCATGCAGCGCTGCAATCCTGCGAGTCTGCAAACATACTCCATTCCTTATCATCCCAGGTGATGGTTCTCATAAGGCTTCTGCTTTTACAGCTGAATCTTAGACTGTGATATCCTTGTTATTCCAGTCCCACCTCTGTCACGTGCGGCTTGAGCTTGATTTGCAACATGCCTTTTGCATCAGCTACCAAACTTCTCTTGAGAAAGAGCAACAGAGGGAAGAAGTAGCCAATTTGGTTTTTTTTTTTTAACATCAAGGCAGCAACATAGGTATAGGCCTTCATTTTTTCTGTGTTGAGGGGGGACCTTTATTTTTTCCATACTTTTTCCATGTTATTGCCATCTATATTGACTTTTGAATTGGGTCTGAGAGTGCAGCGAATGGTGCGCAGCGATGACTACAAGATAATTGAAAATGTAGTAGAAACCTCAAAATTAGTTTTTGAAGATTGGTTAAGCAAATAAAAGGACTCAAAAATATCATAAAACTATTTCAATGGATGCCTAGGTTAAACTGCAGTTTGAAAAGAATCTCCCCGGGCTGGACTGTAAATCCCACTTTGTGACTCCACTCCTGCCTTAACATCCTTTAGCATGAGGGTCAGCAGTAATTATCCAAGCTCATAAGTGACAGAATCGGTCCCAGGTAACTCCTGAAAGTGCATATTTAAATTTTGGGGCTTTCTTTTTAATTTCTGGGGGCTCAAAGAATAACCTACTGACAGAATGTATTTTACATCGAAGTTTTGTATAGACTGCAGTGAAAAAACACCATCCTTCCATATGAGAGCACCACGTGTACGTCTCCTCTAGCAGTCTGCAGCAATCCTTGAAACAAAGCCTTATTGTGCTTCCATGCCCAGCCAAAGTTCTTAGAAACTAAAAAGGTACAGGTTGGTCTCTTCTCCCAAGTCCCAGGCGATGGGACAAGAGGAAACAGCCTCAAGTTGTGTCAGGGGAGGTTCAGATTGGGTATTAGGAACAATGTTTACACGGAAAGGGTTCTTAAGCCTTGGAATGGGCTGCCCAGGGAAGGGGTTGAGGCACCATCTCTGGAGGGATTTAAAAGACGGGTTGACATAGAGCTTAGAGACATGGGTTAGTGATGGGTTTTATCAGAGTTAGGTTGATGGTTGGACTCAATGATCTTAAAGGTCCCTTCCAACCCAGACAATTCTATGATTCTCTGATTCTAATGCTTTTTGTTTCTCCTTTATAATCACATAGTTGAGCCTGTGAACTGGTTAAGGGAACTAGAAAGCAGGATTCGTCTTTTTTTTATTTTAACATGTTTTCTCTGTCTTAGTCCCATGCACTAGTACAGAATTATGGTAACACATCTGAGATGGTACTTTTCTCAGGAGTAAGTGAAGTAAGCAGGTTTTATTAATGTATTGGAAAGTAAGCAAGAAAAATAAGTTTTCTTCCTCTTTCTATGCTATTTATTGTGTATCCTACCCCATTCTCCCCCCTTCTGCTTCCTGCGGTGAGAGACATTACGCTGAGGAGCCCTGCTGCCTTCTCCACTTACGGCTCGAGTAGCTCTGTATTTTCTCTGTCCCTGACCAGCAGAAGTTGGTGGTGGCGGGGCAGCGTGAGAACAGTGAGGGAGAGGAGGGGATGGTGAGGAGCGGGGTCATTCCCATGTGGGCTCTGTGGTGGCGAGAGGTAATCACGGCAGGCAGAGCCCTTCACTTCCTGCCGTGCTGTGCCCTTGGAGTGAAATTTCAGCAAGGGGGTGGAAATGGTGGCACAGCAAGTGGGGTAAATCCATGAGGATCACATCCAATATATGGAATTTGAAGAATTTATTTTTTTTTTAAAAAAAGCCTTTTTTTCAGTTTTGTTCAGGTTAGGCTTCTATAGGACTCTTTTTTTCTTCTTTTAGCGAAAAAGTTTTTATCCCACTTTTTTGAGTGGCCATTTTCAAGGCACTCATTTACAAGGCTTTAATTTTGATCTAAGACAGTTGCTTCAGTGCTAAATACAGCAGCAATTAATTATTAAAGACATACCTTTTGTGGCTGAGCGTTCTCCCTCATAGCTGTTAAACTCTAAGACATGTTTTGCTTTTTAATAATTAATATTTTTTTTATTATTTTGTGACTGTACAGTAAGTGCTTTGTGGGAAGCTGGGAGTAGGATGATCTGCCTGCTGTTTAAGACTGCTGTGTGACCCAGGATCCGTTCCCAGCTCTGGTACAAGCCTCCTGAATGGTTGAGCACATACCTAGATGTATCACGTCCGTCTGCATCAATGCCTTTGTAAAAACAGCCATCAGGTTATTTCTGACAAGCTCTACTACCTGCTCTAACAGGACTGGGAAGAACACTGCCCATTGGCCTGCTCAGAGATCAAACTGTCCTGCAGTGCCAGAATAACTACAGACACAGAAAAAATGAGCCGTATACACTAGTATGAAAAATTGCATATTCTGCTCCTCTTTGCTCATTGATAACCTGCGAATCGGAACAGGGCAAACCGGGATTTTTGTATGAACTGAGCCACTGTAGCTTTGCCCTGAGAAAAACTGGTTCTGGATGACGAGAAAAATGGCAAATTTATTTGCTTAAGGTTTAAAAGATATTTATGAGCTTTGGTAAGGAGGAAATTTCATCTTTGAACAAAGCCTTACGCACTAGATTCTTTGTGAACCGCCTCAAGCCCTTTTCTGTAATTATTCATCTGATCTGTACAGGGTGGATTCGGCACAGCGTATTGCGCTTGACAAACTGAACGTTCCAGCGGTGCTCTTTAAGCCTTTGCCTCTGTGCTGGGAACACCGCAGGAGCCTGCGAAGGGCAGATCTCAACTCAGCTGGTGCCAGTAGTCTGTGCTCTTACAGTGTGGGAGTTACGGTGGCGAAGCAAGAGCATTAGGAAATGTATAATGGGAGCAGTTGCTGGGACTGTTTAGTATGAGGAAGAGGAGGCTGAGGGGAGACCTCATCACTCTCTACAACTACTTGAAAGGACACTGTAGAGAGGTTGGTGCTGGTCTCTTCGCACAGGTAATTAATGACAGAACAAGAGGGAATGGCTTCAAGCTCCAGCAGGGTAGGTTTAGACTGAACATTAGGAAAGAATTTTTCACAGAAAGAGTGGTCGGGCATTGGAACAGGCTGCCCAGGGAGGGGGTTGAGTCACCATCCCTGGATGTGTTTAAGAGCCGTTTAGATGTGGTGTTGGGGGATATGGTATAGGGGAGAGCTTTGTAGTGTAGGGTAGATGGTTGGACTCGATGATTCCAGGGGTCTCTTCCAACCTGGATGATTCTATGATTCTATGATTCAGATGGGCAGCACTGAGGTGTGAGAGGGTCTTGGGCCGCTGAAAGGGCCATTTTTTTTTCTAATGAGATTTAAGACTGTAGCTGTGACCTCCCATTGCGTATTAGCGCTTTCTGCAAGAGATGAGAAATTTGGTAGCTGGCCAGATTCCAGCCCGCAGTAAGTTCTTCTGTTTTACCTGCCGAGATTCCCTCTGTAGTTTCAGGTACACTGAGTGCTCTACTCTTATTATCCTGAACAGTTTTATCTCTGTTAGCAGTGTATGGCAACTTTGTGTGACTACCACTTTCCGCTCCAGAAAGGACTGTACTGCAGTGATGAAGTCCTCTCTGAGTGTATACACATGTGAAAACTATGGATGAAACACCAGAGTTGATGAAGAGGGAAAATTTATCCTTCTCCCACAGTAGCTTTGCTTGGAATCTGAGGGAATGCCTGCTTTTTTGAGGCAAGGATGATAATGGTCCCAAACAAGGAATGATCTTCTCCCAACTGATTGGGTTATTAGGAAGGTGTAATTGTTCCCCTGCTGCCAGCTTTGGGTACCACTCCTGGGGAGGGAGGTTGTCTCCAGGGTTTTGAGGTCGAATCATTTAATAATTCAGACATTAGGAGTTTAATTTCAGTCTAGTCTATCTAGACTAGTCTAAAGATAGCCGAAGGAGCAGTAAGTACAGGCACTTCAGTAAAATGGAGGCTGTGTGAATTTGTTCCTTAGGGCTAGGTATGATAATAGATTTTGTTCACTGACTGATTAATAGGAACTTGGAGAACAGTCCTGGAAGTAGGGATCAGAGCCCAGAACTCCTTCTTCCAGGTGTGTGTTGCAATGACTGGGATGCACAAACAGGCTGTCCCTTTCTAGCCAAATAAATCTTAAATTATTTCTTCACAGAGGTACAGCAGATATAGGCTACTGGAGGAAAGGTGAGTGCTACCTGTCAGAACTACCGAGCACTATTACTAAATAACAGTAGTCTCAGCTCCATTCAAAAATCCAAAAAACATGAGGAGGAGGCTGTGCAGAAGGGAGGCTGCAGGTTACATGTCCTGGAAGGGCCTTTCTTTAGCTCTGAGTCTGAATCTGGGACATGAGCATTAAAAAACGGGGGAGGGTCCGTGTCCTCGCTGTTCAGCTGGTTTGCTTTTGGCAGCATCTTGTTCTTGGACTGCTGAGGAGGTGGACGCTTGGGTAACTCAGGTTTTTGGCGTCCTCCCTGAGCAATAACCCCAGGCTCCACCTGCAGCCTGGAGAGACTGGAGAGCAACTCCAGAGGCAGAGTCAATGGATCTAACTTAGGTGGCGTTCTTAGATCCCTGGGTCAGAACAAATTCATCCCACTCTGGAGAGCTGAGACATAGGGATTTAGAGTGGCTTTTAACACAATAAAGAGAAATGGAGGAAAGATTTTTTTATGGTTTTGGAAACCAAGAGTAAATAGGAAAAACCATTTTACACAGAAGATAATAAAGTGCCAAGGAAGGCACTGGAGCAGAGAAAGCAAATATCTTCAGGAAATACCTGCTGTAGCTTTTATTTTTAGAAAATGTATTTGGAAGACAGAGTATAAAAGTAGGGAAATGGGACTAAGAGCAATCAAACTAAGGAGATCTGTGGCCACGGACAGCCAAGTTGTTTTCCTGAAATTTCAAACAGGATTTTCCTGTGTTGTGAACATTTGAAGCGCTGAGAATGTATCTAATTAATCAAACATACTTGCTATTATAATGAAGGGGCCTGAGCAGTCCAAAACTGAGCCCACCGAGAGAAATCAAAATACAGGTAGTCTCTGTGCAAAGGAACACAGAGTAGAT
The DNA here is from genome assembly GCF_964106895.1 of Numenius arquata. Lineage (NCBI taxonomy): Eukaryota > Metazoa > Chordata > Aves > Charadriiformes > Scolopacidae > Numenius > Numenius arquata. Next base: position 14,104,109 of record NC_133591.1, on the reverse strand, counting down.
GAGAAGTCAAACGGTTAAAAGCAAAATTATCAAGGAAGGTGATGGCAGCAAAACTCATGCTTATTTATGATTTTTTGGGGGTAGAAGATCTCTGGAAGTGAATCAGAGGTAGGAAAGGGCAATTAACAGGAAAGGAAGACGGGGACAAGCGTGAAATAAGCCTGGGGTCTAAACACTGAAAATCTGAGTGTGAAGAATGACCAAGCCACACAGCATGAAGAAATGTCTGTCAGACTTTGGGAAGTATTATCTGTGTCAGTTTATTGCTGTGTAACTTCTCTGGCCGTTTTTCTACAGGTTCCTCTCTGCCGTTTCTCAAAATGGCTGATGTCTTCCTTCTGTGCCAGTAGTAAGATGTGTGCTGTTCATCGGGCAATTTTCTTTGTCCATCAGAAATAAGCAAACCTCTCCGTTCTCCTGTCCAGGCTAAGAGGGGATCTTTGCTAACACGGTAGCGTTCCTGCGCGCTCACCTCCAGGCTGCTTCCCTTGCACACTCGATCAGTAGAGGCGTGCTAAAAGCAGCAGGCTCGGGACTTCACTGGAGGTGATTCATTGCATGAAGTCATCTTCTTGTGCCAATATTCAGTCAGACTGGGACATTCTCAGACTCATTAAAGGATATCCCAATAGAGGCCGAGGAAACATGGGCAGTACGGAGAAAATTCAGGAACTCTTTCAATACCTGATGGCTGATTCAGGGCAGTCCTCAATACAAATAAATAATATTAATGGTAATGACTTGTGGGTTCCTACAGTAATGAGAGATGGTTAGCACGGCTTTTGGTGGGTACTGGGGAAGGGTTTACTGTGCAGGTTTCCCTGAGAAGTTATGTCAGTGCGTCTCACATGTGACTGGTTACAGCTTCTCTTTCAGATTCTGGTTTCCAGTTCAGGTTTCCAGCTCAGGTCTTCTCTTGAGCAAGATTCTGTCCTTCACCAAAAAGGGCTCCTTTCATGATGCACACGAGAGCACTAGAGTGAGACTGCTGAGTCCAATTTTTAGTTCAAATATATGAAATATGTTCTTTGATCTGTTTTTGTTTGTTTTTTCTAGTGGCGAAAAGCTAAAGAATTTACTCACAGTGATGTGGCAGCAGTGGCAGTAGTGACATTATTTCTGTGCTTTGTGCTTTCCAAACATCAAAATGGGCAATCAATCTTGAATGATTTGTAAGACGAAAAAATGCAGGCAGGCAGAATAAAGAGGAGGAGGCACAGCGTACAAGTTCAGCAGTCAAACAGATGTCCAGACTCTTGGTAATAACAGGGATATGTAGATTACCCCGGGCTTAGAAATGTTGCAAGGCAAACGTGTTGCTGTGGGCGTTAGGAATTTCAAAATGAGGTATCCAGCCCTGTGCCGTGACTTTTCCTTTTTCGTTATTGAACTTCTGGGACAAATTTTGTGACAGTCTCAGGAGCTGGAACTCAGCACACTACAGCAGGACTCTTTTGATTAGCTAGTTTGCTTTCTCATTTTCTTAAAAGAAAAAGTCTACCCCTAAGTCTGCTGGGACAGCTATATTGTATTCCAACCCTCCCTCAGGAGGCAGTTAAAGATTAGCATGACTTTGGACAGTGCCAGCTCTAGCTTTGGGTGCTGGGTTCCTTCTGTCCAGCTTTGTTCTTCTGGGCCTGCTGAAGTCTCTGGTCGGGGCGTAGTTGGTTTTTCCAGCACCCAGTTTGCCAATGAGACGTGGCCTTCCTGCTGCCAGCGGAGCCTGAAGAGCGCTAGAGCTCCGTGTTGCCAACTCGTCCCACACATCATGTGATGCCAACATTGCAGAACCATCCTGGTTTCCAGATCAGCACAGGGACGTGAGATAACCCGCTTTTTTAGACTAAACGTTTGATATTCCCGTGAGTTCCTCTCCACCCTTTGTTAGAACTGCATCATGTGCCTGAATTTCCATACATAGGATCTCCTTGGCGTGGGTTCCTTCCATTTCAGTGGTTTTGTTTCCCTTCTGCGTTTGCCTGATTTTCAAGATCTTTCTCCTTGAGACAACAGAAGACTTCCCTTATAGTAATTGGGAAATGCTTCTGAATGTATATTCTGGAAAACAACGTGTACCTCTTAGTGTAAATGATTATGCTACACTACATCCATTCAAAAGCAGTGATATTTCATATTATGGGGGCAAGGGGAGACATTGAGTTTAGCTAAAATAGCGCAGTGAATTTGGCAGGAACATAGAGCGTAACGCTGATCAGACTGCTTATGAGAGCAGCAAGTCTGGAATGGATGCTGTGGAAGCAAGGAATAAGAGAGATTTCAGCTATCTTCTGCCCAAATTAATTAGCATTATGTAAGTGGAGAGAAAAGCAAAAAATTTCAAGGGGAGGGAGACATCTGTTATGTCTCTGAGTTTTTAAGCTTGCCTGCAAATACAGGTCTCCTGGAAAGATAGAAGGATCTCTGTGCTTTTGAAACAGTGAGGGGAGTAAGTGATGAGGAGTCACTGGCTAAAATCCAGTGGTGTGGTTATTGCTAATCCTGGCTCGTTCTTACAGGGGATCGTTTGCTCTTGCAACTCTTTGTGGTTATTTATTATTATGTTATGGTGGGGATTATGTAGCAGCAAAGTGTGAGGACAAACTAAAACCTCCCCGTCCTCTCCCAGCAAACCTAAGCAGAGCGGCAGTGCCTATCAGGCTGATGGATAAAATTCCCAAACACTCTTATCTACAGAATAAGGAAGTTTTCTGCAATATCAAGAAATTCTGACTCAGGAATGGGTTCCATTTGCTCTCAGGTGCTGTTGGCAAAGGGCTGATGGCTCAAGAGCACTCTGGAGTATGTACCAAGCAAAGAAGCGATTACAGTGGCGAGGTGGGAGGTAATGTTCCAGCAATTTGGAAATCACTGTCGAGAGTTATAATGTTTAGTTAGGGAAACACTTCTCTGAAATAAGACGTTAAGGCAGACTGACTCCTTCTCCCCCCACTGCTTTCCTCTAGTGGATTCTTTTAAAGTGTGTTGGGAGGAATAAAAAGAGCGAGGTCGGGTCAGACTGCTTGGCAAGGAAGGTCAGACGGGGTTAAGCAGGCCAGGTCACATTTCTGTGTCTTCTGTGGTTCTCCAAGAATTTGGGGTCACTGCTTAGAAACTGGGCTATTTGATCAGCTGTTGGTAATTTGAGCATCACACAAGAGCAAGTGGAATCAAAGATAATTCTTGAACGTGAATGATTGGAAAGAAGGAATGAATGGAACACTGTTACATTAAAAAATTAAATACACCAACCCTTTATTTTATTCCCATTTCAAATAGTCTATCATGGTTGGTTGACCTAGAAACTGTCTGACTAAGCAGCCAGAAATGTGTATTTCGCTGCACTTAAGAAATAACTGCAGAAAAGGCCGTGTGTCTGGGAAAGGAGGACACACGACTTAGAAAGGTGTTGTTCTGCTGAGAAAATTAACTTGTCACTTCAAAAGTGGCTGGGCACCAAGCTTGGACAATAGCTACTTTGAATATCTGGTAAGAGATGGAATCGTGTTGAAGGGCTAAGAATAATCTTTATCCAGTAATTGCCAAGTATTTAATAACTTTTTTTAAAAAAAAGTATATTATCATGAAGTAGTTTTCATCGCCATTCATCAGACTGGCAAATTGAGACACGCAGAGGTTAAATAACTTGCCTAAGGTCAGAGCAGACCAATAGCAGTGCTGGGGGCAGTACCTACTTTAAGCCATGCCTGCTGAAATGGCTCTCTGAAAGAAAGTGAATTCGGGGTGGATAAATTAACTTTTCTTGAATGATGAAAATGCCAGTAGAATCAAGTAAGAGGAGAAAAAGAGTGATGTCAGCAGCTTGGAGAAGGTAACTTCAGGATGGATTTCCTGTTCCCAGGGGAATGGTTTTTTCCCCCAAATCATGTTGTTTGAGTCCTGGACAAGAATTTGGCTCAGGTGGTCCCAAATCTCTTGCTCTTTGTAGGCCAGTCTCCTTGTAAAGTAATATTTTCAGGCCTAAAAGCAGCAACATACATAGAAAAGGAAATCCACCTGAGACTGTTAGCTTATTAGTGAATTCTCTAATAGTTGCTCTGGGCGATGAGAGATGCACGTGGCTCTCTGTCCCCTGCCATCCTTGTCTTGGATCTCCCTCTCTCGAGTTCCCCAGCCCCGGGAACGGCTCTCCAGCACGCAGGGATAATTCTGAGAATTCAGAAAACACCTTTCTAGTGAGGAGCAGAGGGACTGCCCTGGCTCTTTATATTCAATAAGAAAAATCTCGTTGTGGAAGGAAGAATTTATTTACAGCCCAGCAAAGGAAAGTGAGTTTCAAGGAGACATATTTTGCGGCTGCTTTACTGAAACTATAAGGACTTGCATGTACCCTCATGTTATGTCACTCCAGAATTTTGTAATCCAGCTCAGAGTTCCTACTTCCCCGTTTTCCTCTACCCACTCCTGCTTGGCAGTTTTTTCCTCTGAGCACTGGGTTTGGACCCGTGACAGATTCCTGAACAAAACAGCAATCTCGCTGCACTGTGATTTTTCCACAGCGTTCTCTTCTGCTCAGATGCACCTGCACCCCCCCAGACTCTCAACATTTCCTACCCCTTTATGCAGAAATGGCTACTTACAGGTTAATTGTACCTACCTTAAATTGAAATACTGCAGTAGTTTTATAGGGAAGGGAGTGTTTTCAAATCATTTAAACCTAAACACATTTAATTAGTGACAGATTTTCTAGTTTCTGGGTCCTGAGAATTCTCCTGTTGCTGTGGAGAACAAGGAAAGAATCACCAAGATGGCGCTACAAGAACTTTTTTGACTTATCATCTGTTTTACAGACAAGGGAGCCGCCTTGTACGTGTGTGGATGTTTGGTGATGTACGTGTGTGGATGTTTGGTGATGGAGGGGCTAAAGAAGCAGGGTTAGAAAGGTAAGGCTTTCCAGAAAGGCAATCCACCATCCCATGCTAAGCCATAGAGCTCCAGCAGGCACTTCTCCAGGCTACGGGAAACCTCTCCAGTCTCCAGTCCTTTGGTGTCTGTGCTTAGACCACGCCTTGCCTCTAGATATTACCTGTGTGAATTCTTTTCTCTGATGTATTTGATAAGGAAAAACCCAAGTCAGAAGTTGGTGACTAGTTCTGGCATTTTCTAAAGCAGCCACTGTAGTATTTTCCTTTGGGTTATGAAAAGCCTGAAATGTAGACACTCCAGTTACACCACCTTATTTTCAATGGCTTATTAATACTGTGTACGTTTAGTTTTCCTCCATAACACTATCAAGAGCAGCTCATTTAAAGCAACGCACAGGCAAATGTATCCTTACTTTTTATAGCAGGAGGGAGAAGGATGAGTGTCAGTCAGTCAAGACTAGTTCCAAATATGTCTCCAACCAGGCCTCCTACAGAATAAGTGATGCTGGCTGGGTGCCATCCGGCTTACTCAGGGCTACAGCTCTTTAAAGAATGCTTGTTATGGATTTCCACAGTAGAGATATTTACCGGGGAAGAACAAACAGATCCTGCTACTCTGTTTCCTTGTGCTTCATAGAAGTGCTCTAAACTGTTTACACTGTTGCCTAAGACTGTTTAGATTAGTTTCACTTTCTGGGTTTTGTTTCATCCCGCCCGGTGTTAGTGTTTGTGGGGATGCAGAGCAGCTGAAACAACTCCTGTAGTCCCCCTTGGTAGCCCAGGTTCTTGCAGAACCTCGTGAGGGACACTCTCCATAGCACTGGGCAGGGGAGTTCGGCAGGGATTTGCAGAAAGCATCCCAACTGGCTTCAAAACACCGCAGCTGTGGAGACGAGCCAGGCTTGGAAGCGCTTGAGCCTGCCCACTCTGCAAACACGCAAGTCTTTGAGCTTAAACCAGGGTTAATGCTTCGGGGTTATTCACCAATGATTTCATTTGCTGGTTCAGACAAAGCCTGGGAAATTTATCTTCAGGACACAACCATCCTGAAAGCTTCACACCTCTTCTTTGGAGGAAGTGTGTTAGGATTGCACTAGACCTACAGAAGGTGGTGTGAATTTCCTGGCCTTCTGCTGGAATGGTAGAGAAAGCTCAGTGCCAGCTAGGGAATGAATTGCACTTGAGAGTTATTTTTGATTTTATCATAACCCCAAAATGTTTGCCTTACTCAGATGTTTGCCTCGTATAGTCTGTCTTTGCTGCTTTGCTTCTCTTAAGGAATATTCCATACAGTTTTTCAAGTTTTATGTAACCCTGTAGTGCCTCAAGCAATTATTCAACTTAAAACATGAAGAGACAAAAAGTTACTGCCCGTGGACAAAATCAAACATTTTAATCATTTATAGTGTTATTTTAAATATACATCTAATTATTCTTTTGGGCATCTCCACGTGACATTTGCCATTTTTAAAGATGCGAGGATGATTTATTTTCATATGAAGAGCAACGTAGAGTTTTTTTTGGCTGCAAGGGGACAGAGAGAGATGGAGAGCAGTTGTGGCAGAGCAGGGATGGGAATTGCAGGGACTGGATGTCAGTGGGATTGCCTGTGGGAACTATGGCAGAAGAAAGCAGAAGGGAAAGAGCGTGGGCTAAAGCAGGGTGGCAGGGGGTTCAGGCTGGGGTGAGAGGGACTGCAAAGGGGTTCAGAAGTCCAGCAGGAGATGCAGGGACTACGTAGTATTAGAGAACGGAGAAACTTCTCGGGGGAGAAAGAGGCATCACATAAAGCAGGATGAAAACTGTGTGATGGGATGCTGCACCCAGTGAGAAGTCCCTGCACAGGGAGTCTTCAGCCTGGCCTGGTGCTCACTATTTGTTTTCCTTTTCCCTGCTCGTTAATTGTTGAGGCCGATGACCATTAAGGCAGTGGACCTCCTGCTATTGGGTTTATCTTTACTTTTACAGTCCTGTCAAGCAGCAGTAATGTAGATAAGCTGCTATGTGGAAGCTGTTCAGACACTAATTAAAACTGCACTGAGAATTACAAGGAAAAACTCAGCCATACTGATACCAAAAAGAAACTTAAAGTAGAAGAGCTGTCAGTTCAAACCTGCCGGTCAAATGGCAACACTTAGCTCTGCTGGGTCAGCTCCTGCCTGACTTAAAGATTTAGACAGACCTGTTAAAATATATAATAAAGATCTGGCTGTGTCCATTGCATAATGTAATCAAAGCAAGCCCTCTTATAAAGCAGTTCATGCCTGATGTTTTTTTTTCATTCTGCCAATGTAATTCCATGAATTTCAGCATGGATACTATTGGCTGATACAGCAGCACAGATACATCTCCTCTCTGTTTTCTAGCCTGCATCATACGTGGCAGTGGGTTATGTTGTAAAGTGTCTATAGTCTGCTTGAATCATAAGAGGCTTCTTTAATCTCTCACTGGGAATTTTGACACAATCTATTATTTACAGTCTGGTGTGTGAAAGGAATTCAAGAGCTGAGGCCAGCAGAAGTAGAGCAATCCAGAAGGGTGAAACTACCACCTTTCTTACAGTGTATCTTACTAGGAAAGTTCAGTCCTACAAAGAGCAAACATACCAGTTTCATACCTCTGCCTTGCCAAAGGCAGGACCACTCAGTAGAGCATTAGAGTGTTTGAGGTATGTGAAACGATGACCTTAGGAGGCCAGGGCAATTTGAGGACAGCCTTAATTTAAAGAGGTGTATCCACAGACAATGGGGAGGATCAGAGTTTGTCTCCAAACCAGGTAGGACGGAAGACACCTTGCTGTAGAGGTAGTCACTATCCTGGCAGTCGCGTGTGATACAGACAATACCTTGCCGTTCATCAAGGGCAGAACGTAGATTTGCCTCTGGAGGAGGGCGTACACGTACCAATCCCGCAGGAACAGCTGCTTAATTAATAAAGCCATGAGGAAAATTCTGTTTGGCTTTGTTCTCTCTGTTCTGACTTCAGGGTTGATGAGTCTGAGGAACAGGGAACTACACAAAACTGTTTACTGCAATGTCTTGGGACCTTCCAGCAGCAAAGAACATGCTTCTTGCTGGCTGTTTTGTTGGAAATAAGAGTTGTGCATCCGTACAGAGTTCATGAGTACCGTTCCGTTACATACAAGTTTTAATGTGGCACTTGAACGGTTCCTGCCACATTAAAACTACAGCATCGAGTAGCACTTGGGCCATATCGCTCTGCAGCAGGAAAACGTACTAGACTAGAAAGTAGGTCGTGGAAATAATCCTGCTGGTTCCAGTAATCAGAGTATACAAAGGGGTCGAAAGTTCAGAGTGAGCTGGGGAATGCAGTCGGAGGGTTTCTTCTGCCTGAGCGCTGGACACAACGCATTCTCTCTGAGGGGCTGCTGGAAGGAGGATTTCTCGTAAGTGGGACATAGCCATCAGCTGGGCTCGATAAAAAATGCAAAGTTTACAGAGTCCTTTCTTCCCTGGAACCTGGTCTTCCTTCCTCTCTGAAGAAGGAAGTTCTTCAGAGCAGAGTGTGGGGAGAAAAAAATTGCTAGGTCTCTATATTGAAATGCATAGGTTCTACATATGGGACGTATACCCGAGCTCCTGGACACCTCTGTGATGGTTTGTGCATTCCCACCCAAAGAGTTCAGACACAGGATGCGAGAGAGAAAAGGAGAAAACCTTTTCTCTTCTTTGACTGGATGTGGGTCAAGTTTAACATTAATTTTGGGTTAGAAACTGTGAAAAAACTTTTTTTTTGAAAGCGGTTAAATTGTCTTGGAATTTCAGACTGATTATTCCTGTGGTATTTTGGCTGCTCCTGCCCCAGGACCAGGACCCGGAATCCAAAGCCATGCTGTGGACTTGCTTCAGAATGCGGAGCTCCTCCTGAGGTTTTGCTAGAGGGATTTGTGTCTGTGGTTATTTCTCTGCTCCTAGTCAAAGCAGAAACTCTGCTTGAAAATTCTTTGAGAATGTCAGGGCTGCTCACCTGGCTTCTGTGTATGACATGAATAATATAAAACCGGTAACTGTGAACTAGAGCTGCATATAGGCTATGTATAGGGTAAGGTCCTAATTTTATCTCCTCCTCACAAATGGTAGTTTATGGTGTATCCTTACATGAGGGACGTGTGTAAGCCATCGTGTTTAATAACTATCAGTGGATCAGTCCTCCATGAAATAGTTTAAGTCCTTTCAAATCCTAGTGCCTCCACAACATCCTGCATCAAATTAATTCCAGAGTTTCAATTAAGAAGAAAAATCTTTGTTTTGTCTGGTTTTAAACTAATTTATCAGATTTCTTCACCGTGGCTCCTTGATCCTTGTAATGTGAGAAACAGTAATAACAATATTTCATCCATTTTGTCTATAACACTCTGGATTTACATCTCTCTCTTCCTTCTCTCTTCTCTGAGCTGATGATAACTAGTTAATACAACTTTCATCACTGCTCCAGTCCTTGCGTGGCTTTGCTCTTCAATGTCTGTGCATGTGAAATGAGGACAGTCCTCCCTACACCATAGATAATTGGGGCTTATAAAGAACTTTAGAACTATTACACAGAAGAGGTATTATCGTAGCGTTCAAAATGCTGCATAGAGATTAATTCACAAGTATGCGTACAGGTGACTGGTAGAAATTCGGTCACTCTCATTCACAAATCGCTTTTCGTCTAAAATACAGGCATCAATTACAGGTATCATTTTTTGCAAATGTGGCTATTATTTACTAGAAAACATTCCCAAAATTATCTTGGCTCTATCATATGAATATTGTGGTGGAAGAAAGGCGTACAGTGAGCCCATTCAAAACATGAATTGGTATTAACTGAAAGAAACCCCTTCCCCACCTCCTGATTCATTGCTGCGCTCCTCAATCACAAGTCATAGGATGCATCTATCATTCCTGGACCAAATGAAAGGGTGATACAAAATCCTGGGTAAGTATTAAGTCATTTTACCATAATTAAAGTTTGATTTGTCACTTTTAGACCGTTTTTTCCTTGCTAAATCTTTGAGAGGTTACTGTAAGTAAAGAGTCTAAATGGCAACCTTTAATGTTCTACCAGGTTCTCTCTGAGGAGTTTGTTTATAGCTCGTTCCTTAATCTTGAAAGCTTATTTTTCCCTTTCAGATTGTCTATTCAGATCACTTTGTTTTACTTAATGTAAATATTCCAGCAGATTTCAGAACCAAATAGTGATGAATGTGATTAGAATCAGAGCTTTGTTAAGTAGTATGAGAAGATCCTTTATTTCAGCGAGGGAGATACATCACCTCTGTTGCAAATTATCTCATGCTGACAGAGTGAAATGTACTGTAACCTGATGAAAAAGGAACATGATCTAACTGTATCGATACAGGAGGAGAGAAACGCACACAGTGTTCAAAACAAGTATGTCAGGAAGAGTTTGTTTTTTTTCTTGTTTTCATTTTCTGAGGCAGATAGTGAGGTAATTGTTTCTCTGGATAGAAAAGTACAGCCCGTGCCTGGTTGATAGGTGGGTCTTATTCATTTGCTCATTAATTGACAGTTTACGGTATATGTAACAGGGACAATCGCAGTCAGAATGACAAAGAGCCATCTCGAACAGAAAACATTACAGGATCCCATCTCCTGAAATTGTACACTGAACACTTCTTAAAAACCTTTTTTCAGGGGAACAGATGGATTGTTTACAGGCAGTAATTAAGACCATGTCCCTTCCCTAAAATGCTTTTGATGTCGGGGCCAAATTTCATTTACTGTTACATCAAATCTCAGATTAAGTCATTATCTACTTCATCCAAGCCAACAGAGCCAGTCTGGATTAATAGAGGGGTTGTTGGGAGAAATATCTGCTTAAAATACATATATAGTAACAGGAAGAGGAAAGCCCAGCGGTGAAAAGCAATACCGTTGAGCACTAATACGGAGCAAAGCCCGTATGGGAGACCTTCTCGCTCTCTCCAACTCCCTGAAAGGAGGGTGTAGCCGGGGGGGGTCGGTCTCTTCTCTCAAGTCACAGGCGACGGGACAAGAGGAAACGGCCTCAAGTTGTGCCAGGGGAGGTTCAGATTGGATATTAGGAACAATGTTTACACGGAAAGGGTTCTTAAGCCTTGGAATGGGCTGCCCAGGGAAGTGGTTGAGGCACCATCCCTGGAGGGATTTAGAAGACGGGTTGACATAGAGCTTAGAGACATGGGTTAGTGATGGTTTTTTATCAGAGTTAGGTTGATGGTTGGACTCAATGATCTGAAAGGTCCCTTCCAACCCAGACAGTTCTATGATTCTAAAGTTATTTGGGTCTGGGGCCTCGTTTGCTTCTTTGCTGGGTGCACTGGTTTGCTGAACAGATCCCAGAACAAGTTACAGTCCACAAATGTCTGCCTGTATTAAAATCCATTGAGATTTCTTGAAGTTGGGGGGGGGACGACACAGTGTTCATAGATGGTTGCTCACATACAGGATTTTACAAATATATAAATAATATAATTTGCCATTGATGCAGGTTAAAGGCATCACCATACTCAAACCGATGAAAAAAGTGTAGCGGGACCACTCGTTGTCCCGTGTACACAAAACCAGGCTGTCCTTTGTCACTCTTCTCTTGAAGAGTTTGATATTGCAGTTGAGGCTAAAGCTTCCTGTATGGACTCGCTATATTCAATTTTAAAAAGTAGTTTATCTGCCAAAGCAAGTTCTTTTTGAGTCCTGCAGTCATTGACACTGCCAAACCCGTCTGGTTCACTGCTCCATCACTGCACTCTTCATTCTGAGCCGCTGCTGCAAAATGTATTTCTACTGAAGAACCCCATTCCCAGCTGAAATATAACACAGAGCTTCCGCTGTAGTTATTTTGCAAGTGTAAGTACCTGTTTTTCAGATCATCAGGTGTATCAGTAAGTGTACCTACTCTTTGTAAGTGTTTGTTAAACCTATACTTAAACTGAGCTTTGAAATGGCAGAAAATTGCATGTTGGGTTTATCATTAAGGAGGAGGAGGGGGGAGAGACGGAAAAAGCATTGTCTGCTGTATGGATAAAAGAACAAGGAAGCTTTTTATTTTCCCATCGTGCGTTTTTCAAACACCAGTGGTTGCAATAAAGAGGGAATGAAATGTCCCATGGCCCCATGACCATCCCATTTGACCAAAAGTGTTAAATCTGAAATTTATCCCAAAATTTGAGTGAGGGAGAACGTGCTTACCCACATCTAAATCCTTGCCGGTAATTTCAACATGGAAGTTTTACATGGCATTCTTTTCTTCTTCTAAACTGCCGGGAAGTATTGCTGTGCTGCTGTGACTGTACATATATACACTGTTCCCATCAAAGTGAAATCTCCGCTAACTTTGCTGATGATCACTCGTTCCTGAGTGGGGCTGTCTTTCACCACATCAACAACGAGTAGTTACCCCTGCACATCAGCTGAAGTTTTCCACGTTGTTTGGAAAATTAGCAAGCAAACAGATTTATATGCCCTGTGCTGTTACTGTCAATCTTACAAACATGGGTGGGAACAAAAATATTTTAAAAAATAATTTTTAAAATCAAGTATTTTAAAAATAATTTGCAAAACGTTGGGGAGGTGACTTTCTGTTTTTTACTTTTAAACTACTCGGTTCCACGTTACCCAACTGATCATTTTCTGCACTTGTATAAAACAAAAATAGTTTTGCTTTTAAAAGATGAGATTTGGCACTTAGGGCAAAATTTTCCTCTCCAATCTGCAATGCAGATGCCTTCGCCGCAGAGCAGATTCCAACTGCCTCTCTGCATTCACTTCATGCATAAAACTTCCACTGACGTCGATGGGAGCTCCGCGCATGGACTGTGCTCAGACAACACACAACAGGCCAGAGGGAAGAATATTCCCCTGATTTACCTTGGATGCCCAGGACCGAAATTTAGACAGAGATTGAAGCCAGGCTGGTACCAACCATATTAAGATGGTTCTTACGCAATCGGAAAATTTTCTTGGAACGGTTGGGACCAGGCTGTGGTCTGTTGGAGACACTGATGTTTTGACCAGGGTTAGCACAGCTCTGTGGCTGGTTTCTCTTCCCCGAATCGAACAAGAGGTGATAAAGGTGATAACCACAAACCTACTGGCTAAGATTTCCCATGAAAACCAACTCGCTGCAGTCTTGGTTACGTGCAGGGCTGTTCCCAGCACGCGGGAGGAATTAATTTCCCTACTGTGCTGCCTTAAAGATATCTGTGTCTCCTTCCATTAGCAGCTGCGCTGGAGTGGGTGCCTGCTGAATCCAGCTACCACTGTCCCTCCAGCCCGTCCCTTCTGTCACAGGCTTACGATGGTAACGTGCAAAACTCCTCCAGGGAGGAGACCCTCGGGATGGAGTTGATAGGAATTCTTTTGGTATTTGTACAGGGGAAGGTAACTTTTCCTTCCCCTGTGTAGGAAGAATGTGTTAAAGCCAATACCAATTGCTGTTTCTGTGTGCCTTGAGGCAATGCAAGCAGGATTTTCTCTTTAAATCACTGCTAATTAGAATGAATAAATCTAATGAAATAGCAGCAGTGAATATTAATTGAAATAAACTCCCAAATCTCACCTAGATGTGTTTTCAATCTCTCTGTTGTTTTTTGTCTGTAAAGAGTCATACAAATAGATTTATATATGTGTGTCCATGCCTAAGAAAGTGTGAAAAAGCAAATAAAAAATCACAGATGCCAGTGAAAATGTATTTTGGTAGAAATTTCCAGCAGAAATATTTATTCAGCCATGTTGAAATCTGTTTCCTTCTCCTCCCTAAAACACTATATCTGAGAAAAAGAGCGGGGAGGTTCAGATTTCCATGGCAGATGTGGCAAATAATTAAAAGACACAGGGGGAAATTTTGAGAAATACTTTTTGCTAAAAGGAGACCCGAGCGCCTGGCAGTCCTACCTGTACAACGTAGGCTCCTTCGGTTTCATCAAGGCCATGTACTTTTGCTTAAGCAATAAGTGTACTTAAGCTTATTGTCTTTGCAGCTCCAATCACTAGGTACAGTGGTCTTAACTAGATATAGTGATCTTAACCATCAAATATAAAGAAAAAAAAGCAAAATGGATACACTTCAGCTGTTTTTAAATGGTGCGGTAGAAGATTCACACAGTAATTACACTGGATGGGATTAAGGAGAATAAAAATCTTTTTGGAAAACAGATATTATAACATAAACCCATAGAATTTTTGTTCTGTAGGAAGAACAGGAAGACTTTCTTGGCATCTTATTACTGACTTACTACTTACATTTTCTGACTGACTACTTAAATTTAATTTCTTTTATAGAAGAGAAAATTTAAAATACAGTATCACATACACTTTTGTTTGGCATTTTGATCTTTATAGGGATGTTATTTTTAAATTTCTTGAATGGGATAAAAAGCCTTTCAGTTTAAGTGCTTGACTTGGTTCTGTGGTTTCTGTCTTTGGTTGTTTCTCTATAATTTTTTTCATAACCTTGAGCAAGTCACTTAATCCCTGTGTTTCATTCAGACCCAAGTTAGGTGCCAAGAGCTGGAACTCACCTGCTGACTCTGTCCTCTTCCTAGACTTAGAGAGAAGCCTCAGGAAGAAGGAAATTGAAATATTAATTAAGGTCACTTGTTCTGGCATTAATCATTTGCTCAAAAATTTGTATATAAGATACAACGGGATTAAATGATCAACATTTAAATATCTGAAGTGAATTTTTATAAAAGAGGAGGTTCTGTCTCAACCTCAACAAAGGTTCTGAGAGCCATTGCTTTGCTTACATGATTTATATGTATTTTTTAAAATGCATTATCGATCTTTTCCATTTGGTGGACATGCTGAAAGAATCAAATCGTCCTTTTCAATTGTAAAATAATTAAAAAGGGAACACAATTATTTTAAACCTTTCCCTTGTTAAGGTGTGATCAACACCAAAGCTAGGATATGTCTTAGACTGTATATTCTGTGGTTTGCAAAGTTGCCAGTCCCGGTGTCCCCAGACCAGCTCGGGGTTGTTCCATCTGATACCCCAGGACAGCCCATCTCCCGTGTCATAAATTTAGTGAAAATCCTTGTGATCAGTGTCTCTACTAGTGCGTGTTTTCCCGTCCCCTGCCTGTTACTGTGTTACACGAGAAATCTCCAATTTAGCCTCTAATCCTGGCAAGCATTTCTTGGCCCATGTCGCTCTCCTTTCACGTTGGCCAAGTTTAAAGGGGGAGGAGGAGGAGACAGATTAAGCAGCTGCTTTTAAAACCCATCAGCGGGTACTGTATTTACCGAGATGGGCAATAAAGACAAGCTTTAGGTCCTCTTGTTTGCTTTTCGGATAAAGACTGTGTCACGTTTGGGGAAAAGGGATCACGTTTTCTTGCACTTGTGTCTTGTGATTGGTGTGTTGCTTAAAGACTATGAGGAATAAACTTGTGCTCCAAAGGAAGTTGGCAATAAAGTTTAGTCTATAAAAAGAAACCTGCAGTTAGCATCCAGTTTCCTATTCTGAGTCAAAGCAGGGTGTCGAGTCAGAAATTCTGACCCAGCGGGTCAGGAAGGATTCCAGGACTTCTTGAATCACAACTGAAATGTGTTCCCTTCCTCTCACCCTTTTGGCCCCAGTCCCACTGGGATTACTACTGAGAATTATTGTATTCAATTCACTGTGTGACTGGTGCTTAATGGGAATACATACTGTGCTTTCCCCGCGCTGTCTGAACTGACTGCTCTTGTTTCTCCTCTACACACCCTGCACAGGACCAGTTCCCCCCCGGCATTTGGAAGACTTTTCTCTACCTAGAGATGCCGAACTCTCCCCTAAACGGATGAAAATAACTGCTCTTGCTGTTTCCAGTGCCTTTGCTCATGGCATTTCATTTCTAGAAGAAAAACATCAACGAGCTCATAATGGATAGTGATTTTATTCCATATCTACTTTTTCATTAGAATTATTTTCAGAAGGACACACAAATTTTTAAAGGAAGATACCCCTGGAGGTATTCAAAAGACGGGTTGATATAGTACTGAGAGACATGGTTTAGTGATGTGGGGGTTTTTGTGTGTGGTTTTTTTTTTTATCAGAGTTAGGTTGATTGTTGGACTGGATGATCTTAAAGGTCCCTTCCAACCTAGACAATTCTATGATTCTGTTCTATGATTTTTTTTTCTCCTTTAAAAAATCTGTGAACATTTGAACAAAAGCACATGCTTTGTTTCCATGTCATCACATTTGCAATAAAGACAGTGCACAAAACACGGCGGGTTGTTCTGTATTGACTGTGATTTTGTGGACACATTTGTGTTATGTGGACCTTTTCTCACCTACCTTTCTCTGTTTGTATCTGTGCTTGGCAACCTGGATGGAGAATAGGAAATATTTCTCGGAGTTGGCGTTCTCAAGCGGTACTGACTCCCAAATATAAGGTCACAAAAATAGTGTGAGAAACCCTAAATTATATATACCATGTCTAACACGTGGTTCTGTAGTATTTTATGATGAAAATTCCAAATCTGCCTGGAAAGAAGGCAAAACGTAAAATGAATGAATCTCTTCTCATGTAGAATAGCTTAAATTTGCTGAAGTGGAGTTGTAGGATGTACTTACCTGGATAGTTTTACTGAGTTTGATCATTTATTGTGAGGATGTATCCCTTCCCCCTGGTTTTCTTCCCCCCAGGGGCACACTAAACGAACTGACAGCATGATTTCTCTCTCTCCACCGTTATGGGAGCAGCACACGCTAAGGATGAAATGCGCAAATGTAAGGATAATGCAGTAATTAGCAAAGGGAATAGGCACCTAAAAAAGATGAAAATCTAAAAGGTGCAATAACAAAGTTAGAAAGGAAATTAACTGGTAGGTAAGTGAAACTAGTGAGATGAGCAAATTCACTGAAGTTTTAGTGGTTCTGTGGATCTAAGAGCAAGCTTTTGCAAAGTGACATAATCAGGCAAAGCAGTAAGTGATAAAACCAGGCAAAATAAGGCTGTGCCTTAATCATTTGGCTTTAATAATTCTCCTTCTATTTAGCCCAATGTATCTTTCACTCTGCTACACACTGGACTATCATCAAAGGATGGGTGGAGAACACTCCGCCTAGAACACCCTGTAATTTAGTAATCAGGTCATTTTCATGGGAGATGTGGGTTTGAACCTCCTTAGGCAGATGTCTCCCGCTTTCTTGTTACTGGATTAAAAGGGGACATCACCCCAGCATCTTAAGAGAACGTTTTCTAAAAGGATGACCTTAGGTACCTGAACTTGAGGAGAATGCTCTTGCCTGGGGATCCAGTTCTGTCGGAGGTGAGCAAAGGTGGCCACAAAGGTCAGCAGCTTGTATCTGAGAACCAGGAGTATCCAGCCTTGCTGAAGGAGGAGACTTCATACCTATCCCTCGCTTCGGTGTTTTCCTGGCTGGGGTAGGAGCAGCACGTTGTCCTCTCTGACTGTCTTGCTGAGGAACCAAACCTTCTTCACGAACGTATGTGCTGAACACCATCCTGGGGGAACAGTGCCTGCCTTGAGACCGGATGATGGATCAGCCTGGGTTAGCCCAAGCCAACTAAATACGATGTTGAATTCACGCCATCACCTCAAGCTCTTGATCCTTCTCTGCTTTTTAACAGGAAGGTATGAAGCGGTCAGGAATCGAAGACGTATTATTCTAGGTTGACTTGGCACATGCATAAAGGACAGTGTTTGGATAATGGACAATCTAGCACTTATTTTTTCTCAGCATGAAAAAGCCTGGATCAAAAATCCAATGCTGCGCTGCACAGAGTGTCCCGAGTTCCCTTCCCATTCAAGACGGTGGCAGTTGTTTATCTGTCTTATTTCTCATTTGCTATGCAATAGCCTACAAGGCTTCAAACTGTGTGAGCGAGCGGGGAATGGCAATCTTTCCTTTCCTGCCTTTGCTCAAGCACATGCAGGTTATTTTAGACGATGATTCCTTTGCAGGAGAAACAATGAACTGTATGAATCAAACGTTCACACAGCGGTTGAAAACTATAGCTTGGCAGCGGAGGGGAGCGGGAAAACATTAAAGACAATGTAGTAATAGCAGACAGGGAAGAAAGAAAGAAAGAGATGGGGTAGAAGATAAGAGGGTGTTGGGTAGAGCACACAAGCTAAACAGGAAAAATTAGATGAGGAAAGGAATGTGAAAAAATGGGGAGGTAAAGATTGAGAAATCCATCTTGCCAGGTAAGCAAGCTGTGCTGGCTCACTTTGGGAAGAGGGAAGGTTAGAACTGTTGACTGACCTCTGATGAAATGCTGTGTGTATTTTCACAACATCTTAATAATAGTAGCAAAGTAATTATATTGCATAATGGTCTGAGAAATGGATACTTCTAACACTGATGTCTAGCACTCTGCCTTGCTGCCGTAGCTGCCAGGGTACCTTACAGGGTACCTTACAGGATCCCCTTACAGGATACAGTGATATTCTGCCTTGCAGGGGCACGGCAGGAGCCGTGAGTTCATCTTCCACGGGGCAGGCCGTGCCCGAGCTTCAGATTTTGTGGTGCTTTTTTGTGGACTTTTTAGAGTCCAATGTCTGTTGGACTCGTATGTGTCCTTTGAGTGCATGTTGCTTTTGTCCGGGGTGCTCTCATGGAGGTGAAAAGAAAAGGGTTTGTGTCCAGCACTTAGAACATAATTGAAATTTCTTGGCTTGAGGCTTTCATATAATTTGTTCAAGCAGTTTAAGGCACGTGGCCAAACACACAGCTGATCTGTGCTTTGCTTCTACAAATGTCCCTCTATTGAAACCTGAGGAGGTGGGGTTTTTTTCCCTATTCTTATCCCGGAAACTAGTCTTACATCTGTGTCCAACGGACATTTGCAGTGGCCGCTCTACGTAGTCAGAGACAGATTTACAGCTGGTTGTGGGCTGGGGTGACCATAGTGCGAAACCCCGAACCCAAGGGCAGGTTTCCCAGAGGCAAAGCCCAAAGACCCACAGTCTGTGGGCCCATTTTTGTGGTGCTCCTGTGAAGGACGAGTCAGATAACATCGGCTTCACGAGTGATACCCGTGCACACGCCTAAGCACCACCTTTCCCGCTGAGCACTACTTTCCTTCATTCCTCCTTTACATCACATTCGCCTTTTCCCTGTTGTTTATTTGGGCACGAAGTCTCTTACACGTGTAGTCACTTCGTAAATCCTGCCTGGATTTTTTTTGTGCCTCCTGGACCTGAAGGCATAACGTCGTGTTCCGCAGCCCCAGCCTCACTGATGCGCAGACCTGCTGGTGACGCTCCCGTGCGGTTTGCCCCGGAGCTGAATTAACCCAGGTCTCCAGGAGAAAACCACAGACCTTGAGCTGCTCCCCGTTTCCCTTGCGCTCTACCTAAGCTGCTTCAAAACCCGGCAAATTTATAATGTGTGGTGTCATCTCGCAGACTCTGCCAGTGAATGTAAATGGCATAAAGAGCATGTGGAACAGATGGAATGAGACATGCACGTAAAGAATTAAAGTATTTGTGAGGGAATTTGGCAAGGATATTGGAATGCTTCAAGCGCTGCGTACGGGGGTGGAGGGAGGAGACCAGGATGAGCTGGGGGGGGGGGCGCTGTGTGATGGTGATCCATTTCTTTCAGACACAATATGTGACCTATTTCTGTAACGATGCTAAACACAGCCACAAATATTCCTTTTCTCCCCAGCTTCCTTCAGGAGGCTTGACAGCTTCTTTAGCTGGAGAAAACGTTTCCTTCAGAAGGAGCTGTGAGTTATTTGGTTTTTCATTGCGAATATTAGAGCAGCTGAAGGGTAGCAAGGAGGAAAACGAAAGGATGGGTGGGAAGGGAGTGACTTGGTGCGGTGGGTATCCGTGCGAGTGAGCAGTGAAGGAAGTATTACACTCGTGCAGCTCTTAAATTTACTCATGTGAAATGAGCTAGGGTTTTAATTTTGAGGTGACCTTATGTATTGGCTTAGATTTTCTACATGTGTACACACAAAGAGGGAGGTTTTTTTGAGTGGCTCACCAAATTGGAAAGGAACAGAAAGAAATTTTATGTTGAAGTGACATAAAGAAAAGCTGCTGGAAAATGGACTAAAAAGCATCAGGCTGCCTCATCACGGACAGCTAGAGACCCTTTCCCTTTGCGATTCCTCTAAGCAAACTCAGGGCCCGATGTTTTTGAGCAGCTCATCGCTTAACAATGCAATTAATGCAAGTAAATTGCAATGCAATTGCAAGTAAACCTCATGAGGTTCAACAAGAGCAAGTGCAGGGTTCTGCACCTGGGCCGGAACAATCCTCGGTATAAATACAGCCTGGGGGATGGGGTATTAGAAAGCAGCCCTGAGGAAAGGGGCTTGGGGGTGCTGATGGATGAGAAGCTGGACATGAGCAGGCAATGTACACTTGCAGCCCAGAAGGCCAATCCCATCCTGGGCTGCATCAAGAGATGTGTTGCCAGCAGATCCAGAGAGGGGATTCTGCCACTTTGCTCTGCTCCGGTGAGACCTCACCTGGAGTACTGTGTGCAGGTCTGGAGCCCTCAATATAGAAAGGACATGGACCTGATGGAGCGGGTCCAGAGGAGGGCCACGAAAATGATCAGGGGGCTGGAGCACCTCTCCTATGAGGACAGGCTGAGGGAGCTGGGGTTGTTCAGCCTGGAGAAGAGGAGGCTTCGGGGAGACCTCATAGCGGCCTTCCAGTACCTGAAGGGGGGCCTGCAGGAAGGCTGGAGACAGTCTGTTTACAAAGGCCTGCAGTGACAGGATGAGGGGCAATGGCTTTAAGCTGGAGAAGGGGAGATTTAGATTGGATATTAGGAATAAGTTCTTTACCATGAGGGTGGTGGAACACTGGAACAGGTTGTCCAGGGAGGTGGTTGAGGCCCCTTCCCTGGAGACGTTCAAGGTGAAGCTCGATGAGGCCCTGGGCAACCTCGTCTAGTTGGGGGTGTCCCTGCTGACTGCGGGGGGTGTCAGACTAGATGACTTTTGAAGGTCCCTTCTGGCCCAGATTATTCTATGATTCTATGATTCTGTGATTCTATAACCTTGTCCTTGGAAGACGCGTCTGGAAGTTGGCGATCGTAGCTTGGATGTGCTCTGAGCGTAGCCCTGCAGGGAGCTGCTTGATCTGCTGCCTGCCACCGGTGACACATTCACACAGAGTACGGTGACATCCCAGTCTTCCATCCAATTTTGTGATCTTCGGTCTCCCTCTCTCGGGGAGGGGTCACAGGAGCCCTAAGTCTGTGGATAAATGGTCAGATAAAACATGTAAATTCATCCATGCGACGGGAAGGTTTCTCCCAGCCACAGGAAAAGCAGATATATTCACTGACAAGAGTTTTGAAAGAAAGAAGTCCCCCATATTTGAGCAACGCAGACCAGCAGTCTTAGGAAAAGGTAACACCTGCTGGTTTTCATTAAATCCCTAACACGGCTTCTGGTGATGCTGCTGGACTTTAAAGGAAGCCCGCATCCAGTTCGTTTGCCCAAAAAGAAACCCTGAAACAACGATGTGAATAGAAGAGACAAGTCAGGTTTCCCTTGATAATCATAAAGGGCTCAAATTACCTTCCTTTCCATCCCCAAAGGGGGCATAAATACTTCATTTATGAGATTGTTTGCGCATGACTAATCTATTTCTACTTGCTAATTGTAATGACTAATGCGTCTTACAAGACAAATATTAGCTTGTAATAATACCTGAACAAGTAGATTTGTAAGTGTTAAGCAAAAATACAAATAATTAGCAGAAGCTGACTGGTATTATCTTCTAATTAACTGTAAAGACACTTTCTATTTGGAATAAAAAGTAAAAAGATTTCTCAAGAAGCTGTAGAAATATCTCGGCCAAGCGGCTGTCCTCTTGAAAGAAAGGCAGTAGCCAGGTAATATTTAATTTTCACGGGAGCTGAATTCAGTCGTACTTCCCCCGCTGACGTCAGTGCCAGAAAAGCACTTTCGACCTGTTCCTACCTGCTGAGCCCATCTGTCCACTGGGGAGGGGTTGGCAGCCGGCTCCCAGGAGAAGTGATTGCGAGAGACGGGATCGGTCCAGATAGCACGGTCCAGGAGGTATTTCTGCGCTGCCCAACTCACTGACCGCTGCTCCCAGAGCCAGATCTGAGGGAACGGTGCTGCCCGAAGATGAGGTTTGATAATACAATGCTATTAGCATGGGCCGTTTGCTTTGTTTAAAGGGAACTTTAAAACTCTGCAGTGATGCTACATGTAATTTCATAGAATCATCGAATCATAGAATGGTTAGAGTTGGAAGGGACCTTAAAGATCATCGAGTTCCAACCTCCCTGCCATGGGCAGGGACACCTCCACTAGAGCAGGTTGCTCAAAGCCCCATCCAGCCTGGCCTTCAACACTTCCAGGGATGGGGCAGCCACAGCTTCCCTGGGCAACCTGTTCCAGTGTCTCACCACCCTCACAGGAAAGAATTTCCTCCTAATATCTAATCTAAATCTCCCCTCTTCCAATTTAAAACCGTCACCCCTTGTCCTGTCGCTACATCTCCTGACAAAGAGTCCCTCTCCGGCTCTCCTGTAGCTCCCTTCGGATATTGGAAGGCTGCTATGAGGTCTCCCCGGAGCCTTCTCTTCTCCAGGCTGAACAACCCCAGCTCTCTCAGCCTGTCTTCGTAGGGGAGGTGCTCCATCCCTCTGATCATCTTCGTGGCCCTCCGCTGGACCCATTCCAACAGGTCCATGTCCTTCCTATTAATAAATTCCTAGTAATTTATTAAAAGTGAGCTCTCTTTAGGTGAGGTGGAACATCAGAATCATTATGGAATGTATCTCCGAAGTTTTGCAGATGATAGACACACGTAACACCAAAGTGAGTTTCCAACTCTTCAGATACAAAGTTTGTGTAGAGGTTAAAGCACCACAGCTCATATTGTGTTTAAAAAATGGATTTAAAGGAACTCTATTGACTTTGATGTCTCCTGAATGCATGCTTGAGTGCTCACAGGATATTACTTCAAATATAGTATTCTAGAGTAACTTTTTATGATAATAATGTAATCCTTCACTTAAAATCTGTGAGTGTTACCTAAAATATTTGACCTATATTACAGACAGTCACCCAGCAGCCAATTGGCCTGCCTAAAACCACAAAGTGAGTGGAGGATAATGCTAGAAATGCTCTCCTGCTCCCGGTTCCTTTCTTCAGGTTTGACATCTCCCAAGTTTTTAATGTTCTAATAAGCGATCATAATATTGCGGGCTGAGAAATGGGATGGGGAGGCTCCCCTTCTGGCGGGTATCACGCAGACACGCGAGTGTTGTGCCTGTTGCAAATAATGACAAGGCCAAACTGTAGACGGGGAATGTTCTCAGCCTGCGACTCGGGGGTCTGCGTCCTGTTGAATCTTTGCAAAGACTCAGTGTATTTACAGTGGTAAACAACAACCAAGTAGTGATTTATGTGCATTCACACGGTCCATCATACCGACTTCATATTAAGAGACCAGACT
The DNA here is from genome assembly GCF_964106895.1 of Numenius arquata. Lineage (NCBI taxonomy): Eukaryota > Metazoa > Chordata > Aves > Charadriiformes > Scolopacidae > Numenius > Numenius arquata. The sequence continues at coordinate 14,080,798 of NC_133591.1, read as the reverse complement.
AGAGATTCTGTAGAATTATTGCACCGAAGTTTCTCGTTTGATCAAACTATACAGCTATGATTTTAGCTTAGATTTTACACAAAAATGTTTCTTCCAAATACGAATTCAGAGCACCAACTGTGTTTTGTCAGATACTGTATTAGCTCGGAGCTCTGGAACAGAATTTAGTCACTGCAGTGTGCCGCGACTTGTAGCTTTGTCAATCATTTAAAAAAATCTGTTTGCGGCACTCGCTGTACCTCTAACTAAGAAATCCCCGCATTTCAGAATAAGTTTGTACCCCTAAAGGCTCAACAAATGTGAAATAATCAGCAAGTACAAACACTACTTGTTTCCTAATATGAGTGGAAGGGTTTGTTTAAACGAGCAGAGTTGATCTTTGCCCAAGTTAGGTCCATGTGCCAGAAAGCTGAAGGTCATCCCTGATTAGACTAAAACAGGATCAGCTGCGGCTTCAGAAAACGCAGTCGCTAATATGGACTAGTGCCTCGTGCTCAGAGCGGGCAGTGGAGGGCAAAGCACGAGGACAAGGACCCCTACTTCTTCTGGGCCAGAAAACGCCCTCCTGTAGCGACCGGGTCATTCCTACACTTTCCATCTGGCTTTGCGAACCCATTCAGATTTTTTACTGCTCTTCCGCATAAAATCTGTCAAAGGATATTCAGCAAAAATTATCAGCTGGGTTCATACGTGGGTATTAGTTATGTTGTTTGTCTTACATGAGGCCAAGAGACCTCAGTCTCCACACAGAAAACCAATAAATATCACTGTGTAATTCATTCCATTTTTTGTCAAGCAAAGACAACCATTTCAGTTTCTTTTAGTCTGGAGAAGAGAAGGCTGAGGGGGGATCTGATCAACGCCTATAAATACTTAAAGGGTGGGTGTCAGGAGGATGGGGCCAGTCTTTTTTCAGTGGTGCCCAGGGACAGGACAAGAGGAAACGGGCACAAACTTGAATGTAAGATGTTCCACCTCAACATGAGGAGGAACTTCGTTACTTTGAGGGTGGCAGAGCTCTGGAACAGGCTGCCCAGGGAGGTGGTGGAGTCTCCATCTCTGGAGACATTCAGACCCCGCCTGGACACGTTCCTGTGCAACCTGCTCTGGGTGGACCTGCTCTGGCAGGGGGTTGGACTGGATGATCTCCAGAGGTCCCTTCCAACCCCATATGGTTCTGTGATTCTGTGTGATTCTTCCTGAAATGAGCGTTAGAAAAATCCAAGAAAGCGATATTCACCAGGCTGCAGAGATACAGAAGGATGAACAGATATCTCTGAGCTGTCCTGGCAGTCTGGAAGATAAGCACCCTTTAAACAAACATGTCAAGCCATGGCTAGTTTCTTGAGTAATCAAGAAAGCAGGTGATTAAATTAAAAGTAGTTGAAATATTTTATTGTATACAAGTATAATTTCTTATAAGGCTAATATTTTACGTTTTTGGTAGTGGGAGTGGTAGTAAAATAAATAGGATTTGCTCCATAATTCCGTTTTTTAAATTAGGGCTTGTGAAACCTTAAAATCTCAGAGAAATGAGTTGTTTCATTTGATAGGGCTTGGAAACAGGGATGTCAACGCAGGCCATCTATGGAAGCCTTATGTCTCTAATTCTTGTATTCCTTCTCCTAATTTCAGCAAAAGCTTTCAGCACAACGTTTATCTGCGGTCGATGGATCACTGAATCCTTACAACAAGAAAATGAGCATCAAAGATATCTGGTAAATCATTTTAATGGTTGGATCTTTCACAGAGCAAGCTTCACCTTTCCTGTGCTTTGTTTTCTATAAAAATGCGGTTTATATATGTTTTAAAGGCAGGATTTAGCTATAGCTTACTATTTGCTTTAATTTACGTTTCTTCTAAGTGAGCTGTAAGTGGAGTTGACAGCTTTGTGGCCAAAGGGAAGTCCTGATACTGAGGTTCCAGAACAAAAGGGCCTTAATGAGGTCGGGGTGGTAACAGAGTGCAAACCAGAGCAGCTCTTATTCTATCTCGTTATTGCTGATGAGCCTCCAGTGGGTCCTCGCTAGCTGTTGAGATTCCCAGTTTGGAATGGGATGGGGAGGAAGAGACAGAAGAGAGAACAGGCATAAATTGTGAATAATATAGAAAATATTATAAATATTGAAATACGTGAGCCTACCCAGAGCGAAATGCAGGGACATAAGAGCATTTTTGTCACTACACCTGGGACTGATGAGCTTCTTTAGTTTGTAGCTGAGTTATTTTCAGAGACGCGAGTCTGAACCTTCATCTCTCTTTAAATGGTGAAGTCCATGACAGTGGCATCGACTTGAAACTGGTTTCTGTTTATCCCAGAGATGCTCAGTGACCGCTTGTTTTGCTCAGGACACAGCGGGAACAGCTGCGCACCCTCTTCAGATCCAAAACTTGTTTAATATTTTGTTCTCGTATCCAGCATAACTTTTTAGCCTCAGAAATCTAGAAGTACAAGATGTGGGAGTGCTACAAGAAGACACCGTTGAGGATAAGAAAAATAAATCTAGAGGAAAGAGGAGAGAAAGAATTGATGATTCAAATTTAATAGCGCCGGTAAGGACTTGAACATGAACGATGGGTATACGTGCAATGAAATATTAAAGATTATTCCTTACTTCTAAAGACTCTGCACCCTGGTTACTAAAGGCCTGAAGTTCTAGAGCTGTTGTCGAGAAAGAGTTTGTGGTACTTTTTCAGATTGTGGTAACTGTTTCCATCTACCCATACAGAAATGCTGTAGCCAAGGCTTTGACAGCGTGGATGCTCTGTGATTCTGTCTTCTAAAGGAACCCGTTTCTTTTTTTCCTTCCACCAGTGTGTGCAAGCGTTTACACCAGAGCGCAATCAAAAAAGGCAAACGGTTATAAGGATGTGTTAAAGTCAGCTCTCGCAGAGCTTTTATTCGCTTATAACTGCAGGATCAGGCCCCCAGTATAATTCCATGTCAGCAGTGTAAAAGCAAAATAACCAGTAACGGAGTTATCAGCTCCTTTTTCTAGATCATAATGGTAACAGAACATTCTACATTAAAATCTGCTTGGGTTTGGGGGTATTTTTTTTAGTTTCTTCATAGTGCTTCGCTTTGCAGACGGATTGTGGTATCCATTAGATGAACTTAAAACTACAGCTTGGAAACGACACAATTTGCAACAAGAGGAATAGTAAGTCTAGAAAAGAAAGAATGAACATTTGAAGGGGGCAGAGTTGGAAGATAACAGGAGACAAATAGAGAGAGAGCTGCATCAGTCTGGGCTCTAATGTGGTCAGCGATCACAGACCATAAGTCATGGTTTTTGTTCATCTTTTTTTGTAACAGAACTTGAGCACGACTTAAAAAACCCCAAAGATTTCTTAGGGCTTTCAACAAAAACTTTATCTTATCTTTTCCCGCCACAATAAAGCAAAAGGATTTTTAGAATTTAAAAAGAATTTTGGGGAGTGATATACTTAATTTTCCATTTGCCCATACTTTTACTACCCTGTGTACATAGTATGACCAGAAAAGTCATACTGGCCCTGGCTGAATTTTTTTCTGTTTTAATTTTAAGCTGCAAAGTAAACCGTGTAAGCTTGGTGGGAACAGTCCATATATATATTTCGGGGCAATATTTTGCAATTCTTGTTTTTACAGCCATAAACACCTTCTCATGCCAAAGGGGAAGAGGACTTTAATCCAGATAAAATAAGATTCTTAAACACTGAAAACCGTGCTCAGATATATGGGCCAATTTTAATATCTGAGCTGCCGTGCCAAAAGCTGCACATTCCACGTGTTGTTGCCCGAGCGGCTGCTTCCAGGGTCATCGCGCGTCGAGCTCCATCACCCACCCAGAGTTACCCTGAAATCTATTCCAATAACTCAACTCGGAGGTTTGTTCTCAGAATGTGTTTGCCAAATGTTATTTCCATATTTGCTTTGCCTTTTAGCCTTAAATCTTTTCATTTTTTTCTCTTGTAGTATTTTTATCCTGGATCTTATTTAACACCTTTTAATAAGCTGAATTCTTACCAAGCGAGCGCAACAACATCTGAAAGATGAAATCTCTCTCTTTGATGGTATGAAACCATGACCCAACAGGCCCATCCTCTGCCTAGAGGGCTGGTAGGCGCTTCATGTTAGATTATTAAATCCTTTAGAAACTCGGGTATGTTTATTCATAATGCAAGGTATCTGGCCAACATCACAATTCTTTCCTCTTTTGAGTGCAGAAATAATTTACAATTAAAAAGTACTTGCCGTTTTGCTGAGCCTAAATCACGCTCCCCTTTTATTCCCGAATAGTTTCAGTTGTCATTTGCTTCTGTCTGTTTTTCCAAATAGGTCGTTTGCTTTGGTTCTACGGAATATTTAAATGAGAGCTTACAGTCGTGGCGCACAGAAACCGACAGGGCATGCTGATGCACAAAGCTGTTCCTTACCTCCGACTAAAGATAAACGCCTTCCTTTGGCTGCCTTTGGCAGTTGCCTTTGCAAGATCTTGCCGGCCAGTACAGCTCTCTCCGTAGCGCCGCTTCTCCCGCTTCCACCTGGAGCTCTCGGAGGCCTCTGTGACACGCAGAGCGCTCTCATTCCTTTAAATAAAAAACACAAACAAGTGAAAACTTGCTACCGCAGCGATAGCGTTTTGACTGTCAAATGGGACATTATATGGGACTGCCTAAAGCTTTATTTTTTAATCTTATCTAGTGCTATTTTCAACAGCTTTTATTTTTAGCCTTGCATTTTCTTGAAAGTAACGGTTTGCATTTTGCTATTTGGCTCATCCCTACCAGTTATACCTGAAATGTCATCTAAATATCACCGTCATGTGGGAAAGAAATCAATCTACTTCTCTGCTCCTGAACTGGTTTTATCCTTCCAGCCAAAGCCACGTTTCCAGACGCCTGCCTTCTCTTTTCTTGCGTTGGTTGCCGGCAATTTAAACTTCACGCGGCCAAATTTCGCCATCCTTTTTTCCTGACTCCCTCACGCTTCCAGCACTAGTGAAGGCACCAGGCTACTAGTATTACTCTTTATAACTAGTCGGGCCCCTTTGATGCCTGCCTTCCTTTCGCTGTTCATTCCTCTGTTCGTACCGCTCCTCACCGCTCTCAGCTCCTGCTGCTACTTCATCCATAGCGGTGAGAGATGACCTTTGCTCTTTCTAGACAGTACAAGGCCTTGTCTAGGCTCCTCTTGCCTGCCACGGCTTCCTTTCCTGCCTCTCTTCTACCTTTTACAATCCAGAGAACAAGGAGCTACTAAGATAATTTGTCTGGTTTTTGGTAAAAATATAGGAGCGCTTTCTTTTAACTCCTTGTACAGCTTTACATCTGCTTCACCAGAGGAAGCTTAAATGTCTCATTCTTTTCGTTACGACTCACCTATTAACTTGAACTTCTTCTCTTTTCACTTTCCTAATGATGTGACCTTCAGCTAATCGTAGTCCTCTACAGCAGTTTGCAGATTTCTTTCAACATTATCTTGTAGGTGTGAAAAACTTCCCAAAATTGGCTTTCCAGGTCATTTATCTTTCCTCAAACTGCTCCTTAATAGGTACCAGTGTTCATATGAGCAAATAAAATCATTGTCAGGGAATTTTCATGTGTATAGCTCTCAAGAGGTGTGTTGTAACACCGACCTCTGCCATGTGTGTGCTTTTCTGAACCCTCACAATCCTGACCCAACAGCTGTGCCCTGGGAGAAGCTTGTTCACATCAGTGGTCCCAGTGACGTCCACGCGTTTAGTCGACTGAAGCTATTTATTTGTGAAAGGCGGTGGCAGAATCCCTGCGGTGTAGCTGCTGTGGGGTCTAGCAGCACATCTGGCAGCAGCCTACATTTGGTCTTTTCTTCATCCTGGGAAAGGAAAAGGAACAGAAGCTCCGTGGAGTCCCAGCAGACTGTCCTTGCTGCCACGCAAGGTTGTCAAGATCCTGGTGAATGGGAGCACTATAGAAATCTCAGATAGCATCGGCTGGGAAGGGTTGGAGTCGCATGGCATGTGTTTGACTTGTTTTTGTGCACTATAAAATGATCCATGTTATTAATTTGGATTAAAAATATACTTAGTTTCTATAGCTATTTTTTATAGTTAGGGACAGTTGTAAAAAGACTATATGGATCTACCTTGCAGTATTTATTGATAGTGATGACTTAGTGAAGACTTAAACTATGGGCTTTCTCTGGAGGAAGCCTCCAGAGGGTGGAAGCAAGGACAGGGAGCCTGGGAGGAATACAGAGAAATTGTCCAAGCAGCCAGGGATCAGGTTAGGCAAGCTAAAGCCCAGACAGAATTAAGTCTGGCCAGGGACATCAAGGGCAACAAGAAAATCTTGTACAGGTATGTCAGTGACAAAAGGAGGACTAGGGAAAATGTGGGCTCCCTCTGGAAGGAAATGGGAGACCCGGTTACCTGGGATATGGAGAAGGCTAAGCTACTCAATGACTTTTTTGGCCTCAGTCAATGGCCTTATTCTTCACTGGCAGAGGCTCTAACCACCACCGCCCGAGTTGCAGAAGGCAAAGGCAGGGACTGGGAAAATGAAGAACTGCCAACTGTAGGATAAGACCAGGTTCGAGATCATCTGAGGAACCTGAAGGTGCACAAGTCCATGGGACCTGATGAGATGCATCTGCAGGTACTGAGGGAATGGGTAGATGAAGTTGCTAAGCTTCCTATCCATCACATTTGAGAAGTCGTGGCAGTACGGCAAAGTTCCCGCTGAATGAAAAGGGGAAACATAACCCCCATTTTTAGAAAGATAAAAAAGGAAGACTCGGGGAACTACAGGCTGGGCAGTCTCAACTCTGTGCTCGGCAAGATCGGAGCAGATGTTCCTGGAAGCTCTGCTATGGTGCATGGAAAATAAAACATGGCTTAACTCAAGGCAAATCATGCCTGACAAATGTGGTGGCCTTCTATGGTAGGGTTACAGCGTTGGTGGCTAAGGGGAGAGCAGCTGACATCATCTACCCGGACTTGTGCAAAGTATTTAACACTGTCCCACATGGCATCCTGGTCTCTAAATTGGAGAGACATGGATTTGATGGATGGACCACTCAGTGGATCAGGAACTGGCTGGATGGCCGCACTCAAAGGGTTGCGGTCAACGGCTCAATGTCCAAGTGGCGGCCAGTGACGTGTGGGGTTCCTCAAGGGTTGGTACTGGGACCAGTGCTGATTAACATCTTTGTCGGTGACATGGACAGTGGGATCGAGTGCACCCTCAGCAAGTTTGCCAATGACACCGAGCTGTGTGGTGTGGTGACACGCTGGAGGGAAGGGATGCCATCCAGAGAGACCTGGACAGGCTGGAGAATTGGGGCTGTGTGAACCTCATGAAGTTCAACCAGGCCAAGTGCAGGGTTCTGCACATGAGTCGGGACAATATTAGTTTACAGGCAATCTGTAGATTATCAGTGTGGGTTTCTTTGTTTTGTTTTAAAGAACTATTTAGTATGGATTTAATGTATGATTTTTTTTAAATTATTTTTTATGTTAAAATTAGATGCTGTTAATTTGTTTGTGCCAGTGAACTCATTTGGTTCTTTTGGATTTTTTTCCTTCTTATGTCTTCAATTTGTGGAAGTAAAAGTTTTTGAGTTTAAACCAAAATCATTGCGAGTTCTTATTTAGAAACACTTGAACAAAAAAATGTCATTGCTGGATGAATTAAAAATCACTTAAGAAATTAATGCAACTTCATAAAACGTAGACAATGAGTCCACTGGAAACGTACCTGAAATCGGGCTGTTCATCTGCACTATATTAAAAGAACATTGAATAACAAACTACATAAATCACGGAGAAAGAACTTTTAAAATTCTTTGAGTTTTAGTGCTCATCGATGAAATTACTAACATGAGTAGAATTCATTTAAGGGCAACTCAAGAGCAGGAGGGGGAAAATTATTTCATTTGTTGCTTTTTGATATGTAGAATAGCTGAAGACCGTTTGCTTGTATTAAATTCACAATTTGGGGCTCACATTGTTCTCCCTCACCCTGTCGTTTCCATTCCTGGGTATGGTGGGCAACTGGAGAGGACAATTTAGAAAACAGTAAAAATGACACTTGACTAAATTAGACACAAGACGGTCATTACTTACAGCGCAAAAGCTGGGATTCGTGCTGGTGAATCACCATAACGTCTAAGTTAAATAGGTGGAAAAATAGGTTTTACCTAGAAATGAGTTGCCTTTGGCGTGAAATGTCACACGCTGCTGCTTTTTGACACTGGCAAAACTTGGCTGAACTCCAGTTCTGCTCCCGGTGTAAGAAGGGTCAAACTCTCCGTACCCAGAGCTGGGAGAGCCCTGTCGGGATCTCGTGCTCAAGCCAGTTGTATTTCTCAAGCAAATATCCTTCTAGTAAACGGGAGGTACTTGAAAGTACAGCAAAGTGGTCGTACTTTAAGAGAAAATAAACCCAAGTGACTGCTTGACATTCTGTCTTTGCTTTTGCCTCCTGACATCTTTGTTTCTTCCTCCATGTTTAGTTTGAAGCATAAGCAACACCTGCTGGTGAAAACAAAGTCTACGGAAGTGCTGAGCCATCCTCCTGGAAGAACAGGTTTGATCATTACTGGAAGCTCTGGGGAAGTTGTTGTAGAATAAAATTAGCTTGTCTGTCCCTATTTGGACCGATTTTGTAAGGGCAGGTAACCGGCTCCTTCCCCGAGTGCCTACAAGCTCTGTGGGGTGAAGGCTAAGTGTGACCCAGCTGATCTCCGGGAGCTTGGAAACTCCTTTCTGCATCCCAGTCTTGGAATTGCAGCTTGTAAGTTAATACATTGGCAGAATTAATTAAGAAGTTCCTCTGTCTTGCCACTATGGAAAAAGGGTTATTTCATTAAAGCAGAAAACCCGATGTTACTCTTCCTGTTCAGTGATCAAATTTTAAAAAGAAGTAAAAGAAAACAGGGAATAAAACTTCAATACCCTGAGTTGGGAAACACGTTCCGCCACATACCATGTGGGATAATTAGGCATGAGCAAGTGTCGCTTGTGCTTGTATATGATATCTCTAAGTGCAACAATTTCTGGTTTAAGTAACGCTATTGCCAGAAGACAGCGAGGGAACTTTCCTGGTTTGGTCCTGCCAGGTGAAGGATGAGACTGTAACCATTTCTCTGGGCCGCGATCGCTGAACATTACGTATAAAGTCAAGTAAATGGCAAACTACTTAAAGAGATGCTATTTTTATTTATTTATTTTTTTATATTTTAAAAGCAAAATGAACTTTGCAATGCAGGGATGTGGTCAAAATGTTTGACCGGTAGTCTTTCACAAATGCAAGCGGCACCTCTTGAACTTCAAAACATGGACCCATTACGTGTAAATTAATTATACTAAAAGATTTTTAATTGAAAGAATAGTTAACGTTCATGGGACTCCTGAAAAATGGCCAGCGCAGCCACAGTGTGAGTGTATTAACATTTCTCCCCATGAAAATGGATCTGAACCATGTGTTAGACCCCACATTTTAATGAGAAAATCAAGCATAATAAGTCATCTCTACTTGGAAGATCCAGCAGAGGAATGCTGACAACTGGAAATACCATTTGGAGGGTAAGCAGCATATGGAAGAAACATGAATTCTGCGGCGTCTTGTTCTGCACAGGACTGTTTGTTAGCTTGCTCTGGGATAAGTAATAATGTGAGTCTCCGTTTCAAAATATTTCTATAATAAGAAAATAATTTTTTTGTCATGAGCGTTCTTTTATTCCAGAAATAGAACGATTGCTTCATAAAAGCGTGTGTTGCACCCTGGGCATCGTTCAGCGACAGGATGGGTAACTGATGCCGCCGTGTATTTACGGAGAGCTGCTGTTTGCGTGCGGAAGGATGTGTTTTTTAGCCTTTGGTGGTTAATACCTGTTGCTGGACACATTGCCACAGTGTCACGTTGTGCTCTCTGTTTGTAAGACTCGTTGCCAGAGGAAGGAAGGGGTAGCAGTGTGGCCCAAGGTGCTCTCCCCGTCCTTGATTGCCCGGCTGCAGCGAGCAATTCCTAGACTGGCTGCTTGTCAGTTTGTGACAGTGAAATTACAGTTTGGCTGCTTTGTCACCTCTGCCCCTTTCCAGTTTGGGGCTTTTACACCACCTTCGGGCCGCTTTGATTCCCCTAAAGGAGCCGAAGGACGCATGAAAGGCTCTCCCGAGGGCGAGTCTGCCCTTTCTTTGCCTCATTAATGTAAAAACATAAATACATGGCGATTGCAACTGAAGGTGAGTATTCCACGCGTGTGTTTGGAAACATTTTTCCTCTCGCTAATCTAGGCCGGGCCTTTGCAAGACAGAATTCCCATTTGGAGCGACAGTGCCGGGAACGGGGCGTGCCGGATGGGATTTTACCATCCGGTAAAATTACCCCTGACAGGACAAGGGGTAATGGTTTTAAATTGGAAGAGGGGAGATTTAGATTAGATATTAGGAGGAAATTCTTTCCTGTGAGGGTGGTGAGGCACTGGAACAGGTTGCCCAGGGAAGTTGTGGATGCCCCATCCCTGGAAGTGTTCAAGGCCAGGCTGGATGGGGCTTTGAGCAACCTGCTCTAGTGGAGGTGTCCCTGCCCAGGGCAGGGGGTTGGAACTCGATGATCTTTAAGGTCCCTTCCAACTCTAACCATTCTATGATTCCATGATTTTGTCGGAGGAAGAATGGACGTGGCGAGAACGCCGCTCCCGGTGGGAATTTTCTTTTTGGCCTGAATTCTCTCCCTGGCTCCGTGCACGGCATCCAGGTGAGCGGCTGCCACGGCTGTCTGCCTCAGGAGATTTGTCACTGCGAGGCGAGGCCCAACAACCTCCGCTCGGTCGTTAGGATAGACGCTAATCTTCATTTTGTCACGGGGAAAAGCGAACGGCAGAAAAGATGCCTCAACAAGATTAAAGTCGCGAGAAGGAAAGCTGCCCCTGAGCGCAGAGGGAGAATTTTTTCCGCTGCATCGGGTCGTTGGGAACGTGCGCCGTTTCGGTGTTAACGCTCCCGCTCGGTCGCTGAACAACCCGCGTCTTTTAGCAGCAATATTTGCTTGCTGTCACCCGCGGGACCCTCCGGTCGGCGAGGAGGGCGGAGGTGAGCTGTGATCTGCAGAAGCAGAGGGGGCTCCCGCGGGTTAGAATCAAGGGGTCCTTAAAAACCAGTGATAAAAAGGATTCGTTATGAATTACGTGTTTATTGTCAACAGAATATCAAAATATTTAACAGTTACTGTTTCCTGCCCGTCCTTTCTTCTTCTCCGGACCGTGACTATTAGAGGAATAAATTCCATTTCTTTATTTTCAGGTGTTTTTTAGCTCCTTTTATAAAAAAAATATAACTCTACGTAACCTCTTACAAGCTGTTGGCCGCGGCCCCAGCGCGGGGCCCTTCTGGGTCTCCTCCAGGTGCTGTCCCACCTGCCCGGCCGAACTTGGGGCTGAACTTGCCTTTGACCGGGGGGGGGGGGGGGTGGGGGGGGGCTCCCGGGGGTGCCCAGTGTTACCGGCCCCGAACTCCACCTTTTCGAGCCGGTTTTACATCTCTTTCAAAACCCGCAGGTGCTGCGGGAGGATCGGTGCCGGGGAGCGGCCGCGGGGTTGGTGCGGTGCAGCACGGCCGCCCCGGGAAACTCCTCTGAAATAACGCTTTCTTGGTCGGCGAGTGCCCCTCGCCCCCGGGCCGCCGCACCGGCAGAGCTAAAGTTTGGGCGGGACACCCCCCTCCACCCCCTCCCGGGACACCCCCCGGGAGCGGGACAACCCCCGGGAGCGGGGACACCCCCCCTCCCTGCTCCGCCCGGCCCCGCCGCGGCCTCCCCCCCCCTCCCATCCCCGCCGCCCCGCTCCCGCGCGCCCCCAGCGGCCCGGCGGGCGCCGCCGCGGCGGAGGGAGGGGCCGGGGGGGGTGGGGTGGGGGGAGCCCCAGCGCCGGGCCCCCGCCCTCCGGCGCGCGTCACGTGGGTCGTCGTCGGCCAATGGCGAGGCGAGCTGCGGCTGGCGGCCGCCATTGCTGTCAGAGTGGAGAGAGGCAGAGGCGAGTGTGTGAGGAGGAGCGGGTGAGCGGGGCCGCCGGGCGGGCAGCGCCAGGCGGAGGGGGGCGAGGACGGGCAGGGACAGTGCTCCCTCTCTGGGCCGGGGCTGCCGCCCGCCGCCCGCAGCACCGGGAGCCCCGCACGGAGCGTAAACAAGGCGGCGGCGGCGGCAGCAACAGCAGGAGGAGGAGGAGAAGGAAAACACCATCCACCCACAGCCAGCGGCGGCAGCAGCGAGGGGCGGCCGGGCGGGGAGGGGAGGGGACACGGCCTCCGCCGGCACGCGAGACAGCGCCCCCCGCCCGCCGCCGCCGCCACTGCCCGGGACCGGCGCCCTCCCCCGCCCCGCCCGGGTCCCGCGGGGGCCGCCGCCGGAGGAGACCCTCCCCTCTCCTTCCCCCCCCGCCGCAACGCCTGCCCCGGCCGGGGGGGGGCCAGACCTGGACGCGGAAGGAGGGCCCCGGGCCCCCCCCCCCCCCTTTCTTCTCTCCGCCCCGGCGGTGCTGAGGCGGCCTGGAGGACCGGAGGAGGCTTCCCCCACCCCCCCGCCGCCGCCGCCGCCTGCTGCTGAGGGGCTCGGACCGAGACCGCCCCCGCTCCCCGCCGGACCGGGCAGCGCGGCCTGAGGATCGCCCGGCGGCGGGTAGCGAGGATCGCGCCCGCCCGGCGGCCGGGCCGCCCCCCGCCGCCCCCGCCCGCGGCGCGCCCCCTGCCGGCCGCGCTGCCCCGCTCCGCCCGCCGCCAGGGGCCGGACCGCGGCTGCCGCCCCGGGCCGCGGAGGCGAGGGCGGCACCGAGGAGCGCCCGCTGCTGCCTCTGCCCCCGCGCCGGGCCCGTCTCCTCAGACATGCCCCGCTCTGGCGGCCCGGCTCGCCGAGGATCATGACCGCAGCGGCCAACTGGGTGGCGAACGGGGCCAGCCTGGAGGACTGTCACTCCAACCTCTTCTCGCTGGTGAGTGCCCGGGGACGGGGCTGGGGAAGGGACGGGGCGGGGGGGGGGGGGGGGGGAAGGAACGGCGGCGGCCGCGCAGCGAGTTTGCCGGTTGGGTGCCGCTGCCGGGGGCTTTATAGCCAGGGCCCGTGGGGCTGCTCCTCCGCTGGCCCCTCCCCCGGCCCGGCGCCCCGTGTTTATTTTGCTCTTTAACGTGGTTTGCTGCGGGTGTGTGCCTTGCGCTCCCGGCTGCGCTCCCGCGGAGCCTGGAGGCGGCGGATTGTGTGTGTGTGTGTGTGTGTGTGTCTGTGTCTGTGTCTGTGTCTGTGTGTGTGTGTCCTCTGCCTGTGCCACCATCTCCTCCAGTAAACAGGCTTTTCTCCCCGCCTCCCTTGGCACTCCGTGCCCTGTGTGCTTTGTGCCTAACGAACTGGGTGGGTTGTTTGTTGGTTTTTTTTTTTCTTTTATTATTTTATTTTTTTTTTTCCCCCCCCTCTCCTTTCACAATGACAAACGCCATTTCAGCAGCAGCAGCAGCAAACAGGCATGTAGTGTGATTGTCGGTCGGATTTGCGCTCTGGGCTCTTGTGGCTGCGTGTCAGCTGTTGTTACGGCTTGGTCTCCTCTTTGCATGGATCCTGCTTGGGGGCAAGAGGTAAAAAAAAAAAACAAACCACAAACAAAAACGAAAAAAACCCCAAGCCTTTTGGTTTTTTTTTTTTTTTTCTTCTCCGAAAAAACCCCAGTAGCTGAAAATGTAGTATGCTGGGCAGCTTGGCCGCGTAGATGCCGTCTGCCCGCCTTACTGGTGATGGACAACTTCCTACTCCTATTGCATGGTTTAACGCTGAAGAAATTACGGTATCGATTTTGGCTAGCTGCAGATTTGTAATTTAAATCTAAAACAAGAAAACAATTTGTTTCTGCGTAAGGACGAAGCTTTTTGGAAATACCTGGCTTTATTTTACCTGGAACTTATAGGAGCGTTATCCCTTCTGGCTGGGCAACAGCTGAGCGAGCGAGAGGACTGTCTGATCATCAAGAGCCTTCTGGTGCTGCCAGGGGTGATGTCTGGGGGAAGGAGGGACGTTGAGTGCGTGGTATGGTATAGGTAAAACAAAAAACTTGTAACGCCAGTTTGGGGGTAGCGTGTATGGAAGATTTTATGGTAGATAACCCTCTCCCCGCATCAGAGCTCTGCCAGAATTGGAGGTGGGTGCATATCTTCTTCTTTTTCTAATAGCAAGAAAGAGGTTGTTGTTAGTCCCCTTATAGGAATTAAGGGGGGGAAAAAAGAAAATTCATTAAAAATGCAAATCATCAGCTCTTTGTTTTATGTTTTTTGTCTTGTATTTGCTGTATGTTCATTATTTTGTCTCCTTTTTCTTTTTTCAGTGTATGTTTAGTTTTTATTTTGCTTGTACCTTTTTAAGAATCTGGGAGAAGAGCCGTAGTGGCTTATGCTGCTGGGAGACTGCTCCAGAGATTCTGCTGTGAGAATAAATGCAATTCTTACTTTGGTTTTTTATTGAGCCGTTACATTATATAAGTTTGTATCTCTGCTTCTGTTTGACAGCATTTTCTAACATTTATAAATACACGGCAGTGGTAGAGGTATGGAGATGCAGGAATTGTTCTGGTGATTTTTGAACGCGCTGCTCTTACCCAGTAAGAAAAATAAAACCGTAAGTGTGAGGGAGACAATTGGATGTGATCGCGAGAGCGAGGCGGTGGATGTTACAGGGAGTGTTGTGAAGTCCCCGTTTATTAATGGAAAATTGAGTAGTGTAACTTTTCACGTAGTTGCGATCTGCAAATCTGTCACTGGTAAAAATAATTGTTGGTGTGCAATTAGCATAAATTGCAACGTGAAGTTATTTTGTAGTTATTGTGGTTTGGTCTTTTCTTTTTTTCCCCACCTCGCTAGACTGGGGAAATGCTAAATTTTAAATAGGTGTGTAATATCATTGAAATAAATGTAGCAAAGTTCTTTTGCGAGTGTGTTTTAATAATAATAATAATAGTAATAGTGAGTTTAATGTGCAATCCTTTAATCTCCCAGGTAATTTTGTGGGAGGTATCCGTACCAGGAATGTGGTGCTATCTATGAAACTGTAACAATTTTATTGTTTTCTAGCTCCACTTGGAAAAAAAAATAAATTCAATGAGGTAGTATTTTTTTGAGATAGTCACTGTGTGATTGCATATATGCTATTAGGGAGCTTTATTTTAAATGTCGTTAGTGTCTGTTAGGATTTATCTATCAGTGAAAGATATTGAGAAAGGAAACACAGACTGGAAATATATGGCCAACACCATTGACCCTTTAACCTCAAATTGTCATATTCCTTTCCAAATGTACGAAGCGTTAAAGCTGCAGTAGTCTGGATTGGAGACTAATTGGAGAAATTTTTGCTAATTTCCTTTTTCAGTGCAACAGAACAAAAACGTGCACCAAAGTGCATCAGCTGTTGATGGGAATTCGTTCATTCTTTGGGAACGAGGTGGATTACAAATCTTTCTTTTTTAAACTGATTCTGCTATTAGGAGTTGACAATTAGAGTTAATTGTTTTATTGCGGGCTTTGTTTTGGGTCAAAGAGACGCAAAGAAATGTTCTTGACTGGAGAAGTGCAGTTCTGAAATAGTTATGATCTGCTGTGATTCTCTTTGTTTATGTTTAAATAATATTTCTTCCCACAAACATTTGTTTTGTTCAGGAAGGCACACTGTCTCCCCACCCGGGAGAAGCCAGAGCTCCGTGGGGGCTGCGGTGCTTTCGGGTTGGTTTAACACTTCACGATTCCTAGCTTATTTTCCTGTCGACTGTAGACAGTCTTTAGAGAAGAGTTAGACATCACTGTTTTTTTTCTGAATCGTTTTACGGAAAATATTTTCTGAAAGCTTTTTAGTAACTGATGCTCTTTTAGCAGTGGTGTCCAGGATGTAGAGAGCTCCTGAGTGTTCTGAGCTCAAAATATTTCACCTGAGGGGAAGGCACAGTCCAGGTGTTAGCGCTCGCTTGGAATATCCAGATGTGGAGCTCGCACGGTTGGGTTTGGTGAAGTGTCCCTCTGGAGGGGGTGATGCAAAGGGCTCTTGTCTGTGTTGCCTGTTGCTCTATATTGAAGCAGGAATTCGGTGCCGTTCTAGGCAGGGAGTTGATGTCTGTGTGCTCTGGCAGGCAAAACCCCCACAGGCAGCCTACACAAAGGAA
Source organism: Numenius arquata (assembly GCF_964106895.1). NCBI lineage: Eukaryota > Metazoa > Chordata > Aves > Charadriiformes > Scolopacidae > Numenius > Numenius arquata. The sequence goes on along the minus strand of NC_133591.1, from coordinate 14,064,654 downwards.
TCTAGAATTTTACTCTAAATGTAAAGCATTCCTCAGTAAGATGATATAGGGGCCAGTTTGCAGGTTTGTCATCAGAATACACCTCAGCTGTAAACTTGTTTACGCTGGCATACGCAGGCTTGCTCATTAAAAATACACTTTCTCTCTGCAATTGCTGTGCTCCTAGCACGGCAGTGGAAGAAATCATGTTTATCCTAACTCTGTGTTTTTTGCAGTAGTCAAAATGTCTGCTGCCGCTTCTGGAAAAGAATGTTTATCAAAACACTATTTAATAAGCAATTGTTAAGGGTCAGTTTATTCAAATACTAATTAAGAGTTGTCTAATAACTATTTAGAGACAAAACGTTCTGAAGTAATGCGCTTTGTATTAAAACTTCAGACCCAGCTGGCAAACAGTCTGCCTGTGAATAATCCTTAGTGTTAAAAGTAGTCTTACTGAAAATTAATTTGATTTTTCCCGTGGGTAAGGGTCAGTATGACACGTGACAGTGAGGGCTCGCATGAAGCATGGAGATGTTTCCTCAACCGTCTGCTTTAGCTGCCGTGGTGGATCAAAAGGCACGAGTCAGTCCCTGGAAACAGGGGTGAAGTTGTGTAACGTTTCATAGGCTGGGGCTGGGAGGGAGAAAAAAAAAAAGAGTACAGCAAAGGGTGTCAGGAATGACCTAAAATTTGGAGTAGCTTTCATGTGGTGAAAGATTAGATACTGTAGGAGTCTTCAGCCTGGAAAAGGCACGATTGTGTTCTTGGAAAGTGAGACCTATTTATAGAGGGCTTTACAGGAGCTGGGGTGGAAGATGTGAGCGCTTCTTTAAGTGCCTTCTTAGGGAAACCTGCTGCCAGGAAGGTCTGCTTATAGGAGTTGTGTCTTTGTTCCAGTTAATGTTCGAAAGTAAATTTACAAAAACTGTAAAGGTCACTGTTGCTGTTACTTTTTTTCAGTTCCCAAGCAGGAAGAGAAGTTGTTGACTTCCATCGGTGAGTTTTGATGCTGGTTTCATAGCGAAACTGAAAGGAGTCAAAGAAATCTGAGATGGCATTTGAGTTGTTTTCTTAAAGGTTTTCCATGGCATCAGAAAGCGAAGATTAGGGATGTAGAAATTGCCAGTGAGGTACTCTTTGGTGTTGTGTAATTGTCAGTAAAGGACTTCACGGTAAGTGGCCGATTGCCCAACCAAATCCAGAAGTAGTAGTAAATTAACCAGTAGTCGTTCCTGCTCGTTGTATTATCACAAATGCAGTGCTTCAAGCAGTAGGCTGTTATTTGGGCGTGCAGGATGTTACATCACTGCGTAGTCCATAATCTTGCTTGAAATTTTATGTAGGTGTGAATTTACATGTGTATATATACTTAAGAAATGGAATTAACCTCTCAAGTTCTGCAGAAGTATTTGATTCTTGGGTTATCTTTATCCTGAATTTTATTAGGTGGCAAGATAGAAGTAGAAAAATGACATTAGAAAGCTTGCTCGCTTCCTGCTAATAAAAGATTATTTCAGGTTTTAAATCACTTCGGTGGTAGGCTTTTATTATGTCCTGTCAGAGTATTTGACAGTTTAATGGGCGTGAGTTTGAAGAAAATAGACCCAGATTTGCAAAGAGCTTGGGACGGAGCGGTGTTGGGTTCACTTGCCCGGCTCCGGGGGTGGAATTCCTGAACCTGGGTTGGGTAACTCGCCTCGCGGGAAGGCTGGGGCGCAGGAGGGACACTTGCGGGTCAGGACAAAGTGTGCCGAGGAATCCGAAGCCAGCCACTAGAAATAATTGAGGTTATCATCTTGAAATCCTGATTATCTCCTGAATGTTCATCCTTCTCCCGTGGCTCTGTTCTGATTCCGGTGACGAGTCCTTTCCCGAGAGGGCTATTGTGAGCATTAACGTGGTTAAGAAAATACTCAAATATTAGGCTGATGTAGTTACCTCGGATTTTTTTTTTGATACATCTTAAGAATTGTAGTTTTCACTTCCTGTAATACTGTCTGAAAAGAAATATTTCTGAATTTTTCTACATAATCAGTGCAGTACTGACATCATAACCCCAGTTCTCAATACCCCCCACATTGACTTGATCTTGAATCTTTTTTCCCCCTTCTGCTTCTGAGAGCACTTCCTCATGTGAAAGAGAGTAAAGAAGGAACTCTTTAACCCTCTGTGTAGACCTTCTAGTATTGTCCTTCTTGACAATGCAATTTTTTTGAAAAAAAATCTAAAGAAACAGAAAATTTTGAGCTGCAGTGGAAAAAAGTTGTTGAGGTGCATGTGAGAGATGGTCACATCTGCTGAATGGGTTAACTTGATTAACTTTGGTCACTTGATGAAGAAGGAATTTTTATGGATTACGTTTTCATTTTTTTACTCTCTTTCATGGCTTGGTAAAAGTCTGTGCAGATGCACTGCTTTTTAAATACCTAAAAAGTACCAGTGTTACTGGAACGTTACACTTTGTAATAAGTTAACATCTAGGCTTGGCTGAAGCTTCCAGTTCACTGGAGGAGAATGCTCAACCTGCTGTCCCCGCTTTTCCCTGATCACCCTCCTCCCCACCCCTTCCAGCCTCCACTTGTACATCCTTGCTTGTGGGGGTGCGACTGAAGCATCCCTGTTCGGATTGAGGACGCTGCTCCTGTGTCCTGGGACTGGGACCTCGTTGCACCTTCCCGTCTTCTTGCGTTGTCTTCTCTTGTGGTTACATCTCAGAGTTACTGTGCGCTCACTTCCAAAGCCTTCAGCGCTGTTCCTTCTCTGCTTTTTGTTTTTCATCCAGCACTGACTGACTCCAGTGTACACCAGGATCATCAATTTATGAATTGGTATCTTTTGGGGTTTTTTTTTCTAGTTGTTCCTTTGTCTTATGGAAGGTTACCAGTTGATGTCCTACAAGCCCTTTTCCTGAGCTTGTTTGTGGGATCCTACAGCCAGCCTAGTAACACCGAATAGGTGGTTGGTCTTTTCTGACTGTTGTTAAGGCTGACAAGTATAGTTCTATGTTCTTTCAAGTCTGTGTGTATTCCGTTACTGCTCTGTGGATGAGCAGTACACCCTCGTGTAGAGTCTAGCACAGTGGGACTTGCAACTTGTTGGTGCCATAGTAACACAAATAATATGGAAAAAAAAGTACTGCTCTGCCTAGAAGCATGCTCGTTTCAGTATTATCTTGCCAGTTTTGAAAGCGCACAAGTGTTTTCAACAGCAGATCCCAAATCAAATCCAGAAGATTGGTTTCTATGGAGTATGTATTTACACGGGGGCATCCCTCTTCCTCAGAGCAAGCTTTGGTGCTGCTTTCATTTTAAGCTCTTAAGTACTGCTTTAAAAATAGATTATCTTTCCCTGAGTTCCCCGACGTCAACTGGAAGTTTCAAAGAGAAACCAGCTAATAAAAATATTCTGCTCTAACAGACCTCAAAATATTACTAAAACAGCGTGTTAGGTTCCCTCTGCTCACAGCTGGGCCGTGCGTACCGCGGGGATGACAGCCCCGTGATAGTAAGAGTGACAGCTCGCATCGCTTCCTGCTGTGGCTTCAGCTACTGGGGAGCCTTGCGTTAGTGTGATCGCTATACTGTAGAGTGGTAACGACGTCTCAACATAAACCGCTTTGATACCGTATAGTAAGTTTTAACTCCTCACATCGGGAGGGTTCTTAGCATTTTACATAGTAAGATGATGCCTATTTTCTAGTATCTCACAAATGTAAAAGGTTTAAGCCGTCTTCCCTTTGGCTTGTGCTGTGAATTTTGATTAATTTTGATAAATCCGGACTTTCGCATCCTACCTCTGTTAAAAAATGTTATTTCTCATGGAGTCATGTGTGGCTTAATTCACCTTCCTGAGCAGAACTGCGATAATGCATATGGAAATGTGACTCCAGCTTTTAGTGGCGTTCTCCCTCTTGTTTCTGCGAGACAGGAGATTTTATTGTGTGTTGCTGTTGTATAATGTGCCCCCAGGCAATATTTACATTTATGTGACTAACACAGATGAGCTCAAACACACACAAAGACCTCTTCCCTATGCGAAGGAATGTATTTAATCAGCTTACGAAAATGGAGAAAAACAGGCAGTTGTTTAAAATTAGTTTTTAGTGTAAGATACGGAATCACAGAATCATAGAATGGTTAGAGTTGGAAGGGACCTTAAAGATCATCGAGTTCCAACCCCCCTGCCCTGGGCAGGGACACCTCCACTAGAGCAGGTTGCTCAAAGCCCCATCCAGCCTGGCCTTGAACTCCTCCAGGGATGGGGCAGCCACAGCTTCCCTGTATTTCTGTATCACTTCTCATTGGGCATTTACCTCTCTGGTCTTTAGTTGGCCAATGTTGCAGTGTAGTGTACTGGTTTTGTTTATGAAAAGAAAATAATATTAATTACAGAGGGAAAGGTGAGGTTTTTTTTCCCCCCCTCTCATTCTTTTTCCACTCTTCTTCTGTGCCTCGATGACCCCTTAAAAGACTCATAAGCTCACATTCAAGCCTGGATCATGGAACTGACCTAGTGAAAAATTTTTCCCTCTTATTTTTCCGTCTCGCTCCCTTGCCAGCTCCGTGTACCCGTTATTCCTCTCTCTCCCCACCAAGTTTTGGCAGCAGCGTGGATTGAAGTGAGATCAAAGTGCCTGTGTAACCACGATCCATGTCTTGGAGAAGGAAACGTAAAGCTTGTTCACTAAAAATTTATTCAATTAATCTTTTAGTGTTAAAAGAGCTATGCTGTGGTCAGTGCCTTTTTGTTGCCTGCCCTTATAGCTCCATATTTGCTCAGAAAATATGGTATTTTGTGAGAACAGGGGATTGAAAACAAAATTCAGAGGAAAACTGTTCTGTACCTACTGAGCAGGCATTGGCAGCCTTTGTTTTTTGGTAACGAGGCATTCGTAGCTGACAGCTAGGAGACAGAAATTTTAAAGTGTGGTAGTTTGTTACAATATAAAACCATGGTTTGTTTTTTTTTTAATTTTTCTTTCTGGAGTCTCTGGTTCACTAGGAAGCTTTCAAATCTACTGTAGTCTATCTGCAGTCCCTTAGTGTCAGGTTTTTTTGAGTCTCACTTCATGAATGTCCACAACATTACTCAATTTCTGGCCGAGTTATAAAAATTCATTCCAGGAACATCTTGAAGTGACCATTTTGAGTATTTTTATAAAAAATAATTTCTTTGGCGATAGAATAGGTTAATTGGTTAAATTGCTTTATTCTGAATTTGCTGATCTCACTTTTAGCTGGGTGTTTCTGGCTATTTAATTTTGAGTGTATACTTTAATATAATTTGAGTTCTCTGTGAATTTCCATAATTCCCTTCTGGCAGGAGTTGCTGGATTCCTGTCTTTGCAGGAATGGCAGTAAGAAAGCTGGCGAGAGGAATCTACATGACCAGTCACGTAGTGGATTTATTTACTGCTTTCTATATTAAGGAAGATTCGCAGGAAAGAATTCCGCAGGTGGTGATTTTATTTTTTTGAAGGGCTAAGGGATTTTGGCAGAATGCCTGACGTTTTGAGCTGTATTTGATGTCACTGGTGAAGACGCCGTTGATGTTGAAGACCCAGGGCTGTGTGATTGTATTTCTGTGCCGTTCCTGCCTTCCAGCCCCGGCCCCGGGGCCCGTTTGGGCGTCGTTTGCTTTGCAGGTCAGTGATGGGCACACGCGTAAAACAGCTGTGTGAGCTCTTGCTATTCGCTAAGCAATTCTGCTTAGATGTGGTGTACAAAAATGTTCCAGTTCTGAGCTCTTAAATGCAGGGCTTTTATTTGTATAAGGGAAGAAAAGGAACTGCATTCTTTAACTCAGTGTGCCAAAGTTTACTCTGCTGGGGTTGTTACTTCCTCCAGCCTGCCCCCCCCCCCCTTTTTTTTTTTTTTTCTGCCCATATGTCAGATTACTTGGTTTGGGAAACATCTGATAGTCCATTGTATGACTCTGATGTGTGACATTTCCTTCCTCCTTCAGTTAAAAAAAAATTAAAGCTGGGGGAAGAGAGGATATTCCTTTGTTTACTTGCAGATTTGCTTTTGTCATCTTTTTCATGTGTTGGATTACTTTTCTGTAAGAGGGGATTTTTTTTTTATTTGGAAAATGGGCAGTTACTTGGTGTTGATTCTGCCTTTTTGAAGGGGATTTGCAAACCTCATCATTCACCTTGTCTTAGAGTGAGGGAGGGATTCTGTGGCTGGCTAGTTGCCTGTTTGTTTGCTTTCTTTTGTGTGCTATCCGAAGTCTGCGGTGGTAGTTTTCATTTTATTATCTGTTCAGAAGCTAAAATATAATTGATGCCCTTTTGTAAAGAAACTGGCTGAAGTGTTATGGAACTCAGAGGTACCTTTTAGCGTGCTCTGTAAAATAGTGTCTGTAAGCTGACCTGCAGGGTTCACTACCCAAACCTAGGGTTTGTTAAAATGAAAAGAATGTACTCAGTTCCTTCTGTCTTTTGTCTTGGAGATGGCGTGATGCTTCCAGGCATTGGATGCTTCCATTGCACTGGGATACGTTCAGGTCTGACATGGCTAAACTTCATTCTACTTCTTCCCCTCTTCCCTATAAAAACACCCCAAACAAATCAAAACCCACCATGTCTTGTTTTTAAATGCTTCTGTCTGTCCTGGCTTTATTGGGTAGGTCTGTCTCCGAGTACCTGGATAGGTGTTGCGTAGTAGCATCCTCTGAAACCTGGGATTCCCACCTATTCAGTACCTGGTTTGATGTTCAGATTGGCTTTTCCCTTGCCCTTTCTCATTCTGGGCAGTGAGACTCCAGCACAACAACTTCCCACTTCGTCTGTCTGTACTGGTGCAAGAGCCACTAAGTACCAGTGTGTGGAAGCGCGTGCCTGACCTGGGAAGATGTTGCTGCCATCTTTCAGTTTCCTTATATTTTTATGTCTCGAATATTTTTTTTGCCTCGAAAGCATCTTTTCGAGTAGTGGCTCAATCTCAGCTCTTTGGCTTTCAGCCTTGCTTATCGCATTATCCTTTTACATCTCTGTCTGAGGAACTTGGTTACAGCCTTTACCGTGGAAGAGAGCTGAAGAGCTGGGTTCCAGTTTGGAGCTGCGTACTGGGATGTGCTGAATTGGTTAAGGGACTGGAGATTTGCTAACCAAGGCCAGTCACTGAAGGTGACAGATGTTGATGTAACTCAAAGGTCTTCTCTCAAAATTCCTTCTCCTCTTCCTTTTTGTTGTTCTAGTTTTATAATGATTTTTTTTTTTAAGAGTTCCTGGAGTTGGTCCTGAATGACTGTTACCCTCAAAATAGCTCTCAGACCTGCCATCCTCGAGTCAGTGCCAAACGGCCATCAGTAAAACAGTCACTGTGCAAGGAAAGTACACTCCCCCCGTCGCCATTAGGAGTTACCTGGAGAAAGAGTAAGAGTAGGTCAAGGACATAGGAATACTTCCCTTGAATAATCTCCCAGGCTCTATGTATATTTGGCTGAGAGATTTCTTGAACCAGTTTAATATTAAATAGACAATTTTTCAACTAATCCCTAAGTTTTTATCCTGACACACAAGTCCAGCCATCTTGTTTTGGTTTGAACCTGGATTCTGCTCATTTAATTTGATACCTGGAAGACACAACCAGCTGCTGTTCTCTGGAGACCCTCATGGCTTCCCTCTTTTGGACCAAACAGTCTTAATCTCTGAATGCTTTTTTGTTGTTGTTGTATGGAATATATACTTTTTGACCATTCCCGCAATTCTTCTGTTTTCTCTGCTTTTTGATGTGGCGAAACAAGAACGCAGTCAGCGGTGAAGGTGCAGAGCTACACGTGAGTCTTGGTGACCTGACAGTTTCTGTGTCACCTTCTCTTTCTTTGGTAAGAATTTCTCACCTTAGGTTTTCTTTTGCCAACCTGTTTTTGCAGCGGACTCCCTCAGAAACAGATCCTGTTTCCCTTTCAGGATGTCAGTGTGCGCTCACTTTCCTTCCTTCTGCTCTGTTTTATTTTAGTCTTTTACTGTAGTATTTAACCTTGAAATTCTGTGATGGCTGGGATCCATATCAGCGATTTGGGCCCTTTTATCAGATTACTCTTTCTTTTATGTTTGTCACTCAAAACTTCTTTGTTGGTGGCTTCTGCGTCTGCCCCAACTGCTGAAATTTGAGGATTAATATTGGAGTCTATTTATATTTTATATTTTGCATCCTGGGAAGGATGGTACTTAGTTGCCACCTCGAATTCCTTTTGAGACTAGGTTGACTTTTTGTTTCTTTGAAACAAATCTATTAATCTTCCTGGGTGCCCCCTCTCCCACGTAGGCAGAATCACACTGGTACCTGGGGGAGAGAGGGAAAAATACTGCTTTTTAGGCATCGCAGCTCATGCTATTAGTTTGTGGCTTTTAATAATGGTATACGTGGACTCTACTGTTTTAGAAGTATCTTGATTTTTCTGGTCCTCGATACTACGATACAGTATCTCAGATGTCCCCAGGTACAGAAGGCCGTCGGGAAGATATCTGATAATAGGATTTTGGTTACAGCTAAATCCTTCACTGAGACTTGGCAAAGATAAAAGATGACATACAAGTGCCCTGCCGCTGCTGCTTGTCACAAGCAGCTCTGAAGCAGTAGCATTTGGATAATCTCTTCCAGGGGGTGCGGGGGGAAGAGATTTAGCCACCAGAAAATCCTGTTGGGCCCATGTGCCGCATGCAGCGGTGTGCTCCCGTCCTTGCTGGCTTTAAGAGCAAATTAACAACAACGAGGTAATTTTTTTAAATCCTTTGTTTTTTAACAGGTTGTTAGTGGCTGTCCTTTATCCTTTTTTTTTTTCCCAGCCACTTGACTGTGTCCTTATTCAGGGAAAGGATTAAAGCCACACGTCATTCTGCTGTCCATCAGGTGCATATTAACAAGAATGATGCTCAGCCTGGCTTTTTGAAGCACGGCACGGTTTTTCTGTTGGCCGTGTGAGGCCCATTGCAAAATGGGATATTTTTTTAAAAACGTGTTGTGTTTTTCAATTCTGGAATTCAAAGTATGGAAAAATTTGAAGAACTTAGTTTTGTTTGGGTGTTTGTGGTTTTTTTTCTTTTCCATTTTTGAATTCAAAGTATGGAAAAGTTTGAAGACCCTCATTCCTGCGGTTACTGCCATGCTTTCCTGCCAGTCGTCTTGCCTCACAAATGTCACTTTGCAGCTGAGCCGGGGCTCATTCCGTGCAGGATAAGCCCCTCTTCGTGGCCATGTGGTTCCTCCCCCCCTAAGGGCCAGAAGGGGTAAGCCCCGAGGGAAGGGAACGCAAACCATTCCTCCCCTTCTTAAAATGGATAAGATAAGGAGGGGAATGCTGACACGTAGTTTGGTAAATGCCCCGATTCGGGAGGCTCCGCAGGGTTGAGTTGGTTGGTTTGTGTTGGTTTTTTAAAGCAAGAGAGTTATAAACCCAGGAGTAAAAGGTAAGAGAGAGCGTCTGTGTTCAGGTGCTTGCTGCTGCTTCAGTCTCGCTGTACCGAAGTTGTGCTATCCAAATTGGAATCTTTCTCAGTGTAAAAATAATATATAGCTATGAAGAAAATATTTATTTATTTTTTTTTAGTTAAGCAGTCTCCTCTGTCTCTTGATGTGTTTTTCTTTTTTTTTTTTTTTTTCTTGCTTCTGTTCTTTCAATTCGCTTGACAGGGAATTACTGTCAAGTTACTAAATATTTTTATATTTAGTTAAATGTTACTAAATGTTTTTTAGTAACATGTTACTAAATATTTTATTTCAGTGGGAGTGGGGGACAAGAGTTCTGATCAGCCCGTGTTTGCCTCCCCCATAAGCACACGCCGTTACAGAGTATTTTTCAGTCCTCCTGTCTCCCTCCTTTTGTCCTTCCTCCCCAGTGAGGTGTATCCAGATGACATAATTTTTATCTGGTATTTAAATGGCTTGAGTAGAGTGTGAAATGATATTTTGTTGCGTTGTGAGGATGATATAGTGAAATGAAACACTGCAAGCAAAACAGATGGTGCTAATCTTGAATCTGTCCGCAAGATCTTATAGCATTTAATTAAAATGGTGGTGCGATTCCCATGACACCTTTAACTACAGTTTAAATTCTTGGACTATGAACGAAGGGCTTTCTTAGGCAGATTTTTACTCATGCGAGTAGTCCTTCGTATGAGTCTCTAGTGGCTTCAGAATAGCTACTTACTTGAATGAAGCTCTCTTAAGATGAGACGCTTAATAAAAATGGCATATATATATATGTGTGTGGCATTTATATTTTTTTTTATGTTCTGATTTGAAGCACAAATTGCAGGCTAAAGACACAAGGTACCCTGGACAGCTTAGCATCTCTCTCTTGGTTAGAAGGGCAGATGATGAAAGTGTTTTCGTTTTTATATTCCCTTTGGTTAACTGAAACTTGTTTGTAGAAGCCCCTAACTTAAGTGATGTGGTTTGATTTTTTTTTTTATTATTATTTTTTTTTTTTTACATTATTTGCTTCTTTTCTGAAGAGAATTAGAGAAACATCTTTGAAGCACTGTGCAGACCTGCATTTGTCTGAGTAGCACCTCTTGGATGGGCAGTTGGGAAGGAGTTTTACAGCTGGTTTTGTTTTGTTTCATGTGGGAGAACCGCAAAAGGTAAAATGACCTGAACCATACCGTGGTTAGGGCTACAAAGATGATGAGGGGCCTAGAACATCTCTCTGATGAGGAAAGGCTGAGGAACTTGGGTCGTTTTAGTCTGGAGAAGAGAAGACTGAGGGGGGATATGATCAACACCTATAAATACTTAAAGGGTGGGTGTCAGGAGGAAGGGACCAGTCTTTTTCCAGTGGTGCCCAGTGACAGGACAAGAGGGAATGGGCACAAAATTGAACATAGGAAGTTCAACTGAAACATGAGGAACTTCTTTCCTGTGAGGCTGGCAGAGCCCTGGAAGAGGCTGCCCAGGGAGGTGGTGGAGTCTCCTTCTCTGGAGACGTTCAAAACCCACCTGGACACGTTCCTGTGCGACCTGCTCTGGGTGGACCTGCTGTGGCAGGGGGTTGGACTGGATGATCTCCAGAGGTCCCTTCCAACCCCATATCATTCTGTGATTCTATGGTGGAAGGCTTTGAGAAAGTCAGGGTTGGAGCTGAGGGCCTGGGTGATGGACATCTAGTTCTTAAACCCTTCAAGCCTTTTCTGTAGATCTTTGCTTCTTTTTCAAGTATATCCTTCCTATTTTGGAAGTACTGGGGTACTGATTTTCTACACTTTGAAGCTTGAATCTGCATTAGCTTTTCTCACCTTTCTGTACTATAGGAAGCAGGAAAAACGTGTTTATTTTTAGCCATTTTTTTTTAATGTAAAGAAGTATAATAATATAGAAATAACTCTGCTTTACACTTGGTGTGGCCATATACAAGAATTTCTTAAATTTTTTGTGCTCTACTTTTTTCTGGTTCTGCGGTTGATCTTGTATAATCTCTCCAAAGGAGCGTTTTGTATTAAAATGGGTGGAATTACTCAAGTCTTAGGGAGAAGTTAATTTAGAATTGGTCTGTCCATTTCCCATATAACAGATATAGTCCAAAAAGCGTTTGATGGAGATGGGGGGGAGAAGGAGGAGGAGGTGGAAGATGTTTTCTGTTTGTGTTCCATCTGTGAGGACTGCAGAAGAGGAAAATAGTCACCGTGGCTACACGGTGCTAATTAAATCTTCAGCGTTGCTGGTAGCATGCCAGAGTCAGGTTGTGCAGTGTGAAACGTTACTGGGGAATTGTGATTTTTAGCAGCCTAAACTCTGCCAGTCTGAATGGAACGCTGTGAGATCAGCAGAAGACCCTTCCTGCCTGTCTAATGTTCTGATTTAAGCCTGAGGGGGCGGGGAAAGAGAATCAAGAGTTTCGATTTTCCCTCTCCTAGGAATTCCCAGGCCCGGATGCTGTGCTGGAGTTAAAATGGTCCAGCCCTCAGCTGTCGCAGATGGATGCGAAGGTGTCTGTATTTAGGGCAGCAGAATAATGGCTGTAAGAAAAAGGGCTAATTTGCATTCTCTCTCTTCTATTTGCTCACGTGTATAGGGGATGTGGGAGGTTTGAACGTTCTTAGTTCACTTTTTGAAGCCGTTTCACTCTGAGTGTAAGGGTTAAGGTAGTCCCCATGGAAGGAAACCTGTGGCTGTGCTCCTGTCCAAAGGACTATGTCTGACATTCCTTCTGTGGCCGTGTGTCTGAGTGAAAGCATTGCGGGGGCTGTGTTGTCATTAATGCCCATTTCTTGGGTATGTTTCGGGTGCGTTTGAGTGCCTACATGGAACTTTGAGTTAGAACGCACTCTCCTACCCTGATAGATACGTCAGGAACGGATCTTTTTGTGCCTTGGGGATTTTACTGTAAAAAGCTAAATGTCAATAAAGATTCGTGGATATTAGTGTTAGCCATAGAGATCTGATTTCTCTGGTTCCTTACAGGCTTGGCCCAGCGCAGTTAGAAGAGGTGACTTACAAACGCTGTGCTGTGTCCGATTGCAGTTAACTGCAGTTAGAAAAAAAAAAATAAAAAAAATAAAAGAGCCCCTCTTAGCTGGGAAGTTGAACCCTTCACAGCACAGTCCTCCAAAACACATGTTCCTGTATGAACCAAAGCAGAAAGTCTCTTGCTTAATGCATGATTTACTAACGGTGTGAGTTGATAGTAAATACTCCTAAGTTCCTTTTTTGCCAGGCTTTTTAGTGTTAAGAACATTAGAGCAACCACAGTAAGCCAAGGCTATGAGTGTAGGAAAAGATGCAAGGAACACAATAGATTACATCACCTGGCAGGACTTGTGCTTTGTTCTGCATTCATTTCTGACCAGTTGTGTGTAAAGCAGCGTGTTCCCAGTGCTGTCCCGGGGTTGGCAATCCGGGGTTCTGCCTCGGTGAGTACTTTCAAACCCACAGCCTTGCTAAAAGGAGCAGCTCTTCCCTCCCTGCCCTGCTTTGCTGCCCTCTGTCTTACTGCCACAGGCACCTCGGGGGCTGTTGAACGAATCGGGTATGAGGACTGATCCGAGTAAAGGAAAAAACCCACTTAATATAATACTTCTGATTTTCAGTCAGTTCACCTCAGCGCGACTCCGTCAAAGAGCAGCGGTGCCGCGGAGCGGAGGCGGTGGTGGAGTCGGGAGCAGATGAGGATGCGGGGAGGGCAGGCCAGTCCTGCGTTGCTTTGGGCACCGGTGCTTGCTTGTGTTGGTTGAAGGTGTGAGTGCAGCTCCGTGTTTTGGTTTATCCCATTGGAGCCATCGCTGGAAAGGGAGAGCCCGCCCCAGTGTCCAGTGGTGCTCTGGCTCCTGCTCCTCAGGTCACTCTCGGGGGGACGTGGCTGCAGGGTAAGCTCTCGGTGTCCCGCTCCGAGAGATGCTTTTCTTTCTTCTTGTTTCTCATCTTTAAATTGGTGAACTGATTCCGTTCACCCAGTGATTGCCTGATCGCCAGATCTCGTGTTGGACTGGGAGATGGAGATGCCTGGCTGGGGGTGAGGAGAAGGCTGCCCTGTTGGTAGCAACCTCACAGTGCTCACTGCTGAGTCAGCATAAATGGAACCACATTTGGTTCTTCAGTGCAGTCACCAGAACCACTGGCCGTTGGCTGTCTTGTCCGTAAAAATACCCGCTACAGACTGAGGACTCTTAAAACTAGTGATACTTATTTGTTTGTTTAAAATAATTTAAAAAACCTCCATGTGGATGCAGATATTCTCCCTATAGTGTGTTAGATACTTTACACGGAACTTCTGTAGAGGTGTAGAATATATCAGTGTTCCTGCTGCAATCTTACCTGGTGTACTGCTTCTGGATTCAGATCTACTCTGAATTCGGTTTTAATTAATGTGAGGACAAAATCTAGAAGTTCCAAGGGGTTAGTATTGATGCTTACCTGTTAAAAATTTAAACAGAAATAGGCATATCCAAATAAATACACTGAACGGCTTCTCTGCAACTTTGACCATGAAGTGTCGTGTGAGATCTCATTTTATGCTGCTGCTGAGTCCAAACTCCCCAGTACTTGGCTCTGCCTTTTCCTGGGAGTCGCTTTCTGTGTGGGTGGTCACTGGTGACCCTGGTTAACTCTAGTAGTTAGTCGTTCCTCACAGGCTGTATGATTAGACACTCCAGAAGTTTGTTAGTGCAGAATTAAATTGGATGCAGCTCTGCTGGTTTCTGTGTGCTTTTCCTGACTATTTCACCCGTACTGTGGATGGGATGTTACGGGTTGGTACCTCGGAGCTGCCAGAGAGCTCAGGAGCTTCTCTGCTGCTTCACACAGCTGGTCCCCGGTTATTGCCCTGTGGATCGAGTGGGGCTGCTGAGGAATCTTTGGTTTGGTTTTTTAGGCTTTTGGTTTTGTCATCCTTATGTTCCATGTTCTTTGTGACTTACCATATGTGCTTAGTTGATTATGGCATAAACTTTAACCTCTTTTTTTTTCCCTAGGTTGTCTGTGCTGGCACTAATCTTTGGTGGTTTGTGATTTGTAGTCATTATACTATTTCAGAGACTTTGTACCTTCCTTCTCCAAGCTATAGATTGAGATCCATGTAGAACAGATATAGATGTTTTGGAGGAGCGTGTGTAAATACTTTCTCTTGGAATGTTATAGAAGGTGTGAGATATTCCAGCGCTACACAGCACCCGACTGTAAACAAATAACTTTTGTCCTTCCCTTTTGCCTCTTCCTCTTGCTCTCCCATGCCCCAGTTTGTGCCAGGAACAGGACATCTATGCCGTGCATCTTGGCCAGTCTTGACTGTCTTTTCCAATTTGCTTTCCCATAGTTCCCTAATGTTTTGAATGGATGATCAGCATTTCTGTGTGAGCTCAAAAGCAGTAGTGCTGGCTATAGGAAGCCGTCAGCGGGGACAATCCTGTGCTGGCTGTGATTTCCCCACCGCTGGTATCCAGCTGACGTGCTACAGGATGGTAGCGTCGCTTCCACAGTGTGGAGCTGAAGATGACTCGTGGTTTAGTGGCATGCGGAAAATGAAAGGAATTACGCTGCTGTTCAGTGTTCTGTCGGATTTTTCCCCTTCCCGCTGGAGGTCAGCCACTGTATTCCTGGGTGCCTGGGGGGGCCTCTTCGGAGGAAAATTAAATAGGCGATCTGGGTAATCAGTGTTGGGGGAAATAGTCCTTGAGTCACAGGAGCTTTGGTGGTGGGCCAGAGCCGTGCTGTGCTAGACAATGTACAGGCAGCAAGGGGGGGAACTGGTTTACAGGATATATTTATAAATCAAAGAAACACAAGTGTGTTTTGCTTGTGTTGTTGGTATGATGAGCATCACCTTTAGCTCCTCAGCAGTTAACCAGCTAGCTCTTGAACAAGTAACAGCCTACTTCCAGTTACTGTGGTGACGGAAGGTAAATTTGAGAGTTTAAACTTCTAAATGAACTAAGGCTGTGGACTTGAAAAGGAAGATCCTTCTGTATGTGACAAGTAATACGGGTTTTGGAGGAGCGGTGTGGACCAGTAGGTTAAATGTCCTTGTGCAGATGATGAAAATGGGAGGGAGATGTGATTTGCAAGTCTCTTGTTTTCTTTAGGAGTAAAAATTCACCCTGTTTCTTGTGATGTATTTTTATGCGTATTGTCCAGAGACAGGAAAGGACTGTTTAGATAGAGTTTAATGTCCCTCTTGGTGAGAGTGTAGGGGGCAGGCATTCCCACAGCTGGTACTTCCACTGCTGTTTCTTTCCCTTTCTCCCCGGCAGTGGCTTTAGTCAGAGGTGTAGATGCTGCTGTTTGAGTTGTGCAGCCGCTTGCCGTGGCCCAGCCGGCTCTTCCCGTAGGAGCACTCCAGGGCTGAGCGCAGCCGCTATTTCCCAGCAGCGCAGTGAAGGTGCGAGCGCTGTAAATGAAGCAGAGGTAGTAACAGCAGGGAGAGTGTGGTAATGTGGCTTAGAAACTAGAATACGAGCCCGCTGCGAACACCGAGTATATACATAGCACTGTTTTTAATGATGGTGCTCCTACTAATTAGACTGAAAGTCACGGGAGCGTTCCCCTTGTGTCCTGGGCAGGCGCCTGGAGCCGGTGGAGGGTGAGGAGAAACAAGGATCCGCAATGGTCTTAGGGCAGAGCGGTCTGGGTTGGGGAGAGGAAGAGTGCGATGGGCAGGGTAATAGAAGCAGATAAAAAGGTAGCAATCTGGACATTTCGGAGGAGAAGGGAGGGAAACTGGATGTGACAGCTGTGAGTGTCTGCTATCGAAGTTGAAATGAGGGGGAAAAAAAAAATTAATAAAAAATTGCAACCGCCGCTCTGCTGCCCTGGTTCTAGCGGCCAGCTCTTGCCTGGTTTGAGTGCTTTGGCGACATCTTCCCTGGCAGTTGTTTGCTCGCAGGGCTGAGCAGTGGGACACCTGCCTGCCTTCAGGTTTTTCAAGCTGTGTAAAAGAAAATCTTTCCCGAAAGTCTGGGTAACCATTTTCCTGTTCTTTTTATTCTTCCTTGATGGTCAACAAGAGAATTTTCTGGTCGAGAGACTGTAAACGGCAACTTTCCTTACTCTCTTTTTGAGCAAAATAAATATTAAAAGCATTTGTGATAAACTTGTAACATCACAATATGAAACTCTGTTTCACTGTTTTCACTAAATCACTTGTTTTCTTAGGTCCTGTAGGACTTTCTGTTTGTGACTTTAAACTGGGCAGTTTTTGGGTTGACGCTGAACTCACTTGACCACCAAAGAGGATGTGGGGAATGGGTCTCACTCCCTCTCCCTGTTTGCTTTCCTTCTAATCTGTAGGATTACAGTAAGATAACAGTAAGGTTAGAAATGAATGAGTCGGGTTGCGGTGAAAAACTGAAATGCAGGGGTCAGCTGGGTTTATTCAGTGCTGTTTCTAAAATTGTTTTCCTTTTTCCTTGAGGTGCAAAAGAGGAAAATGTGGGAATAGCAGGATTTTTTGAACTTCATCTGCTTGGAGCTAAAGTCTAGGAATTAAATAATGAAAATGAAACAGACCAGTACTATGAATATAACTCAATTTTGAAGTAGAGTGATTTAATGGCTTTTTTCTTTTTTTCCTTTTTCCTTTCCCTAGGCTGAACTCACAGGCATCAAATGGCGTAGGTACAATTTTGAAGGTCATGGGGACTGTGGCCCTATCATTTCAGCCCCGGCACAGGATGATCCAATTCTGCTCAGCTTCATCCGCTGCTTGCAGGCCAATTTGCTTTGTGTGTGGCGCCGCGACGTCAAACCGGATTGTAAGGAGCTGTGGATATTCTGGTGGGGAGACGAACCAAATCTCGTAGACGTGATACATCGTGAACTGCACAGTAAGTTGTTCTCTCTCTTTGGTTCTTGACTTGTTTACATTTTTTTTCCAGTGAAAACGGGTCTCTGTCGTTAAAGCCTTTTAACTTGCTACCATATGTGATTTTTGTCACAAATTATGTCTTAAGACCTAAAGAAAAAAAAAAGCTTGTAAAATTGACTTTTCTGCTGCAAGCGATGTGCAGATAAAACGCAAAATAAAACTGAAAAAGAACTTAGGAGGCCTATATCCACCACAATTACTTAGATTTTTGCGAAATCTCTGATGCACAGTAAAATTAGGGGAAATTCTAGTTCAGAGGATAATAATAAAAATAAACTCTGACATAAGGTAATAGTTGATGGAACAAAACTCCTGTATCGAGTCAGGCAAACTCCGTGGCACCAGAGGTAAATCTGCAAGGTCAGAACGTGCCGCGTTGGTGGTTCCACGGGATTTGAGCGTAAACGGAGGCAAGTTGCAATAAGTGAATGCAATAAAGGGAGGGAAGGGAAAGACAGGACAAAGGTGACAATGATAAGTTCACGTGATTGTAAGTTTTGTGCGACTTGATTGTCCTCAGTGCCTCCACAATGTGTAGCCTTAAATTGTACAGCAAAACTAACTTCATCTGTTTGTGGTTCTTTTTGGCTATGACTGCCCGCTGTATATTAATGCCTTTTCCGTGATGTGTTGTTGCTTTGAGAAGACCTAGTTTGCCTGAAAACTTGAACTTTCAAAAGGTATTTTATTAGACTGCACGAATACTTGTGCCTTATTTCACCTCTCGTGTCTTGGATGGAAACAATGAAAGTTCACTAATCCTAGAATAATAATAGTAATTAAAAAAACCCCAAACCAAACCCAAGCTGATAATAAGAATCAGTTTCTTGGTTTTTGCACTAAATTTTCATCCTGGTGGCCTTTAGACCTTCCTGTTGCTTGGTGATAAAACCTGTATGCCAGATGAAATATAGGGAATATTGTGTTTGTCAAGTGTGCTTCAGTTGTCCTTTCTCTCCCTACGCATACCACACGCAGGTTTGGTCCTGGCTTACGCTGTGTTCACTTTCTTATTTGTTATCCTGTTGTAACCACCTATATTCAGACCATTACAGACTTCCTACTTTGATGAACAGCAGGTTGTTCCTTTGGTGACAGAGCCTGGGAAATCACAGATACGAAACCCCGTGTACCTTTAGGCGTCCTCCGTGCAGGTAGCTCTGTGATCATGTATAATTGAAGCGATGGCTCACGAGTGCTGCACCAAACCATTCCACTGACATCAATTTTTGATGAGGCACCTGTTTTGAATGAAGGCACGGGTAATATTTCTACTTACCCAGCAAAGCTTTAATAATATATGCTTTTCTCTTTGCGAAACATAGTTTATTTAATATTTCAAATGCAGTATATGGGGCTTAAGTGTCTTTTTTATTTGAGGGGAGTTGCAGGTGATAGCTTCTGGTTCTGCTGGAAACTGATGTAGCTTGTTTATACCTAACGTCTTGGTTACAACAATATAAGGCTACTTCCAGTGATAATGCTATGGGGAAGCATTTACGTGTAGGAATAGCTGAACCTGCTCGAGTATAGTATATAGAGTATGGCGAACAGAGAATACCATCACTTTGACGCATTTTTTTCCTGGTCCAAAATTTTATGGAGCATTCGGGCTGCAGCCTTCAGTACAATAATTTTGAAGTGGAATTAAATCTGAAAATTGTCTGCAAGAGCACTGTTTTTTATTAAATTGTCAGCAGCAGCAGTATCCCACTGATAAATGCAGTCTGAGTGCAGTGTGTTTCACAGCACTGTCACCGAGAGTGCCTTATTTGCAAAAATCTTTCAAATTCAAGTAAAAATACCTGAAAGAAAAAGATTGTGAAGAGATGTGAGGAGATGCGGAGCTGAGCTTGGAGATGGAGAAAGGAGGACTCTGTGCAGCTCTTTTAGGGGAATGAAGTACGTGGTAATTAAAAGAAGAAGAAATATGCTCCTGCTAAATGTTGGGACCCTACAAGAGTTTGGGAAGTAAACTCCATTTCTTCTCCTTTCCACTGGAGATACTGGAATTCTTTGTGCTGTGTGTAAATCGTATAATGATAGGTTTGCTTGTTCTATATTAAAAGCAGGTTGAAATGCTTGTAGTGACCGATCAGGTAATAGTTCAAAGTGAGGTAACTGTAAAAGTGCTACAAATGTTACTGCTGGTAGGGTTGTCTCGCTCTCTTCAGTAGATTTTTAGAGTTCAAACATCAGGATTGACAAAATATCAAACATTAAATTCTGCCAGAATGAGGCATTTATGTACATTGATTCCTTGAAATACGACGGAGGACGGCGTCTGTCTTCAGTGTTTCATGCAGCAGCAAGGCAGAAGAAACAAAGTTATTTTGCTTTTTAATGTATAAGCACAGCACAGTGCTGAAACAGTGATAACTGAAATTAGTTTGTGAGTTTACAAGCTCTTGAAAATATAAAGGCCTTTGCATGTGAGCATAGAGTGGGGTCAGTAACGTACAGCTCGGTGACAGGGGCTTTGGGTTTGTCCCCCAAATCTGATGCTGCAGATCCAAGTGGAAGAGCAGAGTCCATCCCAAACACTTTCAGCTCTTGAGTTGCATGAACTTTAGGAAATAATGGCTGGTAATAAGATGGTGAATTCTTACCGAGTATGAAGTTGCTCACAGTGTCTTGAATTCCTCTTTTCCTGCCTGGGACTTGTGCTTTAAAAGTGAAATTTTCATTAGGGCAATACAAATTTAGTGGCAACTTCAAATGAAGTCTTCATCTTTTATTCATTCAAGTCTAAATTAGAATTATTGATTTTTTTTTTTTTTCTGAATAACAGAATCACTCAAACAATATTATATGACATTTAGTATTCTGGTTAAACTAATGAGAAGTCCAGACTGAGAATTTTCTTTCAGCAACACTTTAAAGTTTTGCGCATGAACTGTGTGCGTTGCCTTGTCTTTATAACATTTAAGTAGGTGATTTTGGAAGCAACAATCTGCGTTTCATAAAAAAAATTTCAAATAGTCATAGGGAAAACAGCTTAGTAGTTACAAACAGGAGGTCCTCGGAACAGTTGTTTGTGCAGTAGCTTTCCAAAACCCTGTTGATAATTAAATGCTGTCAGGGGAGATTAAATAAAAACAATGATTTGCAGAACAGCTACAGGTGGGTTAAGTCTCTGGATGAGCCGGATGGCTCTGCCTTCCGTAGGTGTGGCTCCTGCACATACTCCTACATTTTCCTTTCTCCTCCTTTCCCCTGCCAGCCTCAGCTGGTGTCTTCTGGGTGGTGTTATGATTGGGCTTGAAATTTGAAAAAAGACGGAAGAACTTCATTCTGTCCCAAGTGAAAAAAGCTAATTGGTGTGGGGTCACTGCGTGGGAGGGAAAAAGTGAATGATTTTACAAGTTTGAAAAACTTGGGAGTGTTCTGGTTGTGGAAGTTTTGTTTTCTCAAGGATGAGTGCTATTTCATGCTATTACTGCCGGAGGAAGTTTGACAAGTGTTACAGCTGTTCTACCTTTTCCCATTAAAAACATCTTTTTTGTAAATGCTGCAGTAGAAATGGAATGGAGAGGAGGTAGCATCTTACTGTTGGCAGGTTTTTTGACGGGGAAGTTGCAGATCTGCAAGTTGGAGTGATCTCACTTGCATTTGGTGGCCAAATACCATCTGCAGCACCACAGAGAATTTATACTCGACTTTTTAGGGCTTTCTCTTTTCTCCCACCCCACACCTGTACCCTGTGCATTCCACGCAGATTACAAGCGGGTGATAATCTCTTCCTCAGTTGCCACCTTTGCTTTTGCAAAGAATACTTGTGCCTGACACTTTAAACAACCTTTTTGTCTTGACAGTTTTGTCTACAAACTTGCAATCTGCATATTGAGTTTATGGGTGTATTCAGCTTTGTCTGTTTTATCTGTGGTACAGGATAGTTGAATTACCAGGAATAATGCAGGGATTATGATGTCTGTCACTACTCGCTACTGAGAATATAGTTTTGGTGACTAGAAAGGTGACCCTGGAGCTGGGCTCTGGAAGGCTGGGAGAATGTTAGACAGCATCTTGAAAATGAATGAGATTCTGGCCATTGGATAGAAGGATGCAGCTTTGTTTAAAGAACTATCAGTTTACTAGCTTGTTTGCCCAAAATCACTGATTCTGGTAGGTATTTAGGATTGCCATCACCTGTGAAGCGATGAAGACGAGACAAAAGAGTAAGAGGAACTTGGGACGTGAGTGAGAAGCCCCAGACACCCATCTGTGCCCTCCAGCCGTTACTGTTGGCCACAGCAATGCACGGCACAGAAGTGAAAACCTCGCATTGTTTCAAAATAGAAGCTTACAAAGCTCCTTGAGAGAAAATAAATACAATTTTAGTGCTTTTCTACTCTTGGGACAATCATCCTTGAAGTGTTGGTAAAGTTGCAGTTAACTCCTGACTCGCTGTCACCTCAAATTGACTTTAGAGGTGTTTTTCCCCTTAAATAGATCAGATTAACAGTTCTTCCCATGCAACCTCTCTGCTGTAGGGGGAATGGCTCGTGCAGGAGAGGTGGTACAGGTAATCTTTCTGTTTTCCTGTGGGCTGAATTCTTTTGAGCCAAACCCTTTGCATTTTTGTGTATTTTCTGGATTATGGCCCTTGGTTGTGATCCCCACGGGCTGATAAATGATGAGAGGAAAAAATGTCAGCTGTGGGAAGGACTTCTTGCAAGGCATCCCTGCTAGATCGTATAGATGTGGTCCAGACTTAATTTCTGCTGTTGTTTCTCTACCCGCACTTTGCTGATGGGTAGATTTTCACCCAAAGGAAACCAGAACGTGCCAGCTGCGTTTCCAAGCTCGTTTCCTGAGAAGAATGATGTGCCAGAAGTCAATTTAGGTATTTTTATTCCAGCTAGGTGGGGTCCTTGATGCTCGCTTCTTAACTTCCAGATTTTGAAGTTTATTTTACCGGTTAAATTTTCTAGATTAAGTAAATGTTTAACATATAAATGTTAGGTAGGTGATGTCTTTCTGTATTTATTAGGAGTTTCTAAAAAAATAATGGAAAACTTGAATTTTGGGGAAAAAAAAAAGTTCTAATGTAAAAGAGAATCAAGAAGGACTGAAAAAACCTCCTTTGCTTTGTGTTTCAATTTGAAATAGTCCATTTAAGGTCCTTTCTGTGTTTGATTTAACTGTAGTTCCAAGGAATTGGAAACTCTTCCTGGAGATACGAAATATGTTCTTAGCCGCGGTGTGGCGAGATATGTTAATTATTGAATGAGACGATTTTCCTGTCTGCCAAAACGTATTTTAAGTGTGTGAAGCAATGCGTAAAATCAAGAATAAGCACCTCTTCCTGTGACATGGGTATACAAATTAATAGTCTTGCTTTTAATCGAATTGCTCTTAAATCTTTCATTCTGTTGTAGGAATATGAAATTGGGGAAGAAGGGAGTGTTTTGCTGCTGAGATGGTGTTATGGTTGGCTTTGATACTTTCTGGACATTACCAAGAGGTTGTCTCCTTGTTTCCCTTCTTTGGTGGGTTTAGCTGAGGGGTTTGCAAGCGTGGAATGTGCATTACGACATTTGATGTGCTCTAGAATACATAACCCCCATAACTATCGTCATGCTCAGTATTATTTAGAATGAAACCAGCTAATATATGGAAAAGCCGTTTACGAACAAGGAATAGACGGAATCTCACAGGAGCTGAAATGGAAGTATTTTTGAAGGCTTTCAATTTAAAAAGAAGCTACGAGTATCAGGCAGCTGAGTACCACTTATTAGTAATTTGAAGTAAAATCTGAAAATGGTTAATTGCTGGTTCTTGAGTTAAGAGTGGAATTCGCAAGTAGGTTCATATGACAGAGGACTTTATTGGAATATTAAGTTACTGAAAAGTCTGCTTTTGGGTTGATTACTTTCAGTGAGAAGTCATTTGCATTTTCTTAATTGCCTAGCATAGATTATTTCCAAAGACATGAAAACAAAGTTAAACTTTTACACTTTTTGGAAAGAAGATGGGATTTCAAAGCGAATTCGTATGTTCTCAGCTTGCAGAATTGTTCTGTGACCCTTATATTCGACACTGTTAATTGATGTCCGGTGATTGCCAGTTGAAGTTTAGCTTAGACAAAATAAACTTTTTCTTTTAAGGAGCCATATTAAATGAGGTTATTCTGCCATCATTTGGGATTAAGGAGTTGCTTCATGGGAAAATGCCAACTCCTTTTATACACATGAAGTTGACAAGAGCCTTATTGTGTCTGGGCAAGATGTCTTCATTTTAGTTTGTTTTCTTTTTCAAATAAATACTCTTCCAAACACCCCAACTTCTTCCCTCATTTTACTTTAAAATTGGTTTATGGTTATAGACAATGAAGGTATGAGTTGTTTAAAAGTAAAATAAATAAATGCAATCTGGTTTTCCTGTTCAGAACTCGGATTGTGCTTACCTTTTCCTTAATTATTCTTCCCTTCGGTGGTTTCTCTCTCGGCGTTAACAGTGAATCTCAGCGTTCAGAGTAGTATTGAATGGATACATACAGCATTCGTGAATTCGTTACCAATCCCAGCCGAGGAGGAACCGTTCTAACATGCTGCAGTTGCCCCTTTTTTTACAATCTGCAATATCGTGGTCTAAAAGGTAACCAAAAAATACGAACTCTGCCTAAGGGTCGTATGTAAGATAGCCTGACACTTTCTATTTTTTCTTTAATCTCCCAACAATTATCATTTTTAAATCTTTTCATATTTGGGATGTCGGAGGTTTTACTATTAATTGCAAAAAAATTACCTTCTGTAAATAGTTTGAAGGAAAGACACTAATGGAAGGTAAAGCCAAGAAATTCTCCACTCAATATCACGCTTCCATTTCATCTTCCTGCTTTCAAAATATAGGCTTAGTTCAGTTGAAATAGTTGAAAGGTCGAGTAATTAATCTTTAAGTTTTATTGGCCACACGATAGTTATTGTTTTTCTGCTGTGTTTCTGTGGAGCAGCGACTGGGCACGTGTTGGGAAACGTTAGTGGTCGCATTCTGTAGCGGGCGGTTAATGCTGCTGGGGCAGAAGGGTTCCAATAAGACTGGACTTTATATAGAAAACCCTGAACGTTTAAGGGTGTGATGGAATTGGTGCCCCAAAGGTGGTGCTGGAAATCCCAACCAAGACTGTAATAGCTCAGAATCCTTTTCAAATAAAAGCTGGGGTGAGGTATTACTGAGGAATTGGAGAGAGCTGTTGTGCAAAATGTGCTTGGAATTAACCAGAGTGTGGAAAGCAAACCGGAGCCCAACTTTTGAATGTAAATAAAATTGATGTGTTACCACAGGCAACTCAGTGAACCACGTAATTAGGTTTTTTCCATGAAAAATGAGACATTATGCTGCAGCTGCAGCAAAGCAGTATGTCAAGGATTTATATTCTAGTTATATGAAAATTAAACAATCATTAAAAGATTGTATTTTTAAAAGTGCTGCTTGAGGGGGGGAAATGGAAAAAAAAATCCAATCAGTAGAATTTATTTTTCAGCAGCGTGTTGGGCAATATCAGCCACAGTAGTTGATGTTTTTTGCTTCAGGGAACGTGTTGTCTGGTTTTTTGGTTTTTTGGTTTTTTTTTTCCCAGCGAAATGAACTCACTTAACTGTGTGAAGTGAATCTAAGTTCGCTTGAAGTGAAATCTGCATTAATAGAGCTCATTACCGATGTCTGTATTTCCCTGTACTGACTAATCCTAAGAACACAGGGTAAGCTCCACTGGTAAATTCCATCGTTAAAAATAGACGAAATGCTACCTTAAAAAAGAATTGCAGGTACTTGCACTTTTGTAATGCCGTTTTTAGAGTAATTAATGAACTTTTAGTGACATGCTACTGCATTGCAAATAGCGGACATAGAAACATGACTCTTCTGAAGTTAACCCAGGGTTTCTATTCAGAGGCATGTTTTCCATTACGTAAAAGTTATTTTCTTTATTTTAACCTTCCTATTAAAGGCTATAAATCTTGATACAAAATTCTTACGCCCCAGTTCCGAGGCTAGTTTCATTTTAAGTGGACTTAATTATACACGTGCCCTTAGTTATCCAAGGATTGACAGTCACCTCCATTGCACGTAGAGTGGATGCCTGGAAACAGGAATCTGCGGTTCAGCGTGTCAGCGATCAGCCCTGAAGTCTGGGAAACAACGTCCTTCGCTCAGAATGACGGTTTTGCAACACAAACTCTGTTTCCTAATGTTTATTTGAAACTACGGGGCGTGCTGAGGTTGTACTGTGTCACTTCCAAAGCAGCAGGCCATAAATACACAAACCAACAAAATAACTCCCGCGTGGAATTAAGAGGAGGAGCAGGCGCAAAGGGGTTGAGCTGCAGTACGTGGAACAGCTTACGCGTGGGGCCGAATTCTTCCCTTTGCTCTTTGCCCATGGGAACTGTGGGTTTCGGTAGGAAAAGGGTGGAGTTTTGCTGCGAGTTAAATATTAGATCCTTGTTTAAATACCCAAACAGCTGCGTGTTGCAGTCACTCGTGTAACGACAACTAGAATTTGAACTTAGAGTGGAACAGTGTTAAAGTTAAGCATTGAAAAATCAATTTTAAGTAGTTTGAAGGGAAGGTATCCGCTAGGGGAAGGGCACGCTGCTGGGCTGGGTTTGTGTTCTTGGTGAGCTAAACCACACTAAATTATTTTTCACTTCCAGCTGAGCAGCGTGAGCGTAACGTGTAACAAAGGTACCCGTGCTCAACGTGTCTGACATCCGAAAATTGGCTGTTGCGTTGCCTGTAGTCATACGAATTAGTCATACATTTCAACCGTCCTTGTATTCTCTCAGTTCCAGTACAGGCTGGTGTGGGACCAGTCACTGTTTCAGTTTCTGTTCCAGCTGAAGGTTTGGAGCGTGGGCAGCCCCCGGGTCGCTTCGTTTGCTTCTGCCTTTTACTGTCCCTAATTTTGAGTTGGAATGAGCCCAGGGCTGCCTCTGTGGGCACAGTCGAACTCAGGTGTTCCCTTTGGTGGCCCAGGGCTACAGTTTGGTAGCCTCGGCACGAAAAAGCTCTGGCTCCTGAAAATAGCCCTTCTTGCTAAAGGACCTTTACCTTTATTTCTCTTTCCTACTGGTATAGAATTTGCCGGTCTTTTCACAAAATCATGGGGTGTTTTTTGCTTTGGAACAGTCAGTGAGCCAAAGGGGTCAAATTGAAATGGTACAAATTTGTATGCTAAATTGGTGGGTGGACAGTAACAAATAACCAGGTGGAATTAGCACCCCCAATTTCTGGAGAAGTTTAAGAGTGAAACTCCTATATTGAGGAGTGTATATGGATAAACTTGATCTCAGAAGGAAGACTAGAAGGTGGCAGGTATAGCAGTTTCTAAGCAGGGCTCCAGGAAATAAATATCTTTTTTTTTTTTTTTTTTTTTTTCCAAGGAAACACTGCTTTTTTTTTTTTATAGATCAGCTTGTTCCGTGACATTCCAGTTGCTCTGTCTTTTCTGAACATAAGTAATACCTTTTTTACAGCCAAGGGAAACTTCAGGTCATAGGTGATGAAAGTAGTGTTGTACAGTGGTTTGGTTTTCTTTTTACTTGAATGGCTTTACGAATTTGATACGTGTTCTTTAATGCTCTCGAAAGAGATGGGAAGTATGAAAATTATTATTGTGTCTGGAGGGGGAACAGGAGGGCTGATGGTCTTATGGGTTTCTGGTTCTGGAGCGTTGGTTAACCGATTGGGGTGTGGAAGTTTACATCTCTTGGCCCCTTGTGAGCTCAATAAAATTTACTCTATGCAATACTTTGCAGCGTATGTCAACAAAATTCACTGGAATCTCTTCTCTGGGGCAAATGAGGGTGAAATGTGTGGGTTTTGTCTCCCCTGTCATTGTTGTGGTCTCTCCTGTATGAAAAGGATGCTGTTTCTGATAATGTCGTAGTAATAAGCAGTGTGATTATAAAGCAAGCGTGGCTTCTGGATTATTTGCCGGATGTTCCCCACTCCGGGTAAGCGATGGATGTGATGTGGGACTGTGTTGGGTTGGGATCAAGTGATGAAAGGTTTAACTGAAAATCCTGCTCTTTCCAATGATATTCCTGAGCGTGCCTGGGAATTCTGCCACTTCAAAAGGCTGCTTATCAAGAGGAGTGTGTTTTTCTGACAAAAGTTTTATAGGTCTGCTGTACTGTGCGATTGGCTTATTGAAAGATAACATTTTATTTTTAGTTTGTACTAACGTTATATTTTTAATAACTTAAAGATTCTGTTCCCGTCCTTAGCAGCCCTCAACTGCTAGTCCTATTCCGATTTTCTTTAAAAAGTAAATTAAGATTTTCATTGCTGCAACATAATAAGAGCAATTACGAAAACAAGATATTTGTTTTTCATTGTTGCAAAAGAAATAGAAGCAGCTAATTCAGCACCTGGAAAGTAATGGTGGTTCCTCTTCCCTTGATTCAAGTAATAAGTGGAAAGAATATTTATGCTGCAGCATCTTAACTGCTCATGTGGACTGTTCCCTCCTTTTCATGGTAAAAAAGGAATCAATTCAGAACAAATTAAAATGATGGAAGGGACTGATACACTTCTGGGAAAAGGAAGTGTAGTTCCATTTTAAGCCTGACAAGCCATGGAAACCTCTGTGCTGTGTGTGGCCTTGGACGTCACCGAAAGCTTCATGTGGGGAACCGTATCTCTTCATGTAGATTGCAGTGTAGTGAAGTATTATGATGTATATGCAGAAACTAGGTATTTGGGGTGAATTGTTAGAATTCAGCAGTGTGAAAAAGGATGGAGAGAAGTAATAGGGATGCACTGAAAATGTGCAGTGGTACCCTCGGGTGATGTCAACATCCTGATTGCTCTGTCCTGGCTCCGAGCCTCTGCAGAGCCTGGAATTCATACCCGGGAGAGTTTTACAGTGCAAATGGAGGAGTTCCCACTCTGTTCCCGTTCCCATTCTTTGGGAAATAACTTGTTCAGGATCTAATAAGCTGATAGGATAAAACGAAGAGTAATAAACAGCAGTGTGTTTTGGAGATCTCTCCAGAGAGACACTGTACCTGGAGAAGCCATCCCTAGAAATGTAGAACTTCTGGACAGATATCCTGGTGGATGTCCCTGGTGGATGTAGAATTATCGCTCAGCTCCCCCTCCTTTCCCCACCTTTTTCTTAAACTAAACCAGATTGTAGTAAGCATTTTTTTAATTTTTGTTTCTTTCGCTGTAAACCATAGTTAAGGCATGGAAGGTGAGAAGAAAAATGTTTTGCCTGTGAATCTGTTACTGCTTTCCTTCCAATGAAATACACCGTGGTACTCAAATTCCGAACACCTGCCTTCTGGGTGTATGGGTTTCTGCCTGGCCTTGTCCTCAGAGTTCCTCAGTAAGGACACAAAACGTGTATAACTGGTAGCAAACGTTACACATCGGTGCTCTTTCCTGTTCGCTTGGGTGTCCTGTCCTGGGCAGCTGCTAAATCTTGTGCCACGGAGAGATGCTCAGCTTTTGGTGTGGCTGAGCCTGTGCTTTAGCAACTTTATCAACTTCTCAAATTACAGCGTCCAGATTATTGTGTGTTAATGATCTCACCACAAGATCATGATACTTATATGTATTAATAGATATATATTATAAACCCCTCATTACTATCTTTAAGGAAGTAACTTTTGAATAGAACGGGACTCTAAGTGAGTTCAATCTTCAGTTCTCTCTGTGGTTTTACAATTCTTTTACATTTTGATTTATTTATTCCCCAGTAGTAAACTTACCAGCAAACCTGTGTTATATGTCCTCTAGGAAAGATGTTTGTTTGCTTTTTCTTTTCCTTCTCAGTAACTGTTTGTGCTTTGTCTGTTAACATAATGCACTGAACGGGAGTTTAAAATAAGCTTATGATCTCACAACTGGCCAAAATATGAAATCTGTAGGATGGCTATGGTAGGTATATTAAAAAAAGAAAACAAACAAACAAACAAAAAAAAAACAAACCAGAAAAAAACCCAAAACAAAGAAAAAACCCAAACCAAAACCAATCAAAAAAAAACCTTGGCAAAACCGTGCTGCTTTTACCAAGTGGAGTTTGGAACTTTACCACTTGCTGTCTCTTTAGGGCTCCTGCTGATGTGCCCCCACCCTCCCCAGATACCAGAAGACGCGACTGACTTTTAGTATTTTCATCGGAATTTAATTGCTTGGTTTAATTGACGTGCAATCACTTCACTGAAAAAGCAGGGACCTTAGATTACTCATTGGAGGGCCTATGGTAGGTATTCATTATTAAAGACAGCGTTTTCTGTAGCTGAATGGTACGTCAAGGGCCGTGATGCTGCTGGAGCTGAAGTGCAGGGGGCTGGGGGGGAGCTGCACACTGATAAGGCTGGTGATTCATTACTGTGTTAGTTCAGAGTCTTTCACTGCTCAAACTGCTGAGCTCCGGAGTTTTATACTGTCATTTGTCTTTGTTTTAATGGGATTAAGTAATTATGTGTGCATTTTCTTTCAACTAACTAGCCTGATAAAAGCATGCAAAACTGAATAGCCTATAAATTGTCGGCTCTTCTGTTCTAGAAAAAGTGCTTTGATTGCAACTGCAGTTTTTAAATCTTGGTGCATATATTTAGCTGACCTACTGAGGTAAGGCTAGAGGAGTCGTTGATGTAACTAATGGGCTGAGAGCCCCCCTTGGGAGCGTGGGTTGGGGAAAGCGGATCCCAGGCTACGGTACAGAAATTTTTAAGAGAACAATCTGTAGTGTTTTAAAGCAGAAATAATGGATACGTAACCGAAGGCGGTGACTCTTCAGCCATTGTCTCAAACCACGGAATAACTCTTCATTGGAACTCATCATATTCGTATTGACCTTTGTACTTTGCCTCTATCAGTAGTGGTTTCAAATACAATTTTTTTTTTTTTCTGCTTCTTTCCAAAATCTCTTCCACTGTCCTTCAACTGTTAAGACTTTGACTAGTTTTCTGTTAGCTTGATATCCGTCTGATTTTTCAAGTATGAACTGCTACTCGTGTATCGTGGCGTATGAAAAGGGGCGCAGTTGTGTTAAATCAAGTCATCAGGTGTTTGGTATGCGATATCATCAACCCACTTTGGTTTTTATAACTTCGTACTGTCTGTGTGGTATGTTTATACATTCAATTTTATCGTTACTGTTAATTCAAATTAAGTCTTGTATCTAATAAAGTGGTTGGGTTTTGCTGCTGCTTGTTCATTTTAAATATTGGTCTGGGGAAGAAAGGGTTTTCATGTATTCCATGTGATCACTAGTAGGAACTATGCAATATCCTCTAATTTTTAAGTGATGTACATGTAACATTTTTGTACTATAGTGCTGTCTCATAATTTCGTGTTACAGACTGCTGTTAATTGGCATTAGTGCTAGTCCATATGTGCCAGAGCTATAGTTTTTCATTCCTCTTCTGGCTTGAAGCTATGATGTCAGTGCATCAGTTTCTTCTTTTCTGGAGTTTACAGTTTACACTTGACACTTGACTTGGTTTCTGAATTACGTGAAATTGTGACTACTTAATCCCAGGTAGCCGTTTCCCTTAACCTCTTGTGATGAATAATGAATGACTGTATCTTAAACGTTAACATTATACAGTGTTATCTGTACAATTTGTGCAAAGGCTGTGATTGTCTCAGCACTGCACACAGTAAGCGGTTTTGGTGTAAGAACAGTAACTTGTAGGACCCATGCTGAACTGGAGAGCTTTCCCAACATCTGTCTTCTAGAGACCTATGGAGGAAAATAAGCCCGTTTGCTTGTATTCCAAATGGAATTAGTTTGTGTCCTGGTTTCCTAATGGAATGGATAAGGTCTACCTGAACGTTAAATCTGTCGTGTCTTTATCCTAGATCCCACCTGGCTATTTACAGTGCTTTGTAAACTCTTCTGTAGGTTGCTGTAAGGCCAGATGACACTAGTGGTTATTGCTGCTTTGGGAATTTTAGCTGCTGAGCTGACTTAACCAGGCACCCTAAGGTACCTCAGCCAAGCCAGGGTGCCTGGGCTTGTGTTTAGCATTTCCCCCCAGCCTCCCAATCCGTTTCCCCAGCACTTGTGAGGTTCTCCAGGATGGGAGAGTGAGGAGGGGGCAGTTCTGGCCGAGGATTGCTTTTCTGCACTGGGATAACCAAGTGGGCAGTGCAAGTGATAAACCAGAGCTAGGGCTTGCTCGCTGGTCGCTTCAGCTTGGCTTTGTGTCTTCTGGTAGCAGGGGCAAACCGAGGAAAGGAGAGGTCTTGTGGAATTGTTTCAAAAGAGCAAATATTCACAATCCCTTTTTGTCGCTCACGCTACTCCCAGCTAAGGCTTGGTGCTAATCCTCCTGTGATTAAGAACGTTGGATGATGACACAAAGACCTCTACAAAGTAACGCTTTAGGAAGATACCCTGCTGTGTGCTTTTGATGCCACATCTGAATGAGATTATCAATTAAAAAAAAAAAAAAAGGAAAAAAAACCCAACCTTGAAATCCCATGACCTGTAACTTTTTAAAAGCCTTTGAATATATAGAGCTTGAGGGAAACTGAAGGAGTTAAGATATTTTGTGTAAATCTATTAGAAAAGAATACAGAGTGCATTCAGAGTACAAAGACTCCGGTTTTATTTGCCGTGGTTGTTGTCAATATGTGGAGGAACACTTAGTAAGTATTGTCCCAGGCTGTCACTGTAACATGTTGAGAATTCACAGTTGTAAATCCCTGTCGTATGTCAGAAATACAAAATTTTGGAACCAAATAAAAGCGTGCGGAAATTTTGGATCCACAAAACCTTCTGCCGTAACTCGGGTTGTAGCTTCTGTGCAATGTTGCAGCTGACCAATGTATAATGGGAGTCTTCAAAAACGTATGTGCTGTGAAAATGTGGCGATGTTTATGTAAAGGCAGTTTATTTAACGGAAGCTTTGCAAATAATTTGACTGCCCTGCGCGGTGTTCCCGTCGGGAGGGTGAGACACAGGAGAAGTGCAGGGACACCGTCATCTGCAGCAGAAATTACATTATCAGCTTTTTGTGAAAGTAGATTAAGGTTTTCAGAGGTGGTATCTATGTTAGTAATTAATCCAGTGAAATACAGGCAGTTCGGTAGTTCAGAGCAATTGGCTTGAAGGTCCTGGATATGAAATTTGGGGGTTTGTTTCAGCTGGACCAGAAGCCCTCACCGTGCACGGCTTTGAATGAATTTAAAAAACGAACCTTCAGTTCAGACCCTTCTGTCCCCTTTGGGGTCGGGGTGTGTTCCACGTGTGTGTGGAACGGAGATCCTGGCTCCGTTGCTGCCAAAAGGAATCTGGTTTGTATATAGCAGAGCTGGGGAGTGATAAGATAATTGGTGATCAGAGTTGCCCGGTATTTATGCTTCTTAAATACTGCTGGGATAATTGGGTTCATTATTTACCTGCAGTGGGTGCACTGCTGGGGTGACATTAGTTCCTGGGGACTTTTTCCCTCGAGAGACCTCGTTTGTGGTGACGACATGTACTTGTGTCGCACGCACTGGTTGGGGTGTGTAAGGGACTCCCTGCACCTCGGACCTTGTGTGCGAGTGAAGAAAGTCCAGAGAAGTTGCCCAGAGAAGCTGTGGCTGCCCCATCCCTGGAGGGGTTCAGGTTGGAGGGGACTTGGAGCAACCTGGTGTGGTGGGAGGTGTCCCTGCCCAGGGCAGGGGGTGGCACTGGGTGGTCTTTAAGGTCCCTTCCCACCCAAACCTTTCTGTGATTCTATGGAAGTCTCTTCAACACGTGCACGATGAACCCAAGGAGCACGGGTGGCGCTGGGTTGATTGTGTGTGTGTGACTCTGCTGCAGGGCTGGCTTGTGGTGCTCGTTTACCTGCCGAATGTCTGGAAATGGCACACAAATGTTGAAAGTCCTCGAGTTTCAGGCACAATTTCTAGGTCTGAGGAGAGAGGGCAGGCAGTGACGGGGTGTAGATCCCTTACCGTGACCGTGTGTTTCCATCGTGATGCTTTTCAGCTCTGCACATCGCCCTTGTGCCTGGCTGTGAGGGGGGAGCCTCTGCTCCTGACCCCCTCCGTTAAACTGTACCGTCAACTGCCCTTCTCTTTTAAAGCTACTAGACATTTAAACATTTCTTTAATATTAATTAAATATAAAAAAAATTGGCACCGCTATTGAATTAACATCCAAAAGCCCCTTTACGTTTTATCTGGCCAATTGAAATAGCGTTGGGAAAAGACAAGAAGCCTCTCCTACTGCCTCTTGGATTTCCCTGGAGTTTATTCCCGTAAGCGATGTGGTAATGGTTGGCTTCGTGTTGGTCCAGCTTAAAACTAAAACAGCAGATTATATGACTTACGGAGTTTAAATTCTTTTTGCTATTATTATATTTACATTAGTCTTCCCTTGTATTTTCGTTAAGCAAAATAATTTCGTGTTCAATATTTGTAAAGAGAATTTCAAAACCCTGCGAATAGTTCTCTTTATTTTGAAAGAAATAGTTAACAAATAGGAAAACGCTTTGGGAGCGCGGAGTTTCTGGCAAGTGCCGTCGGTACAGAGTGTACTGAACTGGAAATGTTGCCGAGTTAGCACAAACTGGCTGATATAAAAAGCACGTTTTTGTTATAAACACTGCTTGGTTAACAGAGCTGTTGCTCTTACGGAACAGCTTTAAACAGTGACTGTTGCTTTTGAGTAATATTAAATATTTGTCTTTTGGTGAATGTTGTCTTAGGAAAAAAAAATCACTGTAGATAATAAATAAGCCAATCCTTTTCTTATGCAATATAAAGTGCCTTTGAATGTCCTTGTTTTTGTTTAGGCTGTTTCAGTTTAAATTGTATGTGTTTGGGAGCTTATTCTTCACTTGAAAAAGTTTTGGATTTGTTGTTTTTTTTTTTTTCTCTCTTCAAAACAAGTATTTGTGCAGGTGTTCTCCGAGTGCAGAAAGAGCTGTGTTCCTTCTGGGCTTTGTCTCGTTTTCTCTCTGCCTTTGGACTGACTTCACCGTGTCTGTTATTGTGGGGTTTCCAGTGACGGGAGTTGCAACAGTAATGGAAAATAGCACCTTCGGTCCACCTTTGGAGGAGGTGGAAGGCAGTGGGGATGTGTAAACCTCTCCCAACTTAAACTCTGTAAAAATGGTCTCTAGAGTTCTACCCTGTGAATGCCAGGCTCATAGATTTATTTTCCGTGGCTCTCTTTTTACTACCGAATGCTGTGAGCGTCCGGCATGCGAACGGTCTGGGCACTGTATTCTGTGGATGATCTGGGGTGTATTAACCGATAACCAGGATCAGCTGCCCTTTCTACTACAGTGTGATTTGTATATTCGAAATTCTAGGCTTTATGTCACCATGACTGACTTGATCCTGTAGTGTACATCTTCCTTTTTTCCAGCTGTTTCTGGGAACTCAGCTGGGGGAGGTTTTTGTTTTGGTTTGGCGGTTTGGAGTGTGTGTGTGTGTGTGTGTGTGTATTAGTACATATTAAGAACAGAATGGAAAAACTACCATTTTGGAGGTCAGTTGCATTTTGTTAATCATGATAGCCAGTCTGTGGTCAGGGATGATAATGTCTGAGCACTGGGTGTGCAGATTTGTAATGGTGTTGGAAGAGGAGGACAAAATGTTAATTTGACTTATTTATCTCTTTGAAATAAAAATACCCATTCTTTAATTTGGTTTGGGACTTTAAGTGCATCCTTATTATTTTACAAATTTTTTTTTGTAGGCCTATAGATGACCCAGTTTAATCTGACTTGTGTTTGCTAGACCTTGTGTAATAGGTATCTTCTGGGATCTTTTGGGGAAGGAAAACAAAGCCAAAACCCTCTTACCATTCTGTGTAAAGCGTGGATATCCCTTTGCTAGTACAGCAATAACTTTTGTTTTATAGTCATCTTACCTTCAATAGACGCTAGACATCTAGCTCTTCAGAGGCCTGCTAGATGCTTGCCTGTATCTTAAAGCATCTCATTAGCTTTTAAAATTGGGGTTCTTTATGCGGCAAACCATCTTTTCAGTCTTAACACAATACTGAGGGTTTGGCTTGGAGCTCATGGAGGTGTGCACTGAATGGCATTTAAAAAACCTGCAGTGTTACGGGTTCAAAACTCCCACCCTGAGACTTGGAGAGACAATAATTAAAACAGGGCTCTGACGAGGAGCAAAAAAGCGTATTATCATAGAATCATAGAATGGTTTAGGTTGGAAAGGACCTTAAAGACTATCTAGTTCCAACCTAACCTCCCACTAGACCAGGTTGCTCGAAGCCCCGTCCAGCCTGACCTTGAACACTTCCCAGGGATGGGGCATCCACAGCTTCTCTGGGCACTTATCTGATAGCTGCTAGAATAAAAGAGAAAAACAGTTATGTTTAGTATTTTTAAGAAGACAAATTATCATAGAATTATACAATAGTTGAGATGGGAAGGGACCCTCATGCTCAAAGCAGGGTCAAGTCGAGCAGGTTGCCCAGAATGATGTCTGGTCGGTTTTTGAGTATCTCTGAGAGTAGAAACTCCCCGTCTGCCCGGGGAGCCTGTGTTCACTCAGCCTTACAGTCAAAAAGCTTTGTCTTTGACTTCAATTTATGTCCATTACCTCTTGTCCCCTCACTGGGTCACACTGAGAAGTCTGGCTCCGTCCCCTTTACTCCTTCCCGTCGGACGTTTGTACACACTGAAAGATGTCCTCAAGCCTTCTCTTCTCAGGGCAGAACAGTCCCAGCGCTCTGAGCTCCCACTGCTTCATCGTCATCCTGGCCCTTTGCTGTGGTTGGTCCAGTTTGTCCATGTCTGCCCTGTACTGGGGAGACCAGAACTGGACAACGCACTCCCAGCGTGGTCTCCCTGGTCCGGAATGAAGGGGAGTTAGGAAGGAATCACTTCCAGCTCCTCGCAATGGCTGGGAACCGTGTAAGAGACATCTAGGTCAACGAGTGTCTGGAGAGCATCCACCATACGCTTGTCTCATATCCCAAGTCTCAAAGAGCTCCTGACGCGGTGTATCATACTTAAGGGATAGACATCACAAGACCACAACCTGCAAAAACTGTAGCGTCCCAAAAAGCAATCAAGAGAGATCAAGAATGGCACCAATGTCTTAGGCTATTTTTTTTTTTTTTTTTTTTTGTGATTGCTGAGAAGGTTCTAGGTGAAAGGAGCTCAGATGGCCCTAGGAAATAACAGTTCAAGCATTATAGGAGGGCAAACTCAAATATAATTCTTCCTTTTTGGGTACTGTGTGTGTAAACTTAACTTTCTTAACTTGGTTTCATCGTCTTTGTAGTAGTCTCAGGTTGATGGTTGGACTAAATGATCTCAAAGGTCCCTTCCAATCTAGACAATTCCATGATTCTGTGTTAACCAGAATCCCCTGTAGATTTGGATGCTCTGGAGTAAATAAAGTGCATTGTTGCTATCTGATTTTGAACTGAGGATACATGACTGCGGCTGTCACTTTGTCTTCACACATGATGGGTGTTTCTTCTCGTCTTGAAAAGGCTGATGAGAGGTGGGTGAGGTTAATGTTGCTGCTGTTGACGTGCCCATCCTTTAGATTTTATACTTGCTGTCCTTCATCGTCAAAGAAATTTTAGGTCTGTGTAATTCATTAGGAATATCTTTTTAATTTTTCTTTTTTTAAAACCCCTCTCTGCTTTGTTTTACCACATCTTAACCGAAGCTTGGAAATTCTTGAGGGACAGTAGATGCCTCTGTCCCTTTTCTGGTCTTTGAAGATGAAGTGATGCCAGTGGAAGCTGTGATGAACGAGTGATGGGGACGGGTCCTCTCCCGTCAGCAGGAGAGAGGGAGCTTCTTGTGCTCGCACCGTTGTTGAGCATGAGAGAAATAAATCCATTTTTGGTGTCAGTCATCTCCTGGTGTCCCTTCAGAGGAAACATGGTGGTGGGTAAAAGGGGAAGGGGGGTGCATTTGGGTTTAGATCATAAATGAGCAACCTGTTTGTCCCCTTTTTAATAACAAGGAAAATCTAATTACTTAAGGCTTAACAAAGCAAACCTTAATCCAGTCTGTTTCTTTTTAGCAAATTAAGTGTGCATGTCATTATTTAAGTATCTAATGAGATTCTGGAAAATTTGATTAAACCTACTAAGAAAACATTGTGAAATGCAGCAGAGATGGAGTAAGAATTATACTGCAATTGAGCGTAAATAATTATTTTTATCAGTCTGCTGGTGCCTGTAGCTGTGTTTACTAATGGTGTATGTGATTTTTATTAATATTTTTTTTCTTCTTTGTTTGCTTGTGTTGTTGATTGGGCTTTTTTTTTTTTTTTTCCTTCTGTAAGCATTGGTCTCCCAGTGTCTGTTCTTGGAATTCTGTTGTGTGAGCAGCGGGACAGCCAGAGGGTTTGAGAATCGGGAAAGAAGGAACTTGTTTCTTGCTGATAATCTGTCCAGACATCGAGAAGAAATATCAAAAGGAAACTTTTTTTTTTGAGCTGAACAAATTTTGATGGGACATGGCAAAATTTGGAACTACAAGGCTGGTTAGAAAGGAGGTTGGAAACTTGAGAATCTTCTTGTAAAATACATCCTTTTTCTTTCTGTGTGCTAATTTTCGTGAGCGTGTGAATCTGCTTCTCGTGGCTTGTTTGTCCTTGCGCGCTTATCGTGGTTAAATTCCTGTGCTTACAAAACAACCGAAATTGCCGTGTCACCGGGTAAATGATTAGCGATGGGAGGAGGTTAAACAAGAAATACTTTGCCATGTTAATTGTAAATCTAATGACTTCCTTTTAAAATGAACCTGAAGCAAAATCCTAGTGACTGTTATTAGGAGGAAAGAAATGCAGGAGCATAAATTAGATCAAGTTTGTAGTAGTTTAGAGGGAATCTGGCGATTTGGGCATAAAGGGGACTTTCCACTGGCATTTCTAACGCATCTGGGGGATGTTTTGCAGCTTCTAATAGAACTGCTGCATGGGATCAGGTTTTGAAGCCAATGCCTTTCTCCTCAGAAATAGTTTTAATTTCAAGGCTTGAAGTTTGGCTGAAAATAGCTATTAGGAGAATTGAAGGAAATTCAGTTTGGGATTACTGAGGCTTAATAAGAGAATGTGTCGGTGGCAGCAGCTGTTGTATGTGTGTTTTGGAACTTAGTTACCTCTTACGATTACTAGTTAAAAAACAAACACAAAAAGCCCACAAAACTAACAGCAAACACCCCTAACTCGCCCGCAAGTCATGCCTGGCTTTAAGTTTTCAGCTCCTATTGGTTTTGCTTTAAGTATCTTCACGTTTAAGGCCACCATATTATAACTTCTACACTAACTGTGATTCTGTGTGTAACTGTAAGAAATGACTCCCTAAAGAACTAGAGGGAACTATAAAGTTAATAACGAAGGTGAATAATAATAAAAAAAAAAAAACCAAGCAATGTGTTCTGTGAAGAAGCAAAAATGTGGATATTTTTACTACAAATTTTCTTGTTTTGTCAGTAATAATTGAGAGTCACATTTGCCGTTTTCTAAAATGGATGAGAAATTCTACAAGTAAGGACTTTGCAAAATAGATGTGCTTTTCTGCCAAAATGTAAATGTGTATTTGTGTGGCTGTAAGTGTGGGAAGTGAGGGAGGTGGTTCTTCTTTAAAGTAGGACATAACACTGACCCTCCCGGGAAAGCTGCTGGGTCGCTCTTGGTGCCAACGGCCCAGTGCGATGCCGGGAATATCTGCTGAATTCTCACTCGAATATCTGGGGTTCTGGGCATGGCGGTGGAGGCATATGGAAAAAAAAAGTCCTGCTGATAACGGAGAGGGAAAGAGATTTCCTTCATTTGATTAGAAATGACTCCCACCCACCCCCTTTCAGCATTTGATATATAAAAAGAACATGGTAGAAGATCTCTTCATTCTTTCTGCCCCAGCAAACCCCAAGAAGAGGAGTTGTTTAAACTAGATGACATGTTTAGTAGTTGCCTTGCCAAAAAAACTTCTTCCTTTCAAACTGTAAATAGTGTGTTGTTCTGAAATAATGATCTTTTTATCTGCATTGCATTTTTCTCTACAGCTAGTCCCTTATTCGTAGAAGTTTATTTTTGTAAGGCTTTTCCAGATTTAGGAACTGCGTTTGATGACTCATAGTATTTTTTCCCTTTGCTTTATGCCAGGTAGGAGCAGCTGTGTGCTTGATAATTAGCTTACTCTCTGCCTTTGCTTAAACACTGCATTCTTTTCAGCGCGTTCTGGCTGGGGGGGGGGGGGGGGGGGAGAGAAATGCTGAATTTTTCTCCAGTTTGCTTTTTGTGTTCAGCCTACAAAAGCCAGTTTTGACCAGGCTGTTGGAGCAGCCAGAATATTTAAATAAGAGCATCGAAGTGAAAGGAGGACTATAGAACTGCTGTAAATAATCCTTTTTTCCCCCCTCTCCGTGTTCACTTTCTCTGAACATCGTAATTCTGGCTAGTATTATAAAAGTACAGAGGCAACAAAAAGCAGATGGTTACTATAGTTTCAGTGAATGAAGGCACAGTTTTACTTGGCTGAAGGTATTTTCTAATTTCTGTCATCTTGCCTGACATTCATGAAAGGCTTTTACGAACGCATTGAAGTACTGACTATTTTCGTATACCATTTGATCTTTTTTTACCTATAAAGGCAGAAGTGCCATCTCTGATGTTTTTAAGTACATCCTTATGCTGAGGGTTTTATCGCCGCTGTGGTTGACTCCCGGCCGCCTGCGGTGCTGTGGAACAGCCGGAGGAGCATCCCTTACCCGTGTCACTCCCAGGCCTCCGAAAGCAGATCCCTTCCCCGTGGACGAGAGACGGCTCTCACTTCAGGCAGAATTTGGTTCGCTCGAACGGCGGAAAACAAAGCAAAACCTGCCGTGTGTTCCCCAAACGCCCTGTCAGGTCTGTGAGAGCTCCTTCAGAACCTTAGCTCGGAGCCCAGCAAAAATTGTTCGGCAGCAAACTTCTGCCGAACAGAACCGGCAATAGGTGGGCTTCGCGATACCGGGAACGTTCTTCTGCTTGATAGTTAACCCTGGAGAGCGAAGGAGGTGGATAAGCTGCTGTCGGAGCAGAGCTTAAGAGTTGGCAGAGGATCCCCAGCGGGTCTGTGCATATTGTTACTGTTAGATGCGTGTGGCCACGTTTTCTTCTCATTTCTGGTGGTGGTGTTGAGCGGTTTGTCAGAGATTAATCTATTTCAGTACGAATTGTAGGTAAGTGCAGGATGGGAGTACGGTTACTGGCGCGGAGGAAGACTATTAAAAAATTATAGCTTCCATTTTAGTGATGTATTTTTTTTTTATTTAAATTCCGTGAAAGTTTCATGAACCATGCACGAGCTTCTGAAAAGGAAGTACAGGAAAAGTTTTGTGGTTTAGGTTTGTTCAATTTTCCTTCCGTATGTTGGCCCCTGTGGATGTCATGGTCCTTCCTCACCTCCTCTGCCTCTCTCTAAACCTCCTCTCAGGAGTTTGCCATCGGGGGCCAAACAAAGGCAACGTTTTACAAGGTTCCTGACTCCTGTGAAGGTGTGGGTAGTAGCCTGCGCGGTGCTGGGGGGTTTTGGGGGGTGTTTTTTGGTTAGTTTTCTTATTTCTCTTCCTAGACTCTTACCTTCCCACTGCCTCTTTCTGAAGACTTGCCGATGGAGCTCTCTGTGCCCTGGCCCGTAGCCCACGGCACGGTCTGTAAGGCACGATGCGGTGTCACATCTTCTGCTCTCTAGCTTTGTAGTAGTTGGAAGGCTCCTGCGAAAGGGAACTGTTGTGCAGAAGCCGTACTCAAAACAAAAATATTTTTTGACTTTAAAAAAGCTTTCATTATCAATTCAGGTGTTTGAATCAGAAATGGTGTTTACTGTGGGATCGCCGAAATGGTTCCTCTCTGGAGTTGCTGGGATTTTTAGCTTGTGGCTTAAATGCTTACATTTGGGGAACCAGACACCCCTCTGGCTGATCTTTTATAGTTGCTTCGGACAACTGAAGAGTTTGTGGATGTATATACACAAATACAGATACTTAATATACATGAAAAAGCAGCATTTGAACAGAATACCAACCATCTTTTGTGCTTCACGTTCAATTAGCAACTCAACATCTTCATCAAGATACACAGGACCGTTCACACCTAATGAATATTTAATTTTCTTAAGGTGCACACGTGGGGTGTGTGGGCATCTGAATCTGCAACGTGCTTGGAGTTGGCCGATTGCGCCCTATTTCTGTTATAAAGCGGTGATCTTAGGATTTCTCTGTATTTTGCGTCGTGACTCTGGCATTTGTGAGGTGCTCGTTTTGGCAGCGTTACTGTTTTCATCGTTTTTTCCAGTATTTGAATTGGCACGTAGAACCCAGGAGGAGTAAACAATCCCAGCTATTTTAAACTACACTTAACATTTGTTTTTCAAGATTGGATGAAATTCAGCTTAAACTTCCTTTGTGCCAACATTGGGATAGCAAGTAAAAAAAGAATCACTATTTAAAAAAAAAGTGGATGTGAAGAATTTACAAGTAAATTATTTTCATTTATTGATACCACCTTGAGCTGATGGGGTTTTGTGTTAAATTTATCCATTATTTTAAAGAATAGACTTTTTTCCTTAATGGGTGTTATTGTGGCTGTTAGTGCTTTTGCTCTAGAGAATTGTCAGTTTGTTACCTTTCACGCACTCTGCGAAACGCCTGCATAATTTAGCATTAATCCATCTTCATTTTTTTATTTTTTTTACTCTATAAGAAAAGATTAAGCTACTGGAATAGTAAAGAATTAGGAAAGTTTGCTGCTCCGTAAGGAGATGTAAGCTGGGAGCAGAGAATCCCAGCAGGAGAGGCAGAGGCAGTGGGCTCAGCGACGAGGTCACAGCGTCACAGCACTGGAGCGAGAAGAATAGGTCCATGAGGTGGTGACCAGCCGACAAGCCCACGGTGATGGAGCAGGTCCGATGTCACACCAGGAGGCCCCATCGGTGGCTCGGGGTCAGAAGGTGAGAGGTACCGTACCAGGCAGAGGTAGGCACAGACCTACCTGGAGCTTAAGCTTGGGCTCCCCCCCTCATGCTCTGCCTGAGCTGCAGGCAGCAGAAGGGGGACAAGTCCCTGCTCTTGGTTTCATGCCTGGATGGCTGCATTCTCAAAGTTGGTCTGAGCCCAAGCATTTGAGCCCCCAGGAGTGGGAGGATTTGTTCAGGCTCTAACACATTTAGGTAGGATCAAAGATCCATTTAATATCCTGCAACTGATAGTGACCTCGCAAGTGTCTGGGGCAAGGATGGGAGAGGAGAGCAAGAATAGAGTGAAGTGGCCTCCAGTTCATCTCCAAAGGTCCAGCAGCCTCCAGCTGAATGACGCTTCCTACCCAGAGGCTGTTTCTTTGTATTTCAAGTCCTCATGTGTTCTGCACCCCAAAATTTGTCAGACCTACTTCTTGAAACCCCATTAATTGCTGACATTAGCAGTAAGCTCTTGTGAGTGTGTTCCCCATTTGAACTTGCCCATGTAACCAATGTCTCTTTGAGCATCCTGCTGGTAGACTTTTGCAAGGATCCCCCTGCTCCAAGGTGGTCTAAGTCACGGATGAGTCCGTAGGGAAGAGAAGGTTCTGCCCCTAAGCCGCTTGTTGCGTTGTGCTCACAAAAGGATTCTAAAGTCGTCTGTTGAGCTGACCCTCAGGCTGGCTGGGTTAAAATGGGAGGAGCTGAAAAACTGATTGGGGAGCAGTTTTGGGGATAAGATGCTGTATTTTATCTTTTGCTTAATGTATGATTTGAATGAGGCGACCTGAAAGTTGTGTTTGAAGTTTGTAAAGGTGGAACATACAGAAGGTAAAACTGCAGAAGGCCTAGAGAGGTGAATTGATTCCGTACGAGATGGAAACTGCCACTTCCAACTGAAAATTCAGTACGCTAATAGGGAATCTTGCTTTTAAATCTTGTTCAAGCTTGTTCTTTTTATTTTTTTTTTTTCTTGTTTGGTGGTTGTCTTTTTATTTTCTTCCTCCCTCTGCTAAAAACAACTGAACCACGGACAAAGAGGTGGTTTGCTACCAAATCCACCACCCTCTAACCAGGAAAACACAGCATTAAAAAAAAATAATAATAATAAAAAAAAGAAAATAGAGGAAGCTCTATTGCCTAGCATTTCTTTACTTAGATTCCTTTCTTGATAGCTAAAATATATGAAAAAGATTGCACCAAAATAGATCAAGTTAATCTAAACCTATTTTGCTTTGAGACGTTACCAGTTGCACTATTAAAATTTACCCATTTCTGGTGGTCCTGTCTTAGCATTACCAGTCTACAGGTGGCCTAATTTGCATCTAATAATGTATTTGGTGAGTAAGTGTATATGAATACAGTGATTGTTTACTTTCCTCTTCTGATACAGTAGACAGATGGAAAGAAAGCGGGCATCTCCCCAGAGACACCGAAGGCATTACTGGAGAGATGGAAGGAGCCATAGAAGTTGCAGCTCTGAAAGCCAATAGAGAACTATTTTTTTGACGTAGGGATTGAGTGTTGAAGTCAAAGGCTGGAGTGGAAGGGTGT
Organism: Numenius arquata; assembly: GCF_964106895.1. Classification (NCBI taxonomy): domain Eukaryota; kingdom Metazoa; phylum Chordata; class Aves; order Charadriiformes; family Scolopacidae; genus Numenius; species Numenius arquata. Next base: position 14,020,913 of record NC_133591.1, on the reverse strand, counting down.
GGGGAGAACAAAGGATGTTTCTGAGTTAGGGAAAGGAGAAGACCCAAGTGCATTGTAGGTAAAAACCTTCCTAGATTTAGGTTCTTGTCTTGAATTTTCCACCCACCCCTTCCCCCTATCTCTCAAAATTTGGTTTTAATAAATGCTTTTTACAGCTTTGGTTAGAAGCCAGATGGACGCTTCTAAGGGAAACTAGTGCCAGGAGAGGAAAATCTCAACAAGGATTACTATTTCTAGTTAAAAGGTTGGTTAGACTTAAACACTGAGAAGGCTTTGCGCAATCTGTTGTGAGGAAAAGGAATGATTCAACAGTGTTTCCATTTAAGAAAGTTATTAACTATTCCTGGCCTCGTCCCTTCATCTTCAAGGAGCAGCTGCTCAAATGGGAACAGGCAAAACTTCAGCAGCTTATCTGAACCAGGTGGCATAAAAGTAACTCCAGGCAGGAGAAGAAAATAAGTTTTGTCTCCAGGCAAACAGATTGCTGCAGACTCTGTCTGTGACGGTGCGTTCCTGTAGACACCAGTATCAGACGGGTTCACACGTCGCGATAACCATCAAAGGAAGTTGGAAGAGAGTCAGGAAGCCTGTTAATAACACAAAATAATAACAGAATGCTTTATACCAGGTGAAAATTTATGATACGACTTTGGAATCCTAGACCTCAATAATTCTGCTTCAGCCACATCCCTTTGTTTTAAAGGAATCCCAAGTCGTTGATATTCTGAGTTTGTTCTTTTACTTCAGGGAAGTTGAGCCTTTGTTCCTGGCAGGCATGGGCAGGGTGGAGCAGGACAGAGCGATGTGACGATGGCTGTGTCATGCTGCGTGGGAACTATCATTAAACCCTGCCAGCCTGGCTTGGAGCCCTGCACCCCGAGCCTAATACACAGAAAGGAATCAAATCTGTTTAGTCTGCCTGAGCAACTAGCATTCCTGGGGTCAAATAAAAATTCCCCGGGAAGCAGATCTAGCAGCTCAACCACTAATGGGCCGTCTTTCGTTTGGTTTCTACAGTCAAGGGGTTTGTGCAACATTGCTGTGTTTTTAAAAAAAAACGACAAGACAAAACACTGTTTTGTTCAATTTCATGATATCCCTGATATCCAGAAGGAAAAAAAATTATTAAGGAAAGCCTAAGATCTGCAGGAGCTTTAGCTTTATTCTTACTTAGTTATGCAGTGGATAAGTCCAAACCCTAAACATCTTAATCCCCTAAAGGGTGACACCGGGGTTTTTCCTCCTGTTAAAGCCTGGAAGACTTTGATGTTTATAAATACAAGGGGGAGTATTTTCAAGGTGCTTTACGGTATGTCTGCTGGTCTTTTAATAAGGAATAAAAGTATAGATAGACCATGATATCAAAATAACTTGCTGCAGGAAGAATTCTCCAGCGTATCTGATAGTTCCCAATATCTGCTGTGGTAATTGAGTAAGGAAAACTGTACAACAAGCCGTGTCTGATGTTAGTGTCGTGCTCCTTTCCTGAGCCTACTCTTTAAAGATCTGTGATTTAAAAAAAAAAAAAAAAAAAAGAAGTAATAAGTACTAGAAAATCACTTCAGTATCAGAATATAAATTAAAAAGCAAAATTGCTAGTGCTCTTTCCCCCCGATTACTCTATGGCTGAAATTCTGAAGCGTGACTTCTGGGGCATTTACTACAAAAATAAAAAGGTTGGTTTTATGTGTTACCTAAAGAATTTTCAAAAGTTTGGGGTTTGTATTTCTGCTTTAAAACCTAACAGAAGGAGTTATTTCTTCTCGGGAGCAGAGCCTCATCTGCGAGAGGCAGAGCCTGGTTTAAGATCACCATCTCCACGTAGCGTGTTCCCCAAGCCTTGGCTTCACCTCCTTAGTGCTTCCTGCATTTTGCGTTGCATTTGGTGTAGGCTGCCCTTTGTAATAATGATGATAAACTACCCTTTGGGTTTTCTGTTGTTTTCCTGGATTTCTGGGAATCCATCATGTTGAAATTGGTTTTACATCTTAATCTAATTATCCTTACCCTTGCTTGCTGAATTTATTTGAACAAATAGAGCTGAACAATTTATGAAAATTATCAAAAACTAGTGCATTTATGATATTTTTGACCTTATTATATTTCCTAAACGTAAGCTTGCTTTAATGAAAAATGTGTACGAAGCATTCATAAATAAATTTAAAATATAGATTAAGCTGCTTAAAATTCTGAATTGCCAAAATAGCATTAGACTTTCAAAACGTACTTTGCAGTCAGAAGAGCCCTGTCTCCTCATGAGCTTATTATTTAAGGTGGTTTTTTTTTTGCTGCCTAGGGCAGTGCAAGTAATTTTCAGAGAACTAGCAAAAAAACCCTTTTATTGAAGAAAAAAATCCTCTTGTTGAAGCGCCAAAGTTATCTTTTTAAGCAGTGGGTTTTTCAAGAAGCTCTAATAGTGAAAACCAATTTCCTTTACCTTTGGGTCCGTTAGATGAAAGTCTTTGGATCAGGCGGGGCTGTCCCGCTGTGTTACTCTGTGGGCTCTGGTACTCAGTGCTGTAGGTGAATCGTGCTCTGTGCTCGCCCGTGAGCCCCGCGCCGAGAGAGATGCTGTTTGGGACTTCAGTGTTCAGAGTGGAAGTGATGTGTTGTGGGGTTTTTTTTTTCTGTAATAAAAATCATTGGCCACCCCAAACGCCTCTTTCAGAGCTCGCTAGAAACTTGTTTCAGTCAACAGCCAGAACGTGAGCATTAAAATATTTGCACTTTTTAGGGAGTGGGCTAATGGCCGTGTCCCCAGCCCACGCCAAACCAGAGATGAGGGTTGGGTATTGTGAGAAGATGCTTTCAAGTATTGAGCCCGGCAGGGGATTATTTACAGTGAGAAGCTGGTAGCAATAAATACCCCCATGAATTCCCATGGGCTGTTTTATTTGTGTTTGTGCCTTTCGACATTGTTCAGCTTCCCTGACACTTCTGGAATGAAAAGAAATTCTGAGGGCAGCAGAAACATCGACCTCTCTCAGCGTAAAATACTGTTGGGTAAATTTGGTTTTCCAGCTGATCCATACGACTCTCCTGGCGTCCCAGTAACTCCAGTCTGTTTCGTAGCCACTGGGCTTCCAGCAGGGCTGCTGCTGTCAGGGGGGTGGCTGGAGGCTGTGGCTGTTTGTGTCGGGGTTGCTAATGAATATTCCATCAGTGCTCCGGTCTCACAGGCGGCGCTGGCCGCGTTCCCCATCCCGATGGGCATTCTTTCCTTCAATACATTTTTATCAACCCTCTAAACTTCTTTAGAAAGAGTCTTCCCAAGTCAGTTTAGTGCTTTGAATTACTTTTTCTTAAACCTGTATTTTTCAGGCCGTTGTCCACGGTGTGGCCGTGCTGGTGCTGCTCTGCCTCCTCGGGTGCTGATGGCACGGGGTTATAGACTTGGAAACCCAGCTCTGGGGGGCTTCTCGTGTTCCGCTTAACCACCGTTCACAGCTTTTCCCATCAATAAGAGGAGATACACTCCAAAGCTAAACTTAGATTTGTTATTTCAGGAATTTGAGTGTATAGTACCTGGAAAGGGATAGCTTTTGTAGGTCTGTGTGTGTAGGTTAAGTTCACTCCGTCGGCAACTGGTGCTACATCCCTGATTCAAGTAACAGTTGATGCTTTTTTTTCTGTCTATTTTTTAACAACTTGTTTATTTGTTTTCCCCGTCCAGTTCTCCTGTTGAGTGAGGGGGGAACCGTCAGCTGGAAAAATATTTGACTCTACTCTGAGAATATGTTTATTTGTCTAAACTCAGAAATGCTGTCAGTAGAAAAAAGCCGAGTGGAAGATGATGAGCAGGAGTGATACACTGCGGTGTTTAGTCACATCAGGGGGCTTGATTTGTGTTAGGTGGGACCAAAATTTTAAATTATTTAGCTTACAAAGTTTGTAGGTCCTATTAAAAGACCGGCTTTATTTCAGCACTGTGATTTGGAAACACATTAGCCTGTTAGTGTTGATAATAAGATAAATGTATTTAGCTGTCCAGTGTAAATTGGGTAAGTTACAGGATAACATTTATTGCAAGGAGGCTGGGGCTTGTGTTTTGAGCAGAAAAATGGAAGAGATCTGTGGGTTTTGTTGGGGTCCCTCCATTCCCATGAAATTGCTTAATTTATATTCGGAATCCCCTGGCTACAGAGCTGTGTAAAACGGATTTCACTGCTGCAGTGAGACTTGTGACTTAGAGTGCTGGGGGTGAAGTGGAGCCGCTGCGGGGGGTACTGGAGGTGGGTGCCCGTGTGCACTCACAGGGGTGTTTGCAGGGGGCAGTTCTGGACTGGGGGGCACTGGGGATTTTTTTGAGTGCATAATTGGTCTTTATTTTATCTACTGTGTATGGATGCTGTGCTGCAGGCAGGGGTTCCACACCTTCTGTGGCCTCCTCTAGGGAGGAACTGACACCCCTCTTAAAGTCAGCCAAAACTCGGGTGATACCATCATTATTTGCATTTTTAGTAATTTGTAGCAATCTCTGGGTTATGTGATCACCGTATTTGTTTTAAGTGCGCTCAGCTTTCAGTATTTCTTTAACTACTTGGTAATTTCTGGCAAGTAGTGAAAACCCTGAACCTGCTGGGTGTTAGGGATTCCTGTTTTCCTTATCACCATTCCCTCTCCATCCGTAAAAGCTAAGGTAACGGATTCTGGAGGTAACATCGCTCTTCATATTTTATTTTTTTTTTTTACCTGTTGTCATTACCTTAGGGCTCCTGGATTTCATCTGTTAATTTCCAGTTAACCAGTACAGTCTGTATATCTGTATATCGCTGCCCTTCATTCCACCATGAAGACTGAGTTACCTGGGTGAGACGTGATGCGCTTAAAATGCCAACAGGCGGAGGTTTATTCACATCTGTGTTTAAAAAAAGAAAAAGTAAATAAAGAATAAACCCATTAGATGCTAGGAGCATAAATTCTTAAATCACAGTCATTGTTCAAGGTTATAGTTACAGGTCACATGTATATGGCCTGTGTAAGGGAACTGTAGGAGAACTTGCTACTTAAAATGGGAAAATTACGTTACTACTTATAGTCTAATAACACTTGGAAGTTCCACTCCTGAAATAAAACCTCATGGATGGTGTTGGGCACTCTACTAAAAAAGAATAAAACCAATCTTTATATTGACTAATAGTGTCTAGAATTGCATTAAAGAGTTACTTCTGTAATCTAAATAATTTTTGTGTTAAATGTAACAATTTTTTGGAAAGAATTAATGGAAGTTATTTAAAGGGATTCACTCAGTGGAACAGACACCTGACAGCAGCGGTGAAGCACTGTGATTTGCAAGTGTTCTCACCACGGGCACAAATAGATGACGGTGTGTTTAGGACACGCAAGGAAGAAAGGGTAAGGGGGAAGATACTTTTAAATCACATCCTTTTTAATTTATCACATAAAAATTCAGTTCAGAGGTTTATGAACATACCTGAGTCCCCCCCAATGCCCTCTGGGACAGCAGTGCAGCCCCTGGGAGGAAGGTCAGCAGCCATATGGACAGGACCTGAGCATTTTGGTCTGATGGCATCCTTGGAGTTGTCTTTTCACCTCCAGGAAAACGCAGATTTGTGGGTCACTGATGCTATTAACTGTAAGTTCTGCGATGCATCTCATCCAAAGACCCTGCTTGGTGAACAACGAGACAAGACCATTGAAGTAAAGAACTATTTCTTGACATAGACGCGGCTGTTTAAAAATCAGTTCAAAGGATGCCTGGGATGTAAAGGATATTCCTGTTCTGAGATTCCTGAAACGGTCAGGGCAGTATTATGAATTGAATAAGTATTTATTACCTGCTTTTCATAGGTATTTTAAGTGTTACTGTCTTCAAACTATTACAGCAATAAGATGCAGAAAGAGTTGTGGTTTAAGTGCCTCGGAGGAATCCCTTTATTAGCTCAGATCAAGTAACATCGTCTTACACGGGATGAGTTTGGCTCATAATTGTCAATGAAATCCCTGAAGTTTGGAGTGTTTTGTCCAAGGGCAATAAAGGTGAAACCAAGATTTGATCACCCCACCTGTTCCAGGGCTTATCTTGCAGACAGTAAGCAATTGTTCGATTTAATGGGATCTCTTCAGTAGTGAGAACAGTAAGTGCAAACATATGGAAGTTATTCCCTGGGCAGGCCCTGCCAGGTTTATTTGTGTGCATAATGAGCTGCGCCGAGGCTTTGAATCCTCGGAACAAATCCATTGGAACTAGTGCTGTGACTTTGCTTTTGCTTCTTTTCTCTTTTTCTTTTTTCTTTCTTTTTTTTTTTTTTTTTTATTCTGGGCCAGTTGTGGGCTTAAATAGCGCAAGAAAATATATTTATCAAAGTTGTGTGGGATGTTTTTAGGTGACCAGAAGTCCATGAAGCTGATTCCTTGTCAATCACGTGAGACGTAACGCTTTTCTTACAGTGAAATGATGTTGCCCACACTTCCACACATGCTCAGGATTACCCATAATATACTAGTCTACAAATATGTGCGTGGTTTAGGAACATAAATTAAAAAAGCAGGATTATTTATTTACAAATTAATTGATATAATTCTTCTGTCCTCCTTAAGGATGCTATACTTCCACATTTGCATTCATGATGAGGCATTCCTAGGGGCCGATCACGAGTCAAATGTTTTTGATGCAAAAGAATTTTATGACCTTTCTCAAAAATCAGTCTTTGTGGAAACAGTAGATGTTGGTGAAAGATTTTGTTTGTTAAATAGGACAGATGAACAATCAAGAAACCGGAATGCTTTAAGAAATTATGAATTTCTTTGTTCCAGGTATCTGAGATGATAAATAACCCCAGAGGTCATCTTTATATTTTTGATTTCCTCAGCTAAAAATCTGATTTTCTTGTGAAAACAAACGACAATTGTGTGTTCTCCCCCTAGTCCCCTTTCCACTTGCATTTCTCAAGAATTTGCAAAACCTTAAGCAATTTGAAGCCAGGCAGTCCTGACTAGGGGTGATTCAATCCAGTACTCAGTCAGAGCTCCTGCCAGTTCCCTGTTCGTGAACCCTTTCAGACTTTGCAGCACCTTTGCTGGGGGTGTCCTAGCCCCCGTCTGTCTGAGTTGGAAGATGCTGTGCCAGGTAGTTTGCTGCTCTTGTGGAGACATTTCAACTGAAATCATACTTAATGAAGCTTTTTATATATTGATGTTGGCAGTAGCAGTGCTAACGCTGAGCTCACTATCAGCCTGCGTTTGGGCTGGCATTAGAGGCAACGATTTGTGTTTGGCCTCTCTGCCGGGAAGACTGGTCGCCACAAGGGTGGAGGCTGCCAACAGGCTTTCTAGGCAGGTAGGACATCGAGGAAGATAGACACACTTAGCTATTTATTTATTTATTTTTAAAAGTGGTCATTTGGTTTGAAAGCCTTCAGTGTGCCGGCATACAGACCGGTTTGGGAATAACGCAGGGTTTCAGCTGACACGTGTCAGGGTTCAGGAGGGGGGAATCCCATCATCGGGGAAAACACTTAGGAACGCACAGCCTTCTGCTGGCACTTCACTCGGGAACTGAGTAAATACCCTCTGTCTCTTCTCTTCTGAAGGTGATTGAAATTTAAAGCAAATTATTTTGCTTTTTGTTTTTAATGTACTAGTTTTCATTCCCCCCCCTCCTCACAGCACTCTTTAATTTCATGTTGATCATGATGACCATTTTCATTTCAGTCTTCAACTAGCTTGAAGCATCTAGAATTCCTGCAGCCTCTTGTAAGGGGAATCTTCCAGCGACAGGGCTCTCCTTCCCCAGTGCACTTCTGGCCTTTTAATTCCTTGCTGCTGTCAACCTGCATTTTAAGAACACAAAAAATATACTGTTCTTTGGGAGCTGTTTCTTTATTTTTACTGCATTGAATTAAAGTTGTCTGGTAAGCTTTTCTTAAGGATTTTAAGGATGGCAAATTGCTTTCCTGGCCCTGAGAGCAGCATCTGCAGCTATTGCTACCGAGAGCCCTGTCGTTATTTCTTGAACCTCAGAAATTCTGCTGCCATTATGTAGCTGCAAAAAAAAAAATCGTGAAGATAAAGATGACTGCAGTGTTACTTCCAGTACAGGTTTTCAGGAGAGGTCACATACTAAACTACTGTAGTATTTCTTATTGTGAAATAAGTGCAGAAGAGGTAATATCGCTGTTGGATTTGGCCCTCGCCTTAGTTTCCGTAAATGGAATTCTTTGTGGCTCTGAAACAAAATCCCTAATCACATTACAGCACTTCTTACAGAAGCAACACGCTTCCAAACTTCTTACGGAAGTTAAAATTCTGGTGGGTAATGTTTGTATAGGATAATGGTTGAAAAATAAATTACACATACGCATTTGAGATTGAATAAATCACATCAGTGTCCAACAGCCACCTTTATGCTGCTGGGTCACCTGCTTCAGGTGGTCAGAAATAGCTTGGAACGCCCTGGGCCCATGGGGTGTCTGGTTTTAAAGATGATTTCTGGCCCTAGGGTAGAGATGGCAGTAAAATACTTCTTAATCCTATCGGCTGAACTGGAGGTTTAGAGATAGGAGCGTAAATCAGTTCTGGATCGGGTAATTGATGGAAAAACACACACAGAGGTGGAAATTTCTTCATAACCAGCTAGTCTAGGGCAAGCTTTGTGACTGCTGTGTGTTTAGGTGTATTGGATAAAAGTGTAAAAACTAATATGTAATAAAATAGAGGAGTGCATAAAAAAGAATAGGGTATCTGCTGTACTTCAAACAGTGGAAATGCACAAATAGCATTTATTCAATTTTTTAACATCCATTGGGACATCACAGATTCACCTAAACCTGTTGGGTTTAGGGTTAACAAGAGGAAAGTGTTTGTAGAAACGTGGTTTGTCTCACAGGTGCCTGTGTGTCCTCCAGCTGTTGATTGAACACTGTTGGTGGCAAAAATTGGGAGGGGGTTACCTGTAATAAATACAGTGAGATAATTTACTAGGAATTTTTTTTAGCGTTGCTCAGTGTTAAAATGGAGAAGATGAGTTTGAACAGGCGGGGACTGGGTTAGAACAGTTAGATCATCTTTCCGAGTTAGCAGCTATGGTCATGTGTAGGTGGACTCTGCAACACGTAAATCAGGATAAAATGAGCTGTTAAAAGCACACTGCGAGTAGGTTTTGTTGGATTTGTTTGCGATCAAATAATGCAAGCAGGGATTTGTGAAACATCGGAAGCAAAAAAATTCCTCCTTTATGGACAGTTGTTGAGAAGCAACAAAAAAAGTAGTATCTGCTCCCTTCTGAGCCTCCCCCTCCCCTAGCTTTCAGTATCGCACACCTGTGGCTGGGGCCCAGCCGGAATCCAGTGCACGTATCCATATGGATGGCAAGGACATTAATTTTTTTTTTTTTTTTAAAGGCTGAGAGGGAACAAACCCAGTTTTCCGTTCATCCTTATGAAAAGTCAAGCGTTGTGCCCGATGATCCCGCCGTTAGGAAAATGAACTGCAGCCAGATGGGGCTTGCGTTTTATAGGAAAGTTAATTATCTGACTTTCTCTCCTGCCCTTTATGGGCTCAAAATGTGAGAGTTTTAAGGCACTAAGTGTTTTATTAGACTGACTGTCATTAGTGGCGTCACGTATCGGTGCTTTTAAACTAAAGCTGCTAGTTTCGCAGCGGTTGTGCTTAGTGCTTCGGAAGAGGGGAACGAGGTGAAACTAAGGCTGAAGCCTAGTGCTTTGACTGGTTTTAGGAGGAGCACGGATAGTTGGGTAAGAAAAGGTAAGATGCGGTGAGCTTGGCTTTCAGGTACCTCTGGGAGATCCTCTGTGTGTTGTGCTGAGCGGTAAAGCACATGGCTTTGCTGTAGCGTGAACTCTTCCAAGGAGACGGGGGCGCTCGGAAGGGCGGTGTGTGTTTGTGCACTAATACACGGAATTACGGGGCTCTGTTGCTCTGTGTGGAGTTGAAACGACTGTGCGGTTCAGGGCTCTGGCTTAGAAGAGGCGCACAGTTGTTATTAAAGGTTTTATAGTGCTCTTACTCGAGTGGCTGAGAATGAATTTTAATTTGTGACCTTTTGTCGTTATAAGGATTCTATTTTTTTCATGGAAAATAATCCTATTTCTGTGAATGTCAGAAGTTAACGGTCACCTGTGCTGCTGTTTCTATTTATGAACCTCTGTTTCCACAGACTCTTTATTTGGTTCTTTTAAAAATACATTTTATTACAATAGTCACAGATTTCAAAGACTTTCTTGCCAAAATCGGATCGATCTTTTCCACTGCTGTACAATGGTAGCTGTATTTATTTAGACATCCTTGGCGGCTGCTGTTGGGAATTAACTTAGAGAAGTTTTAGATCTTCCGCGGTGTGTTTGGAAATGGTGTGTGTTGAACAAACACCGCAATTGCGTCGTGCGGTGGGTTTTTGACGGAACTCCAACATGGAACAATTGAGGAATAAGTTCAAGTTGGAATATTAATAGCGTCCAGAGCAAGCAGTTGCCTGTGAATTGCAATTTAATGGAAATGGTGTCTGAATTCCAGGAACTGTTCTGAGAAATTAACCTAAAAATCTCTTCAAGCCTATAATAATAATAATGCTGTTAAAGTACAACATAATTATTTCATTTTTATTTAAATTCTGTATTGCAGGTCTTGCTGAGTGCACAAGATTAATTGCTGCATAGTAGTAATTTTCCCTAGCTTTAATATTCTGATAAAGAGCCTTTTTATAGGAGCATCAACCAAAATATTTGCTCTTGGGTTACATCTTTTGTGGTTGCTTTGCTCTGTGCTGTGGATGGGGTGAGCGGGTGATGGGCACGCTCACCATTCCCGCAGGAGTACCTTTTCTTGGAGGCTATTTCACTTCTGCTTGAGCTCATACTGTCACATGTCACAGTTCCACAACTGTTATTGTCTCCCTGACAATCCAGTAAGACATGAGTAATTGCGTTTGCTATTTAAAAATTGGGAATATGAACTGCAAACAGGTGTGAAAACATTAAACGCTTCTTTTGTTTGCAGGGAAGACTGTGAAAGTGTACGCAGCTCTGCGTTTCCTCCCGGGGGGGTTGTGTACAATTTCTATCCATGACTGGAGAAGAGAAGGCTCCGGGGAGACCTCACAGCAGCCTTCCAATATCTGAAGGGAGCTACAGGAGAGCCGGAGAGGGACTCTTTGTCAGGAAGTGTAGTGACAGGACAAGGGGTGACAGTTTTAAATTGGAAGAGGGGAGATTTAGATTAGATATTAGGAGGAAATTCTTTCCTGTGAGGGTGGTGAAGCACTGGAACAGGTTGCCCAGGGAAGTTGTGGCTGCCCCATCCCTGGAAGTGTTGAAGGCCAGGCTGGATGGGGCTTTGAGCAACCTGCTCTAGTGGAGGTGTCCCTGCCCATGGCAGGGGGGTTGGAACTCGATGATCTTTAAGGTCCCTTCCAACTCTAACCATTCTGTGATTCTATGACATAGAAGATGCAGTAGTTCATGAGTTGCACAAAATGTCATTCCTCCAGCTTTATGCTTCTGTGCACAAAGTGCCTCTTTTCCCACGGCTCCAGCAGAACCTTTGAGGAGTCGGTTGCCAGGTCTGCTTTCCCCTTTGCTGCTGCCTGCTCTGGGATCCCCAACTGTCCCCAACTGGTGGAGAAAGCAGCCCCTGCTCCCTTGCAGGGCTCTTAGCAGAGACCGGGGCTTCACACTGCTCCGGGGTCGGGGTTCATCTCAGGGGCTGATGTTTTGTGGGGAATATATATTTGGATCAGTCAAGGTTGCATTTCTTCTCCAGCCAGATTCCTAGAATTTGTCATTCATTTCTAGAGCGGCAGAAGTTGTAGAGTATGGCACACTTTGCAGTCCCTGTTCTGTAGGTAATTATTTGCTTAAATATTTCTTCCTCGAAAGCTTAAAACTCCATGTTAAGTAAGTGACATCTGTGAAATTCAGTTGGCTGATAGCACGGTCCTGATGAAACTTGTGAAGCGATGGGCTTTCCCGTTTTGAAGCGTCCTTTCTCAATTCCATCGACTTCTGCACATCCTGAGCTTGACTGATGAGGTTTTAATACGGACATCGAACTAATTTGCCTCAGCTGCCACACAGGACCGATGAAAACCATTTCTAGTGTTTTAACTGTCGTACTGTGCTGTTCTTCAGGGTAAGGCTGTCGTTTTTCAGGGTAAGGGTAATTCCTTCCAGTGAACTGCTCTTCTGTATCCTCACTTCCACCTGTTTTGGTTTGTGTCCTTACAGGGGGTGGCAGAGGCGATGCTTGGGGTGCTGTAAAACAGTATCACCCCCCGAGGCATTCCTTTATTCATTCATCATTTACAGGCTTGGAAACAAAGGTCTTATCTTTCTCCAGAAGTAAAAGAAACCAAAATGAACAGAAATGCCAGAAAATAAACAGTAGCATGTTTCTGGTTTTAAATCAAGTTACAAATAAAGAAAACAAAACTTTAAAAACTAATCTATAAAATGGAGTTTCAGCCGTTCTTGGATTCCTCATGTATTATGATTCTGTTGTTATTATTATTATTATGCTCTTATTATTCCTCATTTATTATGCTCTGTAAAACAGCTGAAAAAATGGTTTTTTGTATGTGGGTTTTGTGATTAAGCTCTTTTAAGCTATTTTTCCTTTTGCTTCCAAAACGTTACAATTACTTTTTATAAGAAAGAGACTTTTTTAGCTGATGTTGGTTGGGTTGTGTTTTAGCTTACTTTGGGACATAAACACGCCAGCCTTTCCAGCCCTCTTTGTACTTATTTTTCTTTAGGCAATGCTTAATAAGTAAAAATGTTATTGTTTGAAGTGTTGGAGCTCGGCAGAGTTATTTCTGGCAGAGAAGGTGCCCTGTCTCAGCCAGCCCGTGTCTGCTGGCTGGTGACCGGTCCCTGTCGGGAGCCCTGATCCATGGGGCTCGTTCCTCCCCGGGCAGGTCGGGAATTAGGGGGAGTGGGAATTATTGCCAGGTGACATGGAGTAAGTGAATTGCTTCTTGGGTTTGTTTATAGAAGTATTATTTCCACCTCGCATTAAACAAACTTGAGCCCTAAGACAGGTGGGTGACCTCAGCACTGGGAAAAAGGGGCAAACTGGGCTTTCCTGGGTCTGTCTGCTCCACAAATTGAGAGAACCTGCTTGCTCCACTATTGTAGTATTTATGTGTGTCCAATTTAGCTATCAGAAGTTTTAATAGGCTTTGGTGATCCGGCGCAGTGCGTAGGAGGGGGGTGTGTGTGTGTGAGCTCCGGCGGCAGCTCCGAACCCATCTCTGCCTTCTCTCGCCTCTCGCTGGGAGAAGCCGCCGAGGACGGTGACCTGGCACCGCTGCCTGGAGGTACAGCTGCAGCCAGAAATATGAGGGGGTTTGGTTTTTTTTTTTAAGCGGCTAGAATAGAAAAATAACTTTCATATGAAATAATCTTATTATCAAAGCACTTGAAGAATTTTCAGATGGCTTTGTGCAGCTGCGGTACCTTCAGGACTGAACACCACTTTGATACCTACAGTTTTTTAATGGATCTTGCAGATTATTTTTTTTCTTTTCCAAGTTAGGCTTTCCTTTCTTCGGCGGTAACATGTGTTTTTAATATAATGAGGAATAAAGTTGAACACTTCTTCAGAGTTATACTCTATTGCAAATACCTTTAGAAATTTTGTACTGTTCTGTAAGAAGAAGTTAGCTTTGTTTCACAGAAGAACTCCTCTGCAAGTTTCATTTAATCAAATCCCGAAAGCTTTATCTGACAGTCATGGTTTTCAGTCATTTTCTATTTGAGCTACTTTGGTTATTCTTTCAGGAATTAGGCGATAGTTATTACTCATTAGTGTGTGTGTGGGGGGGGGTTTCCATAACCTACAAAAAATGATAGTTTGTACTCTTATTGCAATTCAGAGGAAATAAAGCGCTGATCACACGTGAGGGCTCTGCGTGCAGGAAGGTGCTGGGGAGGGCAGCGTTGGAGCTCGCTGGAGGCATGAAAACGCCATTAGAAATCCACGGCACGACTGAGAAACGCGGCGCTGTTGTTGGCACTCTCCGGTGCCGCAGACTTGTGTGTAGGCAGGGCAGACTCTTTTCTTGCTGTTTTGAAGAGGCCATTTGCTGGTTTTTGTCAAAAAGAAAAGCCTCCCTCCCTCCTTTCCCCCTCTTCCCCCCTCCTTTTTTTTTTTCCAAGCAAAAGCTCTCCAGGCCCTGTGAATTATTAAGATCTGTTAGCACAGTTGCTCTTTCTGTGGGAAATTGGCTGTCAGAAGTAGCAAGAGAGCTCTTAGGAGTCTCTTTGCTTTTGATTAAGTGGAACAGTTGGATCGGTAACAGATTCCAGATTTTATATGACAGTTACTCATTTCTGCGCAACCTGTGCCATGAGAACAAACTCTCTGAAACGGGCATGTGTAGCTACATGCACTCGCATATGTAATTCTAAGATTTTGCCCTAATCACAGGCGTTATGTGTATATACACGCACCGACACAAAATGTGACATACTTTAGATTACCACGGCGTTCCCTTTGTGTTTCTTCGAGCACAAAACATTCAAAACCTGTACATGGAGATGGGTTTCATACTGGTGTTCGTTTTGCGAAGTAGAATCTGCAATGAAAGGGTGACTGTTGTGTCACTCAGTGTGACATCATTTGGATTTGCCACCTATTAATATACAGTATAAATTCTTTAAAATTCTGAAGTGTTGGTTTTGAAAATAATCTTTAGAAGAATCAAAAAGGCGCAGCTTCCCTCCTTTCTAGGAGCAGGAAGACTGGCAGCGTTTAATGCTTGTGGTAGAGCCCATCTGTTTTCTTTCTCTCCCTTAAGGAGAAGCGGATTTCTCCTTAACAAGTCCATCTTGTCCATCAGTTCTGGACAAATGGATGCACTTGATTTGGTTTCTGCGGAGCCCATTTGCCACGTACTGTGCTGCACTACATCCGTGTCTGGGAAGGTAATGAATATGTATTTCAGTGGGAAGCTTTTTTTGATGAATGTTTTGAAGTTTACCTCTTCTTGAAACAGGTTTTCAGCTCTGAGGATTAGCTTACTGAACTGTTAGCATATATTAGCATATTTAACTTTCTGCATGGTGGAAGGAGATTCATTTGTTGCAGTAGCATCATATGAAATATGTTTTCATCTTTTAAAAGGAATATTTTGTTCTTACCAGACAATTCTAGCTTGGGCTGGTTCAAAAAGCGGGAAAGACCGTGGAGTGAGCCTTCTAAACAGGATTTAGAGAAATCTGACTTTTCTGATTTCAGTGCCATCTTCTGGACTCTGCTTGGACAAACTCGTGCCTGCTATTTGAGGGGTTTTGATCTCTGTAGTGGAGAACTGGCTGAGCTGCTGGGCTCCAAGAGAAACGGTTAGGGGTTCAAAGTCCAGTCGGGAGTCTAGCTTAGCAATGCTGGGCTTTGATAGTTAACACTAGATTTGATGCAAAATGTTGCACTTTGGATGGAGTAATGTGATGCAGTGACCATTGCAGCGTGGGGCCAGGAACGCAGCTCTGTTGAAGAGGATCTGGGGTCCTGGTGAGCAATAAGTTGAATACGACTCAGGAGCAATGCCCCTACGGATAATGGCCTGCTGCTCTGGGAACTGATTAGTCCTTCCCGTTAGGCACTGGTGAGTACTGGCTTCGGGTTTGAGCTTCTCAACTGGGCAGGCTGGGGTGAGCCCAACAGAAGGCGACCAGAGCACATGCTGGAGTGGGAGGCTGCGGGGGCTGAGCTCTCTCCAGTTTGAAGAGGAGAAGAGGAGGGAGGACCTGGTCCCTCTTTCTGGGGGGCTCTGCAGGAGGAGGACGCAGACTTTCTCTGTGTACGCCCAGGAAAAATGAAATACAACAAAACCGAGTTACCAGAAATGGGTGGAACCTTCAATATTTTTTTTTCCCAACAAGGCTGTTCAAACACCTGAACAAGTTGTCCAGAGATGGTGGAACCTTCATCATTGGAGACAGTCCAAACCTGTCTGGGAGCAGCGTTACTTAACCTGTGATTTGGTGCAGTTATGACCAGGGAGGTTACAGGGGATGGCCTCGAGGGTTTTCAGTCTAAATTATTCTGTGATTCCTTTGCTTGGAGTATTTTTGGAAGCCAACACCTCACTTGAGGACTTTTGTGGCCCAGAACAGATGCGGGCACAGGCCTCGTCTGCAGGAAGAAGCTGCCTCTTTTCTGCTTTAATACAAGGTTGATCTTAAGAGATTGGACATAATGAGCAAGTGAATATTATGAATAGGATTTCTCTACTTAGTGCTCTCTGTGCCACACAGCTTCAGCTTTGTGAAGGTTTGCCCCTTTAATTTCAGCTTCTTTTCTGAGCTAGAAACACTTTTCCTATAGTATTTCAGTCTTAAATTAAAGTTCTCTGAACGGAAACATCCAGTTTTCTATTTAGAGCAGTTGGAACCCTCATTGGTGGCGATACATTGTGCTCTGACCCCTTTTTAGATCCTGAACAGCATTTATTTACCATTCTGTAATACAACCTTAAAAGAAGAAAACAGCATTTGCCGTCTCTCTCTGTCCTTTCACACTTGTCGTCTTCCTTTTCAATGGGACAGAGTTGCTTTCTGTTTGAATTTAGAATTGTAATTTCCTGATACGTAGCGGTCAAGACTCAAGGTGATGTAAATTGAACAAAAAGAGTATTTTGTGATGAGTTGTACAAAAGACATCAAAATTAAAAGTTCTGGGGCACTGAAAGACTCTGTAAGTAAAGGCATGGACCAATCTAGGCTCTTTTACGGATTTTACTTGGCCATCTGCTGACAGGGGTGCGTGGGCTTTGTTACACCTTTTCCTCTGGGAGAATGTGTGATCCAGCTGCTGTTATCTACCTGCTGCCTTCCTCTGCTGGGTGCTCGTCTGAACATCAGAATATCCTATGACTTTCTAATGCAACTCATTATAAAGAAGATATTTTGAGGGGGCCTTACCCTTGCTGACGGCGTGCTGTTTTGGTGAGGGTGAGATCCTGGGGCCTGACATACCGAGTAACCCATTCTCCGCCTAGAAATTATATTTGAGAAAATTAGAGGAAGTTGGTAAGAGGGAGTGAAAAATTTAGGAGATATAATCGGACTGTATTTTTTAGCATGTTATCTGCTTCCTTTTTTAGGAAAATATTTCCTCCAAATTATCATCATATAAAGGTCCACCGTGTGATTTTATACTCTGAAAGCAAAGCCTGCTGCTGGGGAAGTTGCTAATTAGGCAGAAATGGGATTTAACCTGTCTTATCTTCAGAGGCCAGTTCATCCTGTGGTATCTACATTCAGTCGTGAAAGCACAAGCCTTGTAGCTTTTGAATACAAAAAGTCAAGTCCTGGCTTTGTGTTGAACACTTTCACCAGTTTGTATGGGCCAGAACTCGTTTTCCCTTGTTTGCAAGAGAGATTATGGGGTACCTGAGGAAAGGTGGTTTGCTGGCCACAGCGCGATGGCTCGGCACGCATCCTTGCTTTGAAAAGTTACAGAAATTGGTAAGGAGTGGGGCTGGGGCTGTGTAGTAGCAGCCCCATAGTTTAAGTGAAGGCAAGATGAAATAAAACTGTATTTATGTATTAATAAAACTGGATGTAGAGCTACCAAACCGCAAATATTTTGGAAGGCTGAGACAAGCTGGACCAGGCAAGGTGAAAGGTTTCCCGGGCAATACCATGGCCGTTGCAGAAGCAAGAGTGCTGATTACTGCCTTGGGTTTTTATTCCAGAGAAGCGGGAGAGACTCTCAGAGAAGCTGGGTTGGGAAAACTGGAGCCGTGAGCAGAATAAACTTTGGAATGGAGCCGTAAGAAAACCTCAGAACCTGTTTAGATCATTTGTTGTGCAGAAGGAAACTTGGAGCTGTGACCAGAATTGCTATTTCTTGCTGTTTGATTTCAGTTCTGTTCAGGGAACTGGAAATAATCTGAGGATGAAGCCTTAATCTCTTTCTGGGTGATTAAAATCTCCTGAAGGTGGCGTGCCTGGGATTGATTCTAGGGGCAAAACGTGCAAGTAAAGCTGGATTCAAGTTTGGATCCATATTGCTATGATAAATAGATAAAATAGCTTAGGAAGGTTTTTGTTAAAATCCGTGGTTACTTGTACATCCTTTTGTGCCTCGGAGGAGGTTGGAACGGTTTGTTGGGTAAAGCAGAAGATTTAAAACTGAAGAAATGTTGGATTTCATCCTTAGCCAGCTTCCAGTAGGAGCTGTGGCATGTCTCCTTCCTTTTGTTTATGGTCTTGCTCACAATTAAATAAATTAAAAAAGACAAGGTGTTCCCTCCCTTACAGGAGGGCTGTGTTCCAAATCTTTTCTGTCCTTCTAAACCTGTTTGAAGGACTGTGTGTATGAAAATACTATCAATAACGTGCATATTACACTATTAAAAAAAAATCATTATACTTCATATAGGTATAATGCATTTTACTTCAAATTAGATTACTTTACAATTAAGTAAGGATAACAAAATTTTAAGAAGCAGATATTTTCCTTTGTTGGTGTGACCCACAGAACAGCTCCAAACAGTTCTGAAACCTTCATAATAATTATGTGCTGATTTAAAAAAAAAACACCAAACTTTAAAATCCCTTTACTTTTCTTAACGTGTTTATTGTCTTCAAAAAACCACGTACAGGTGGTACTGTGAATAGTGTTTGAAGTGGAGTTCCCACCCCAAAAGCACAGCCCACATTAAGCACAGGTAATATTTATACCAGGGTTTAGGCCGTTTCTTTCTCCCTCTGTTTCTGCTTTCTTTACTAATTTTGTTTCCTGGAGTCAGTGTTTCAGCTCTCTGAAACCCACAGACACACAGTAAATGTGAGTGCTGGGCCTGGTTTTTAGGAAACTATGGTAGAACAAAGCTGAAAATTTAAGTTTTGGCAATGATGCCTGTCAGTCTCAGGTTTTCAGGGCTTTTGGACGTTCACAGCGGCAGGAGACAGTGGTGATTGATGATTTACTGTTGGATTCTTTATCTCTTTTCTGTAGGTACACTTCAGATGAGATATGTAGGGAATGTTCCTCCTATAGATTGAGGCACTTGTTGTGCTTGTTTTATGACCCATGGGTGGTGTCTGCAGTACGTCCTCTTTTGATTACAGAAAAGGCTGTAAAGAATTTCATGAGTTAAGATAAGGAGTAGAAAACGCAAAGTAAACACGATGGCAAAACCTCAAAATAATACATGAATAACCTACAGATTTAAACTAATTTGAATAGTATGTGCCTACATAAATGAGAGATTTGAATTGTGGCACTAGTGAAAGGGTAAAGATAGAAACACTTGAGCCATTATTTTCTTGCTCTAATTTAACATCACCTGAAACTTGTCTCAAACTCATTGATTAATGGCACCTGGTTGTATAACTGGCTGCCAGGGGTGAGCAGGCTTTTGCTGGGATTGTTGCTGTAGATGGAATTGTTGCACATTTGCCTGACAACCACCAAAATTAATTTAATAACCAAAAAAAATGTAATAATTAAATTTATTGTTTAGGTGGAAGGATAAGACGCTTGTAAGTCTCCTTACAGATTTCAAGAGTTGAGTTTATCTGGAATTTATGAATTTCTTCTGAGCCTATAGATAATCCACTTTTTTTAGTGGTGCAGATGTAGATTAAATGACAACTTACGACATGTTTCGGATCTTACTAATAATGCAATTACTTTTATAGCAAAATGCAAGGAAGCCACAATTAAAAAAAATATTCCTCTTGCTCTTGGGAAAGAGAGTGTACACCAGCTAATGGCTGTCGACTCTTTGGGTGCGTGGCGTGGTTCTGGATGATCTCTAATATTAAAATCAGGTTAGTCCTTGGGATGAAAGACTGTTACAGAAGGAGAATAAATAATTAGAAATTGTTTTGTTTTTCAGCAAATAAGACATGCATAAGAAAAAAACCATAGACACGTAATAAAACACTAAAAATATTTTTCCTCATTAGATGGAATAAATTTGAACAGCTGCAAAAAATAAGCATTTCCTATCAAGTTGATACTGTGTTCAGTAAAAAAATTATGAAGACAAATCTGTAAAATTCATAAATTGTCATGTTTACTTGGATGTTGAAAAGGTGCGCTCTGCTCCTTCATTTGAAGCAATTAGTATTCTCTTAAGGTTCAGGAAACAAAGAGCGTGGTTAAAGAGGTGAATCCAAGATGTGGACCGTAGGTACGTTTTTAAGATGTCCCCGACAGTACCCGGAATGCTGACAGGTCTCAGGTGGAATATGAGAATTACAAAGACTACGACCTTGTGTTTTTATCAATTTAGCTTTTGATGCGCACACAGTTGTGCGGTTACGTCTCTGTTCCTGGCTCCTGCCTTCTATGTGTGTGTCTCCATTTTCATATTTTTAGTAGTGAGAGGAACAATATTTTATCAATCTTCTTTCTTTAAACTCCAAATGAGTGTAAATTAGTCACAGTTAGTGGTTGCTTCTGAAGGAAGCACTTGGAGGATGGATGGCTTTTGTGTGTGTTTAATATGTTGATACTTCTTGTCGAATAGACTGTCTCGTCCTGAGTGTTCTCTGAGTAATGGAAGATGAGAGGGTAAGGGAATTAAATCCCCATTTATTCAGAGCCTTATTGTTTCTCTATTTCATCCCTGAAAACCTCTGAAAGATTAATTAATGTATGACAAACATCTCCGCTTCAGATATCCATCTGAAGTACATGATGTATCTTACAGCTCATAATAAATTCATTATTACATTAGCAGCAAAAAGATAGGAAATAATGCAGAATTGACAGAAACCCCAAAATCTCCAGCCTAATATTGATAAAGGGACAAAGGATTGTTCCAACTGGTGATATTCCTTTACCAGTCCAGAGCATTTAGCTCTTGATCACTGCCGTGGAAGGACCCTGTTTTTGGGAGGAGGGGAGAGCGAACAGGTGAGGGGGGGGACTGGCTGGTTATTTCGTTTATTCTTCCTCCTTACAGTAGAAATATGAAATTGGTTCTTCCAAAGCACTACAAAATATCATCACATAAAATGCCCTTTTTAGGCCTCTGTAGATGCAATGAAGAAAAGTTATTTATGCGTTGCAGCTTTTGGCCACTGAACCAAGATTAGAGTATTTTAGGTACTCGGGCAGCTGTTTCTGTATAGCCTGAAGGGCTTAAAGTCACGACCTTGTATTTCTAATTACGATGTGTGTAACAAGTGTAGCTTGTTTAGATGTTTTAGACAGGAACATGTTGTTTACAGCATGTGGACCCTAATGTACAGTCATGTATAATGCAGAAATTCTATTTAAACAATAATTAATCGTGCAATTTATTTCCTATTTCCAGAAGATGATTTCCCCCTGAGCCTATATTCTGAGTGAGACTGGAAATCTTAGGTGCTCTTGCCTCTGAAAGGAGATGCTTCCAGCTGTGTTTTCAGCATCATCTTCATTTGAATCTGATCTACTTCCAAAAGAAAGAGTTAATTCTTTCCCCGTCGCATCCGATGTGCTCTCCTGCCCCTATCTTTGTCACTGTTAGTGGCTGCAGGGCACATGAGGTCTGTGTGCTCGCAAATTCTGATAGAAAGTGAAAAATAGTTTGAGGAAGAAGTGGGGATGATGGAATGGAAGAGAAGTAAAAGGAGGGAAAAAAATGATTGAGTGTGGGGTCAGGCTGCAGAAGGCAGGAGCAAATGTCAGAGGCAGTGATGGGACACACATTCAGCCTGCGCTGGGACACGGGTATCAAGCTGTGAAGTTGTAGACCTTGAAATACCCCGAGGGCCTTCAGCGTAGCAGCCCCTGAGCGAAGAAGAATGGAGCTCAAGTGCTTATACAGAGTTCAGACAAAGACTCCTCAGGTGGTTGTTTTCCTAATGCTGGGCCCGAGATGTGTCTCCGTCCCTTCGTTGCTGCTCCATCAGAGCTTTCCGTGCTCTCCAAGGAAACCGTCTTAAATAGGAATTGTTAACAATATATCATGGGAAATTCTGGGACGGCCTGAAAGAAACACCTGGGTTCAAGTGTGAGTCTAAGCTGTTGTATGTGACACTCGGGGTAAATCTGTGCGGCCGTCTCTAGGTGCCAGGACAGGAGCAATACCTGGGTGCTTTGCCGAGCACAGAAAACACAAACCTTGGTTTTCTGCATTTTGATTGTTTCCTTTAACAAATACCCTAAATAGTGAACATCCCATTGCTTTATTAAAAAACAAATAAACAAACAACAAAACCCACCAAAAACCCATCTAAAAAAAAAAAAAAAACCACCCAAAAACCGAACCCCCACAAAAAACTGCCAGAAGTGCAAGGCCAACCCAAGCAAAACTGGTTTTATTTGATGCATTGGGTTCCATTTCCTTGTGGCTCTAACTTATAGATAGATCAGGATAACCAGTTTGGTTTTGGGAGAACTGATAGAATAAAATCTCCTAGTATTTTCTTTGAAACCTTATTTTCTGTTCATAAATGTGACAATACTTAAAATATTTTCATTTAATTTACTCTCCCTCTTTTCAGATATGGATAATTCGCTGCATGGTAAATGCAGCTATGTATTTTAAAAAAATGGTTTTGAATTCTAAAAAGTTAAAAAGGTCTTGTTTTTCAAAAATCAAACCATTCCAGATCAGTTTTAACCTAGATATTTCAAATGTGATTTGGTTTGAGAGAAACAGTTCTGTGAATGCTAACTAGAAAATATATCATCCCTCTGGGCAGATGCCATTAAATAAACATGTGTTCACTACTACATAAGAATATTATTTTTTCTAATGTGGCATATGCATGACAAGCACAGAAGGCTTAACTGTCAAACTTGAAAAAATATCTGTATAGCTAATTCTGTGCTTGCTCTTAAACTAGCTTCTGCATATGCTCTAAGTGTTGTTTTTCTGCATAAAATTCTTTACTTTTGCTTTTAAATATCCATTATAATACTGGGACTAGACTAAGCCATGGAGCAATAGAACATCACTGAACCCCTTTCTGGGAAATGATTTAAAGGAGAACGTGTGCTGATATAAATTAGGTAGTGTTAAAACACCCGCCATATGTCAATAGAGCGTGGTTAATTGGATTTTATTGAATAATTTTGGAGAACTTTCTTCTCTTTAGACAGTTTGAATGGGCTGAACTGAGTGAAACAAACAAAAAAAAGCCACCCCCTTCTCCGAAAATGAGATCGGTTGAACTGTGTTTTGGGAAACATAATTCTGTTCCTTGTAACCCGTCTTTAAAAGGAAGTTCTGCAGGTAGTTAGCACAAAATCCATTTTGCTGGACATCATACTCATTAATTTAAAAAAAAAAAAAATCTGTTAAAATGAAACCTTCCGATTTCTTGCTTTTATAGATTGTCTGGCCTGAATAAACAAGACTGAAGAGGTGCAAGGTTTGCTGGATATAAAGGCATTATGTTCTAATACCTAATAAAAACATCTTTACTCTAAACCCAAGATTTTTGATTATCCTCTATTAATATTATCAACAGCCTGCCAGAGCGAGAACAGTGCAGAAATCCTCTGTGGTTAAATAATCAGATTCTCTTGTTTCAACTTCGAAGCTGGGCTGCTCCTAAATCAAAGTTCCTGGGTGATGCTGGTGCGTTGAGCAATGCTGATTAATGTGCGTAGTGCCTTTCTGTTGGGATGTTATCGTGTTAATTTTTCAAGTGTTGTAATTGCCGTTGAAATTAATGAGATCAAGACAAACATTTATTTCAACTACTAGTATATGGGCAATTATAGATGGTGTTTTTCTTGTGTTAGATTTTGTTCTGTTCTGGGGTTTGCCTTATTTCTGGTTCTTGAAGTGTGAGGTTTTTTTCTCTCTCCTGCTCCGACTCAGTCGAAATGCGGGTGGCTGTAGAAGGTGGGAAGGTCTGATCATGGCAAACAACGTATTAGAGTTGAGTGTGTGATATTAAAGGATAGGAAATAGCATGACTGGAGTGTTCTGTAAACCATGAGAAGCTGGTAGGTGTGTTTGTACTTGGGACGAGTTAAGGGCAGAGAAGTGGTTCTAGAAAAAAAGAAATTATGGATAAGAAGGCAGAAATTTAGGTGAAATGGTCTTTGGCATTTCCAGATCTAGGGGTGCAACTGGATGGTTTTTAAGGTCCTTTCCAACCTGAACCGTTCCGTGATTCTAAAGAAACAATCCTGCAGTGGTGTGTGCCTGTAGGGAGCAGGAGAAGAGGGTGTTTCTTGTCTGCACACTGGACAGTCTCACTGGTGGGGTGGTACTGGGACAGACTCGGGGGCTCTTCACGGCTGCAGGAGTGGAATCGTTGGGCAGTTTCTTGTAAGGCTCCAGATGAAACTTTTTCGGTCACAAATCATCTGTGACTTAACACTCGTCCATGTTAGAGCCTAGAAGTGATCCAGTGAAACTGCGTTGTTTGAAAGGTTAGACAGAAGGCAGACAACACAAGTAACGAAGTTTCCAGAAGCTCGTGGTTAAGGTGACTTGTCAGGGACATGTCTATCACCTATCACCCATGTGTTTTGGCCCTATAAAAGATTGCTGCTTTCTGACTTTGAAGTATTACGTTTCCCTAAACCTACTAAAAATGATGTGCAAAAGTAAATAGAGCACATCACACCTCTGTTCGGTTACTCGAGTCCTGCTTATTATAGTCAGTTGCACCTTTTAATAAGGTTTGAAAAACCAGGGCTTTTTGACATTCTAGATGTGGTCTGTTACTTTTTAAGGTTTAAAAATCGCCAGTGCAATAATCGTAATAGCGAGGATTGTCTGAGGATCTGCACGCTGTAGATTTTTCTAAGTACTAATCACAGGGCCTGCTTAACTAACTCCATATGGCCAAAGGCATGGAGTCAGCCTTTAAGTGGGACAAAGAGTGTTGGAGTCTTAATGAAATATGCAGTAATCATCAGGGCTGTGTTAGCTCTGTACATTATTTCACACTGCTGCTTTGAAACAAAGAACAGGATGTGGCACATTTAATGCTTTCCCCTTGAGAATCAGTTGGAGTAAAGTTCAATTTTTAATTCAAAAGGCAAGGGAAGCTGTTACGGAATTAAAAGATGTGGATGCTGCCCAGATGAGCTATAAATAACTGATCCACCAACAGCAAACCCTCTCTAATACTCAGGAAAAAATAAATGTACACCCCTACAAGAGCATACTCATCCTGAACCTTTTCTCTCAGATTTGGGTTGGGTGTTGGTTTTTCTGCTGAGTAATTAAGCTATAAAAAAAACCAGCAACCAGTTAAACTGAATTAAACTGGGACTTGCAAATAAGAATTGTACCGTGCAAAAATAATTGCAGGTGCCATTCGCTTCATTGTTACATGGATCTCTTCTCCCTGGGTATTTGGCTATTAACCCTGTTTGTGTGATCTTGTGTGACACAACACTTAATGCTTGTGCTTGTTGGGGTGTGCATACAGTCTGTGCTGCTTGTTCTTCTGGAGCATGAAGAGCAGAGAGGCAGCATCTTGAGTCTTTTGGCTTCCATCGTTATTTTGTGGATTGACTGTCTCTGTCCAATTTACTGTTCAGCTTCTGGTGCCAAGTTTGTGTAGCCGATGGTTTGGGGAGATTTTAAGGAGTATCGGAGAGGAATTGAAATTTCTTCTGTCTCTAGCTGAGGAGCATACCAACTGTTACACACACAGAAACTACCCAACTTAGTGTCCAAATTTACTCAGCTTTTCTCAGGAATCTAAAAGTCTGCGATAGGTCAGCTAGCAAATAGGTCTGTAATTCTTGGGCCGTACGCCAAGGTCAGAAGAGTGTTCCAATACCGTTTTGACTGGGAATCTGCAGTTCTCTACCAGTAACATCATGGAGAGATGCTTCTTGTCAGCAAGTGGCAGTGGGATCCTCCTGACATATGTCTGGGGTTCTCACAGGCGTCAGATCCCCTGTGCTACCTTGGATTTCTGGCTGTTGGAGAGACACAGCACAGGTAAGGTAGGTGTGCTCCCACAGGGGCTTCTCGGTTAAAAACAACATCACAAAGAGCAGTAGTAACTGTAGGGTAACTATTCTTTTTTGGCAGAACTCCCAAAGTGAAAATGTTGCTATTGTATTGAGGTAATATTTCAATCTTGATAGATTTGAAATTGCTTTTTACCTTCCTCCCTCCCATTCTGTTGTTTGGATTAAAATGTATTCTGGTATCCACTGGGCAGCCAGCCAGTACTAAATTAACAGCTTCCACTGGAAAGCCTTTATGTGTTCCAAGGTTTTAGTGTGCGCTTGTTTGACATGAACATCTCAGGGTTTGGAAGGTATCGTTCCTATGCATTATGAGTATATAATACATTATGTACTCTTCTAAATTTTGTGTTTAAGAGTGCCTGTGGAGCTTTTGGTAATATTTTCTTGAATGATGAATTTATTTTAAAATTAATTTAATGTTTTTAAAGGGTGATGAAGAGTATAAGACCGTCTGTTATATACATACACATACACACACATCTTCCTTTGATACACAAAAGTAAGACTTATTAAACAGCTACGGGACCTGTTGCTTTCACTTCTCTTTCTTAATTTGTATTCTGAACATGAGCCAATAAAAAGTTAACTCATTTTTTTCCTCTCAGTTAAGCTTGTGTTTTTGTGATCCTGTAACTTTTACCAAAACTAGCTGATTTACAAATACTTGTTTGCCTACTACAGCATCTCCTGTATTTCTGTAACCTCCACTTTCCAAGTATTCTCCTAGTACATTCAGCAAAGTATTTAAGGAATCCTGTTTGCTGGCCTGTCACTTGAGCATGTACTTCAATCCTTTTCTCGTTTACTGTGTCATTTCGTACTGGTTTGTAAGGGGTCACGCATCTCAACAACACTCCTGCTGCCCTGTAGCAGCATTGGGCTCCCGCCGCGGGGAGACGGGCTGAAGGGGGATGTCTGCCTGCTCTGAAACACCAAAATGGGGATTTCGTGTCTTTCATAAACATCTGCCTCTAGTATAGTCTTTTCAATATTATTATTCATATATGTATGGTTTTTTCTCTAACCCTCTCCGATGTAAATTGACTCTTGCACGTTGCTATTGATGGTTTCAGGTGTCCTCGGCTGAGGATAAGGACAGGGAGAAGGCGTAGGTGGCCTGATGGCTCCATGCTCCTCTGACGGTTGGAGTACGGAGAAGCCGTCAGTTAATACTGTAATGAGGATCTCAGCATTTCCAACGTAATAAAGTCTGGGCATAGGGACAGCTTACAAGGTTACTGTGTATGTGTAAGTGCTAAATGTTGTCCTTAACCTTGCCTTGGGCACCGCCGTTGGCACCGCTGGGACAGACGCTGTACCAGTGCTGGCAGCGAGCGGGAGGAAATGATGCAGGAACTTTGAAGTCTTTTGGACTAATTTGTGTCTGATGTCACGTTAAAAGGTGTTTTAAAATATGTAGAGACCAAGAGGAAGTAGAGTGGGGTAGATTTTTTTTTTTTTTTGAAATACAGAATAAATACAGCGTTCCAATGGTGACATCTCGTCAAACGAAAAGACATCCGAACCAGTTTTTGTGAGATGCAAAAAATGACAGTGGTGAGAACATCGAGTATATATTGCCTTACACATTTGCTGACAATTCATTGGGAATTTGTTGGGAATGAAAATTATTTGAGGTATAAAAACACCACTTTATCAAACTTTTCCCATTGCTGTATGAATCTCTTGCTTTATTCTGAAAGATCTCCTAGTGGAAACGAGCTACTTGTTAAATAATCCATCTGTCTCTTATGGTTCTATCTTAATTTCAACACCAATGAGAATCTTTATTTTTCATACTTAAAGGTAGGAACTTTATTCATTTTCTACCGAGGTTCTGGTAGTTTTTCATAACTTGATTGATTTAAATCTTGCATAAATGAAAAATATCAGTAATTTTCCAGAATTACCCCCACTGACCTAATTTTTATTCCTTTTTGAAGTCACAGGCAAAAGCCACCACTTTTATGGCTGAAAGTAAGTTTTGGAGGTAGAGGTTAAATGCTACCAAGAGTGACCCTTATTCTTTATTTTTGACTAAAATAGAGGTGGTGTAATTACTTTAGACATTAAATCCTTTCTAATAATTATTATTAGAAAGAAGCTGCATATTGACAATTTGAACGTGCTAATGATTCATTGTAATAAATAAGGGGGGAAAAAAGAGCCACATAAGATAGTTGTTTGTTATTATTTGTGAAATCAAGATGTATTTTGCTCCTCATGTGATAATTTCTGCAAAATACTAGGGCATTTATCTTGTGGCTGTAGAATTAACCTTATGGGAAGCAGGCGCTGCTGTGGTTGTGTTGAAGGGTAAATCAAAGAGGTGCGTGGCCAGTGTGGTGCTGATGGTGGTGGCCTGGGTGGTCACGTAGGGTGGGGTGAGGAGGCCCAGCTGTGTGGAACGCTGCCATCAGCCGGGAAGGAGCATAAAGATTGATACAGGGGATGAATTTTCGGTAAGACAGCTTAAGATGGGAGCTCAGAGCAATTAAATCTAGAGTTATTAAACCGGGATTATCTCCCTATTTGCTGCCCTCTTTAAACAACCTAGATATGTTTTGTAGAAATTTAAATGTATTAGAGCTGGATTTTTTTTTTTTTTTATGCCAGCAAAATGATATCTGGAGTCATTGTAATGTTTTGGGCTTCAAGGCAAAGGCCTCTTACAGGCTATATGGGTACCACATAAACGAGGAGAGAACAAAAGAAACTAAATGAAATTGTAGCATCAATCATCGATCTGTTGGTTATGTTTGATAATTGCATTTTATAAGCATAAAGACTATATAATTTAGTAAACTTCCAACAGGATATGTTTCCGGTTGTTTTATATTCTACTTGGCGGGTGGGGGAAAGTAAGCAAAACCCAGCCTTTGAGTAATTTTCAGTTGGAAGCCTCATTTGCTGTCAAATTACGTTTAAATATTACGAGCTAGTGAAATTCTTTGGCCAAGAGAAATCAAGCTGCGTGGGGCTGCCAACTTGATGTGATATTTCAGATGGGGATTTTTCATTGTTAATTTGCCGTTTAAACTGGAGCGCTGTGACTTTTATTTAGCGACGTAGGAGTGTGTATGTGGTGTGCAGTAGTTAAGAGTTGCTTTTTCCATCCGTAGCTTGACAAAGTCAATTAAGTATGGCTTTTCTGCTTCTCTTACAAGAAGGTGAGAATTTGTGTGTGGTTGTAGGCGTTCTGAAGGGAAAGATTTATCATATATGTAAAATCAGCTTATTTTTGCTTACATGAAGGACAGCCGTAGTTCTTGCAGGCAGTCTTTTGGGTATGTAGGTATATGTGTGCTTACTTTTTGACAGTAAAATTGTTGACATAAAGGGAAAACTGTGATGTCCATTACAATATCTAAAACAGTCTGACAACAGATTTATTTTCTTTTTTTTTTTTTTTTCCTTTTCTCCCCCCTGTATTTGATAACGATCCCGCAGATTCCCTGTCATATCCAGTCAGTAGCCTGAATTTGCCTGTTAAATTTCTGGAGTGTCCAGTGGCGTTGGTTTTGATGTACGCGAGGGGAGGCCGTGGCCCGAGGCAAGCACAAAAGGACGAAACCCTTGAGTGCCGCGGGAGCGTTCCGTGAAGCTAATGCGGGGTGACGGGGGCTGCATGGTCAGCCAGAACGGAGCTGCGGCTTAGGGCATGCGGAGATTGCTGGGATCACAGTGTCAGCTCTGATTTCAATTAAGTCTCTGCAAAGAGTTCTCCGCGTAGGTCCTTCTGCTTGACAGCTAAGGTCTTTCTTCTAGGATGCATGAATATATGGTTGTTATTTACCGAAATATTAGGGAAAAAATTAAGCAGACTGAATTATAATCTTCTTACAGCTGTGTTTTTGAACAGAATTATATTTTTTTAAGAAATAAAACCTCAAATTTTAATTTTTTTTTTTTTTTTTTAGAAATGGCACTTTGTGTTCTCATGTGCAGCAAACCCCTAGGCTAGATGCACAGAAACATTTTGAGTCTAGACAGAAGCTGCACGGCTGTGTGTGCCTAGCTGTGTCCTCCAGCGCTTTGTCTGCAAGATGCCAGCCCCCGGGGGGTGCGGGACTGCTCCAGAGGGAATCTCTGCCAGTGTGGGGACCGCTGTGCTTGGTACTGCATCCTGCAGACATTCCTCAAACGCCTGTGCTCACGTTTGGTTCCCGTTTGGTTCCCGTTTGCTGGGTTTGATATCTCAGCACATGCTATAGTGTGTCTTCTCTTATGTTTTTGGAGGCTGTCTCGTCGGCTTGTCTGCTTTTTATTGCCCTTTGACCCTGGACTTTCTTAAGTATGTAGAATTACAGGAGGAATAGTCTTATCCTTCAAGGAAGATAAAGTCTTAATACTGTTGCTCAGACAGTAGCTGATGCTTAACTGTTCGGAGCTTGTCTGCACGGCTGAGTTCCTGCGGTGATGGCCCCCTCAGTGGAGATGTACTAGTTCTGTGGTGGGTACCTACAGGGCTGGGAATCGAATTAAACAAGCCCAATCAAGAAGTGTTTTTCAAAAGTGAGCAATCAATTAAGAACCCTGATTTCTCTAAATGGGAATGCGTAACAAGTAAAATCCCAGTACAAAGAAGAAAAAGCCAAGACAGGTTAATGGGTGGTACCCTCTGTGTTTCCTTCTGGTTACGCTTCAGAAATAAATGCGTGTGTGTGGCAGAATTGTCCTTATTTTGAGTTGCCGTAGCTGTTAAGCTACCCCACTTCATGTGTAAAGCTGATGGCTGGCAGGTGGGGGATAAGGCATCATGGCCTGCTCCCTTTTTCCCAGTTTTTTGCATATGACACTTCTTCAGTGCCTTCTTTCCAGTATGCAGAGGACATCATCAACCAGGGTGATGGCGGTTTGTGGCTGTTTCGCCCTTTAAACTACTGAAATAAAACTAGGAGCAGGAACACAGTGTATAGGTGATGCCTTTTGAACACAGTTGATCAGATTATTCCAAAACACCCGAGGCACGTGTGCAGCTGCTGTAGCGTTGATGCCAATGGTAACATTGCGGAGAAATAGAGCTTGCTGTGAGGGCCTCTGCTTCCAGTTCAGCTGGGAGGGTTACTGCTCCCTGTGTATTTTATTAGCAGCAGCAGGTCTCATAAGCAGGAGAATTAAACAGGTTAAGACAAGGAGTTATAACATCTTCCAAAGATGAGCTGTGGTTACAGAATATCTCTCTTTCTAAAAGATGTCGAAAAAGTGTTTTTATTTTCTGTTTGCTCAGCTATTCAGTAGCCATTTGAGCTTCGGAGAGATTGGAATGGCAAGCACTTCTTTTTATAGATATATATATATATGTATATTTCTGCTCTTTCTGCATGCTCTTTCCCCTCAGATGAGTTGCAGTGTATGAACAAAATGGTATTTAACAAATTACAATGAAGAGCTAAGTAGCGAGAGACTCTGAGGAAAAGGTTAAGACTCCTCGTTAGATCAAATGGAGAAGTGGAAGCAACAGATGAGCCCAGGGAAAATGATCTTAGATTGTGCAAGATGGGATCTGTTGTGTTGTCTGAACTTGTGTAAATGTTGGATGGCTGATTTGAATGGCAGGGCTTGGATTTTTTCCACTTCATATGCAATTCAAGTAAGTTTGAAAAGAGGAAGAACACTTTACATACCACTGTAAATAGATGAGTTATCACTGAACTAGTAGACTTGGATAAAAGTGCCACAAGACCTCAGAAACACAGGCCAATTTTGAGGTTTCTTTTTTTCCTATTCGAGCTGAGAAAGGAAATACTCGGAAGTTGAGGAGGAGTGAATCGGTTTCCAAGGAGGTCGGAGAGCATCGCAGTGGTAGAGTTGGTTAGGCGGTGCAAGGATTCTCCTTAAAAAATGCTGCCTCCACCTTTGGGTGGATCTTTGGTGTTTTGGTGACTGTGATGGCAGGAAACGGGCTATGTCGATCCCTGGGTCATGCAAATGGCCTGATTCATCTGCAGTTTATTGCTTGGCAGGCTTGAGCAGGCAGAAATGCCCGTTCATCCCCCAGTAGCTGTGTGTCTTTCGACTTAATTAAATCCACTTTCAGAAAAGCTAAACTGTTTGGGAAAAAGATTAAGCAAGACAGTTTAACTAATTGAAAATGAGAGAAATCCTGGATTCTCTTCATCCTAAGAGATGTAAATTGACTGTGAGCTTTGGGTGTGCTTTATACTGTTATACTTTTCTCTAAGCTAAATTATTCTTTCCTTCTCTCTTAGTGTATATCTACAGATAAAGTAGATTAACATGCCATAATCTTAACTTCTGTTTAATAAGGCAAAGGCAAATTTTGTTACTGTTTATTCCTGGAGTCCTCGGAGAGCAAAACTTTAGAAATATATTGATTTTTAGGGGCGATCCGCAACCCTGCTTTTTCATAAATCGAGTACTTGCAATTGCCACGCTTCTGACATGGCCCATATGCAATAAATGTAGTTGGTTAGTGAAACGGGCTGGAATGAAAGGAAAAGGAGCAGAGAGTCATGTAGGCGTTGCTGGGAAGCTTAGCCACCGCCTGATGTATAAGGTGAGTTTCAACCATGATGAAAAGATAAATTACAGCGGTGCTGTTTTATTTGTTGCTGAGGAGGTCCCGCTGTGCAGGTAACAGTCCAATGAAATTAAGGAGTAAAATGAAATAGGTAATTTATAACCTTTTAGGTAGGTCTTATGTAGAAGAACATTCAACAATGCTAAATTAAAATACAAATTTATGTCTATCTCTTCTGTTTGTGATTTGTACAACAGTTGCTTATTCTTAAATAAGCTCTCTTAGATGAGTTCTTATTCTTCTCCTGCTTACAAGCCCTTTCATTTTGTTTCTTCAATGAAGATGTAACAATTTATGACATCACATTAATATCCATGGCAACAGCCTGTAAAGTGAACAACATACTACATTTGCATTGCAGAATCAGCAGCCAGGGAGATGGCTCCTGTTGAAATAATTCCAGCAGCGAATACAGGAGGTGCCCGTGAAGGGGAATTTTTTTGTAGATGTGTTTTCTCAAATTTTATAAAACTGATCTTTAGAAGGAGTTCCCGGTACAAAGCATTCAGAAGTTGCATTACTTTTTTGGTTGTATAGAAAGTCATCGTCTCTTCCCGGGCCGTTCCTCTCAGTGCCCGCTTATTGTCAGGGGAGTGGTTCTCAATTCTGCCTTCTGTTTGCAGAAACTCTGGTAGAAGAGATCTTTATAGAACAGGAATGGCTGTAAATAATTGCTTTATATATTCAGACTTAATGACTATGAGAAAAGGTGCATATTTGATGGCCTCAGGTAGTCTGTAAAATCTTGATACTTAGTTTGTTATTGTGCACAATTCCAAGGATTCATATGTTTCCAGGATGGCTCTCCAGTCTTCAGTAATTTTTTTTTTTTTTTCCATCCTCAGTGCTGTAAACCATGTTGCGTCATCTTCATAACTATATTTTTTTTCTCTATTATCTTCTGATTATAAATAAGAATAAATGTATTCTTAAAAATAAGAAAATGTTTTTCTGTCCCCACATGAAAGAACATCTGTAGCATTCCCTGCGTGACAGATTGGGATAGCTGGGGAATAGGCAGGGAGAGGGGTTGGTTTCCAGGAGTGAGTTTTTAATACTTGTGGTTTGTGTTTGTCCCTCTCGCCTTGCCTGGCCAGCCTTTCGAACAGCCCTCTGTTGTGCTTGTCTGATTTCCTCCCCCTTCATAGAATCAGCAAAATGGCAGAATCCAAGCACATCTGAAGTTTCCTGTGTCGAAAGGTGCTGCCGTTGTAGCAATTGTAGTAATAAGCAGTGTTCGTGAAGCTCAGCGTTATGAAAAAGCTACTTCAGTGTAGCACCATTGCAGCAGCCTCGTTAAGGGGGAAACTTTCCAGGAAAGACCAAATGTGTGAAACAATATTAGTTAAAAATCAAAGATGCCTGAAAACATCCAAGCGTCCGTTCAAGCAGTGGAAGCAATGGACATACGGATTTTCACAGATCTTATTTAGCCTCTCTCAAGGGATCGTTATACAGATTTGATACGGGGCGCTTTGACTAGATTATTCTTCAAGGAAATTATTCTGCTTTTAAAACTGTTTCATACAGAGGGTTTTATTTTAAAAGTAGCAATTAAACTATTCCTACTCAAAATTGGCCCACTTCTACTACGTTTATTATTGAATGTGGTCTTTTTTTTTTTTTCCAGAGGTTTTATTTTTAGCATGTATGATCTCGTATCCTTAATCTGAAAAACAGATCCTACGGGAAGAGTCCGGGACCTGGTTACGCGCAGCTCCCTCTGCCGGCTCTGTGTCAGAAGATGACAAAACTAGATATAAAGACCCGCTTGATGTTCTGCTGCCTAAAGATCAGACCACTTTGTTGGTAGAACTCGATATAGGGTCGTGTTGCACAAAAGCTGTTATTTCACTTTTACTCCTGTTGAAACAGTGGCAAGCGACAGTAAACCTTTGCTTATAGAAGAGCACAAAGTATTTTGGCATGTTTCTTGGGAAGCACTAAATCCAGTAAAGAACAAGCAAAATGACAAAAATACGATTGTCTTGTCTCTGAAGTGCTTTCTAGCCTTTTATCCCGTGCCTGTGGTTTTGAAAGTCTGCTGTTCTTTCAAAAAACACCTGTGTATGAGGGGAAACGGTTTGTACTGTCACATTTTTAAAAAGAGACTTCATTTCAACCACTTCTGTTGTTCTTAATACCTAAACTTAAGATGCATTTTTCAGTTTTTTTCAAAAAATAGTAGCAAACCTGAGAGTCTGGAAACTTACCTTTTCTTTTGAAAACACAGTACTTCATTTACCAGCATCGAGTCTGACCATAGACCTTTTTGCAGTGATACTAGGTTATTGCTGTAGCCTGACCCTCTGCTCCTAAAGTACGTATAAACATTATACGCCGAAATTTATTGCTTAACTTTGCTCCTCAAAAAATCTGCCAGCAATATTAAATTTGGGTTTGCCTATTGCTAACTATTGCTTTCTGGTTTTATGTCTGGTGATTGATGGATGGGGTTTGGGGTTTTTGAAGTCGCTTCAACTTTTGCTTCAGCAAGTTTTTAAGTAAACAAATTGCAAAGTCAATTTTGCAGTTCGCTCCTGTGTAAAATATTGTAACGAATTCCAGTGGGGACGTACGAAAACAAGTAGTAAAAGAAGCTTTAAATCATTTTCAAATTATGTGTAAACTAAATGCAAATGTGGTTGCTCAACTCCTTTTCCACTTTTCAAATAGTAATATGAAGAGGACTTATCTACTGTGTTCCACATAAAGTGGAATTAGCGCTGTAGTTCACACTCGCAGCCTTTAGCTCTTCTGTGTTTGTGGTACCTGATATATGGTTAAAATGGGAGGCTGCTATAAAAATACTTCCTGTATTCCTTAGTTAAATCAAAGTCTTGTTTTCTCACAGTGTAGCATTACAAGTAAGTTAAGGAAAAGAAGACTTTCTAATGAAAATTGTTATTTCTATAACCATTAAGTTAAAAAAAATAAAAGAAGAATATGGTAGGCTGGGGGCTGTAAGTAATGACATGGTACCAAAAGGAAGAGTGAAGTGAGGAAAAAATAAGCACAATTCTTAATTTTTGGGCAGGAGAGTAAACTCAAATTTTAGCTAATGGAAACTCAAATATTTACTTGGTTAAATAAGCATACAACTAAGATAGAAATAGAGTTTTCTGTTCCTCAGCGTACAGCCTAGCTCAGGGAAGATAGCTGTGATCATGGAGAGACCGGGCAGCATCACACCTTTGAATTCCCTATAAATGCCTGTTTGGGTGGGTTGGAGATCTTGTCTTTCTTACATCTGGAGCCTTAACATATCGATTAAAAACTGTGGCAGCCTGCAAGCGTATTGCAAAGCAGCAAATCATCATGAAAAAAGCTGGCTTCCTTAAAGATGATTATATTTTTTTTCCTGGCTGTAAATGTGCTCGTTGTGTAACGCGACTGCATTAGCCTCCACGAAATGTAAGAAATGAAAGGCAGGAAGAAGCGGTTCCATTGTTGTCACTCCAGGCATGTCTAATGAATCGTGTTTCCACGTTCTCTCGGTCACGCCGCAGAGTGCCCTGGGCCAGCGCTGAGCCTCCTGTAGCACGCTCTCTAGGATGAGGGTGGCCAGCACAGCGCCGTGGGGGGATGCTGCTGCGTGCCCTGCGCTCCCCGCAGCCGCGGGCATTGCTCACCAGGGCTGGGGCGGGAGGGCCACTGGAAGCGTTGAGTGGCAAGTGGAAGCTTTACAGGGACCTTGCTCCTCAGAATTGCAGTTTAAAACGGAATCGTCTGTCTTGAGCTGGGCAATTGTTTGTAAGGCAGACCTGTGTTCAGGGGGAAGCAAGCATCCCGGTGCTGCTTTCCAAAAGGATCTGTCTGTATTTCAAGAATGACGTCTTGCATACCATATAAATGAGAAAAGACTTCTGGTTCCTTTCGCTTTCCAAGTATGGATTAATATGAATTGTATTTTTCCTAAGAACAAGCCTGGTGTTACTCTGGTGATGGCTGAACTTGCTCTAATTTCTCTTCAGAGACTCGCTGCCCTCGTACATTGTGTTACCTCCAACAGAGCTCCTCGCCTGTAGGGGAGGGGGAAATATGCTCTGTGTGCTCTCGATGATAAACAACAGTCATGTTCAGAGAAGAAAAATAAAAGTCTGCGTTCTCATTACATTATCGGTGCAGAGAGGAAGACCTTACTGGTGCAGATATAATTCAGTAGTTTTATTTCCTTTGAACCTAGAAAGATCAAAAGGCAGAAGTGGGGGGGGTTGCAGCCAATGTGTGGAATGACCTGTAAGGTGGTCAGTGGGAATGGGGGGAAATGAAGACTTGGAGATTTGGAAGGGGAACGAAGAGAGCAAAGAAAGTTTGGAGAGTGGAGATTGTTTCCTGGGATTAGGAAAGCATGGTAATAGTTTTGTTTTTTTTTAAATCTATTTTCCTTCAATTTTGGGGGGTTACTTTTATGCTCTTCTGAGAAAATACTTTTTAATGCCTTTATACCAGAGAACTGAAGAGGGAAACAAAATGTAACCAAAAATGCAAAGTTCAAAAATGTGGGAGGAAATGCTAGAAACTCCTGGGAGTAAACTTAAAGTACTTCTTAATGGCATCCTTAACCCTGAACACTTCAGAGGAGGAGGATGAGAATCTCTCAAATCTCAGTCCCACTTTCACTATGGTCAGGTTAATGCTTTTCATCTATAGGAAATAAGTCTGCAAAGAAAGATGCAAGTAGCTTGCAAATAAAACTACTTAACATAAACACAGGGCAGGACAAATCAAACAGTGTAAATCGGGGATTTGGGGGGGATTTTTTGGCGCATGGGAGCAGGTTCCAGGCTGCAAACAACTTCCCGTGTTACTTCAGGAAGCAGTGTAAACCGCATGAAAATTGTGCCGTATTTTAACGTTCATTTTACTCTTTCTTGGGACGGAGCTGGTGATTGTAAAAAGCACGCAAAGCAAAAACCTCACAGCAAACTGAACTGTTTTATTTGGAATCTCTTCCATCTCTGAAGCGAGCTGCTCAGCTCTCTGGCATAGCTAATTTTGCATTCCTACATAGAAAGCAGGCTTGAGCTATAATTACACAGAAATGTTTACGCTGATTTCATAGATGATAATTCTGGTTTTGGAGAAGTTAGATATTACCCCTGGATTTTTGGAATATTTTGAAGTGAACTTCTAAACAACCAGAAGTGATTACGTATTTTGCGTGGCCAGTCTGTCCCTAGTGCCCTTTGAAATGTTGCATAGTTAAGTGTGGTACCCAGGAAATGTCACTGTGAAGGGCTGCAGCGGGGTGTGTGACAATAGACAGGCAGAAGAGACCGTGGAGGAATGTGAGAGTGTGGGACGGGAAGAGGGAGAGAATGGAACATTTAAATGTATATTTTTATAAAAAACAATTTTGTACCTACTAGGAGCGAGGAGGCAATAAAAGGAATACTTTAA
Source organism: Numenius arquata (assembly GCF_964106895.1). Taxonomy (NCBI): domain Eukaryota; kingdom Metazoa; phylum Chordata; class Aves; order Charadriiformes; family Scolopacidae; genus Numenius; species Numenius arquata. The sequence goes on along the minus strand of NC_133591.1, from coordinate 13,983,079 downwards.
GTAGTGCAAACGTGATCTAAGTGCAGATAGTTACCTACCATCTGTTTTTCAATAAATAGCTATTATGCTGATTTCTGTTTCAATGCGCAACAATTAAAGCCTCGTAGTATTCCTGTGATATTCAACAGCTGGTGCCTTTGAAGGTTTTATTTATCTTTCTGAAGTGCAACAATTTTAGTTTCATCATCGACTCTACTTGAAAACGTTAGTTTTTGTATAGAAAATTGTGATCTATTGAAATGCAAACTCGGGTCATGTCTGAACAGCGATCTTCAGCCATAAGTCGTCCTTAATGCAGTGTGGTACGGAACTGGTGCTGTTGAGGACACCTGGATTGTGGGACATTGATTGGCAAAGCTGCTGGGCACGTGCAGCACCTTCACATAAGCTCTGTTTGCAAATAGCTTACTGCAGATGGATCGTTCTGGTGAGCCCTTCTTCTGGACTGGTTGTGTTTTGGGAGACAGAGAGCCGAGATGAATTCTCAGTACTGTGCGAGTAAGCAGTACAATTTCCCTACAATCATAACCAGTGCAAGGAAATTAGATCTCTAAGTGGGTTGAATCTGATTTAGTAATAAGTCAATTTAATCACTAATGACTTCAAACGCAGATTTTACAAGGTGATCAATGGCAGTATAACAATGATCGATCAATAGCATTGCGTTTAATTGGATTTTTATGGGTATAATATAGTTTTTCAGAATTAATGTACCATTGCATTGCTTTGTTACTCTTTTAACTCAATTTTTTAGAAGAAATGATGCTTCAAAATGCTAGTTGGTCTTTGAAATATTGTTTTAAGGGCACGTTAATAAAAATTAAAATGAAAAATTAAATGCTTGCTTTTAGTAATTGAGTTTCTGATTTTGTTCCAGTTATTTGGCCACGTGTTTTTAAAAACTGTAGCTACACAGGGAAAAAAAAAACCACACAACATTCTTCATAGTTCATGGTAACAAGGAGACAGAATATCAAAGAGTAAGAGGGAACACGCACTGCTCTGAGTATGAATCCCGAGTAGCTGAGTGACTCCCCGTCCTCAGCAGTTTGACATAGTAATCTTCCCTCCAAGTAATCTCCTTGTCCCATGTGTCCTGCTTTAATCTATCAGTATTTCTGCAGTGTGCAGCAAGAAATTGATTTTCAGTAATTTTAATGGCTGAATAACTGGTCCTGTCCCAGAGTGTTTTTTCGTATTTGCAGTGGCCAATGCGGTAACTGAAGTCAGTGTTCTGGATAATAGGTTTCATTAGTTTTGATGCCTGAGGCAAAAAAGCAGTAGGTGGGAATAAAGACTGTTTTTGATGTCTAGACGTTCATTTCAGCTGTTGCTGCAATATGATACATTAAAAGGAAATATGTAACATAGCTCTGAGGAAATATGTATTCTTTGAAACTAATTCTACTTTTAAACTGCATAAGGCGGTGTGACCTGAATTATTAAAATGTGGGTGGCTGAATTTCTTAAAGGTATAACTATCTCTGCGATGCCGACACAGTCTCAACTTGCTTCTCTCCTTCCTTCCTATGTTTCTTTTAAGTAAAATATGTCAGTTTGGTCACTGAAGCAGAACAGAGATCTTATTATCTTCCCCGTATCTCTGCTGGGAGACCTAAAATTATTGAAGTATTTGCTTTGATATTTTGCTGTGACTTCTCTCCTTGAAATTTTTATAATGGTTCTTTTTTTTTTTTTTTTTTTTTTTGAGAACATGGCTGGCTTCATAAAAATCATTGGACACTTTGAAGACTTTAATATCTCTGACTTGAAAATAAAAAAAAGACCCCAAGCCAACTAAGCTGCTCATTAATGTATGTTTAAATTATAAATTTCCAGTGTAAGTCTAAATTATTGTAGTTGGCTTTAATTCTTCTAACATCTGATCTGCAAGGATAAGCTTAAAAATCAGCACAAATGTTCTGTTAATTTTTTGAACCTGTGGGAAAAAAATGCTAATAAACATTTTAAAAAACTTTAGATGTGAGGTTATCGATTAATTCCTATTTTGTATGGAGACTAGCAGGGAGATTTAGCACCTTGATCATAGTCCATTATCATATGAGTGAAATACACTTTTTTTTTTCTTTTTGTGTTTTCTACTAATAATATCTTGGCAATGGGAAAATAAAAAGTATTTTCTCTGTGAAGATTTGTTTGCACTTGAAAAACATTGAATTGTATTCTTTTTCAGGTGTTTTAACCAAAAGGTGTTTTACCTCACTCCTGTACACACGTGTACGTTGGATAATGGTGATAGGCAGGTACTCAGCTGTAACTAACTTTCCTTTTTACTACACAGTGCCCTGTCAGTTTACGCAGAATTCTTTTTTGCCATTGTATCTGTGAAAACATTGCTTTGGTGTGTTAGTAACTTTCCATGAAAATTTTAAGGGCTATTTATATGGTCATTATATTTATTTATATATTCACTTTCTTAACTCATAGATTGAAACAATGATGCCTCTTCAGATACATGAATGGAGTGGGTTTGTACAAGATTGGCTATCTCAAGTCTTTCCTCCCACTCCCCCCGCCCTTTTGAAAGATACTGACAATTTCACACTTCTTTGGATCCATATGCTTCTTTAGCGCTCTCTCCACTGGATTTAAAGAGCACGTACCAAGAATGATATAGTAAGGGCAGTTAGACTGGCTATATTGACTAAACATTTTGTAGAATTAGAGTTAATGGCAGAGATACTGTGACCTTATCCTCCTGATTTTTTCCAAGAATCCACATTTTGAGCGATGGAGTATTATTAGAGTTAGTTGTTTATTTTGAGAGGTGATTTCATTTTTTAAAAAGCAACAAAACACACATAGCGGTTGCTTATTTTGGTGAGAAATGTAGTGGTAAAGTTACCTCTCTATTGCAGGACAAACAGCGAGAAGGGGATGAACTGCCTCTTGTACAAGAAAGTAAATGCTACTCCCAGTTGTCATCCTTGACTACTCTGGAATGTACACATGCTTAGATAGGGTAGTTACCATACACAGAAAAATATATATACCTACACACAGGGAGAGATACAGGTCTCTATCAGTTGAGGATCAGTAGATCTGACAGATCATGCAGGTGGGAAGGAGCCTGGACTCCCGGAGGTCATCCAGTCTGATGTCCTGCTCAAAGTGGGAGTGCCGCAAACAACAGATCAGATTAGTGATGGCTTTGTCTACCCAGGACCTGGCAAGTGGTGACCCACGTTTTTGTCCCATTTGCTTTGCTGCCTCTCCAGAACTCATCTCCCCTCTGGCTTCCATGGAGCAAAAAGCAGTTACCTGCTCTGTTGAGCTCTTGCTCTTACTAAAATTCAATCTTTACTTGATTCTTCCCCTAGAAGTTTTCTTTTTTGAAGATGGCTTTCACAGCTTCAAATTTGTTGCCTCCTAAAGAGAAATATTTCAACTAGAGTAACAGAAAATACCTTCAGGGCAGGATCTAGGTGTTTGGCCCAAGTATGTTTCTGAACCTCTGCAGCACCTGCTTTCTGTTACGGTGTGCCAGAAAATGCTGTCAGGCGGCACTGAAAGGCTGGTGAGGGCTGGAGTTGAGAGTGTTGAGTGTTTAAAAGCTTTACAAATCCTTGTGTAGACAGATAGAGACCAACAATTATTTCCCAGTTCAATCTTCTATAAGGAATTTAAAATATTCTTCTAAAATCTAGTTACATTATTACAGTGTGAGGAACTTCACAGTTTACCGGGATAGTCTAACCTCTAGTGTTTTGCCAAGTTTTGTTACTGATCACTGTTTGCATCTTGAAGTTGTAACTTGCTCCAGTTATTTAAGCTCTTTTCTTTTGGAGACTGGACCAGGAAGCCACAGAGCAGAGAGGAAGTGAAATGCTGCAGTTCTAATTTTTTCTCACCATTTTTACTGCAACGGACACATGTACGTACTATCAATTGTGCAATGAACATTTTTTAGCAGGATAAAGAAGTATTAGAGGTAACTACAGTAAGTGTATTGCATTAATGTATCTGGGAATCAAAAGACATTATTATAGGAAAATGGTTATGAAGATGTCTTATGATATACTTAGAGTTAAGTTTAATAGGGGAATAATTTTATTTCCATTTCATATCTTTTTTTTTTTATGTGAATGCCAAGTAATAAGAAAGCCAGTTTGGACAATTAAAATATTGAGGGATGATACAACTTCAGTCTTCCCCCTTTTCCCTGTCCTACTCAGTGGCTGCTCCTCAGCCAGGCTGGTCTCATTGGCAGAGTTGACCCTTGGGACTTACCTACAAAGGTCTCCACCGTGAGGCTAATGCTGCTTTTACCTGCTTTTCCTGGGCTTTGGGTCGCATTCTCTTGCACGGCTGTTCCTTCTCCCAAGCGCAGGATAACCAGGAATCCAGCTATGTTGCTCTGTAGGGAGGGGAGTGCTGCCAACTTCCATTCCCTCCTTTTCAGTCCCTTCTGCTGGGATCCATAGGCAGTTGGTGTCGCACCAGTCCTGGGGAACGGGATCCCAGTTTGTGGAAGAATAATAGGAATGCGTAGCCTAAAGAGGAGCTGTGCCACTCACAGCTAAGCAGGGCAAAAGAATACAGGTAATGTTCAGTACCTGAAGAATTTGGTATTAAAATTATTTCAACTCAACAGCATATTACCTTAGAAATGGTGTAAAGCAGTATGATCTATCTTATTTCTTCTGGAGTCAGTGGCAAAAATATACTTGCAGAAAGCAGTTTTGAGAGATAATACAAGCTGTTCTTTAATTGGGTCCCACTGGTTTGTTGTGCATACTTGGGAAAAGTTAGTGAGTTATGACTGAGACCATCAGAACTGGCTATGAGAAGTTTCCTGTAAAGTCATGGAATAAATTCTTGTCTCTGAAGTTAATGGAGGTACGATACTGGCTTCTGGCACGGGGTTAGGGTCAAATTTGCGAAGAGCTCAGTGCTATATAATAGTGAATTTCTCTTGATTTTTACAAATTCTGTCAAAATACCCTTAATTTTTGTTTAAATGTGGTGTTTCCATAGAGGTGAACTCAGGTGTGATCTCTCTCATACTCTAATATATAACTGTTTATGTATTTGAGAATTGTGTAGTTTTTAAGTGTGAAACTGTACCAGCTTTGCAGCTTCTTCAGCTTCGGTGATTCTGAACTATATAGAATGTATACATCAATAGTTCTGAAAATGCACAGATATTCTGAAGTTTCTTAAAAATACTGTTTCAAACAGAAAATCTGAGTCCATGTGAATTTCTTTGTAGCAAACATCTATAGCACATTACATTCACAGTGTCAGTAAGGTTTTGCAAGCATTAAAGCATCTTTTTAATGGTTTTACAGGGAAAGATATTTGGCTCGTGCTTGTGCCCAAAAGCCCAAGTCTGCTTTTTTCTTCTGAGGGAGTAACTGTGCTGTTTGATAAGGTGATTTAGGTACTAAAGCCCTGGCTCTTTCATTCTGTAATAGGAGAGCGGCTCTGTTACCAGTATTAATATATCACAACATTACACGTTCAAAAAAATGTGCCTCTTCTTGTTTGAGGTTATATGACTTATGGTTACTGGGAGAAGCAGCAGAATAATGAACAATGCTGGGTTTGAGGCTTTGAAGCCGTAGTTGAAGACTGCTGGCAATATTAGTATTTTTAATACAGCAGAAACTCCTTAGAAGCTTTACTTTAAACATGATTGTAGAGTAAACTATACTTAGATAATAATCTCTGCATGATAGACGTGCTGTTGGAAGGTTTCATCCTTTAAATTGGCCAAGGAGGGGTGTTAAGTATTCAGTTCTTAACATGCTGTAGAATTTTGTGTTTGCATTTCTAAAGATCTGCAGAGTATTCCTGTAAAATTGAAACGACAGAACCCATACAATTAACAAATTCTTACTCCTTGACAAAGTCATTTGATCATCTGGTTTTACTCTGCAGCTGAGATTGCATCTTCTGGCTGAATAAGATTTACGATCTGGTGGAGGCATAGCAAAAATAGTTTTACTGTTGGTAGTTTTAGCATCCAAAAGTGATGGAGTAAGGAGAACAGATCTTTTTGAGGTTTGTATACCCTTCAGGTATTTCACGCTGCACTCCACTGTGAGAGATTAATAGGTTATTTCTTTTAACTCTCTAAAATCTCTGCAGTTTGGTACAAAGTTCACAATTTTTATTTTGGAATAAAAAACTGCTGTGTAACTCATATTTGTTGTGTATTGTTTAAACTGCAATAGTGTAAGTCAGTACAGTGGAAGAATTTCACTTGAGAGTGACAGTGAGAGGTTCAGGATAGTTGTCTAAGTTATATAAATTGATTTTACACCTTTAATGATTCACTCTGTTTCTTGGTTGTCTGCATCTGCGGTTAGGTTTTAAAGGATCTCTTGGTAGCCATGGCAAAGAATGCTCGTGAATTCCTCACCACCTACTTTAATACTGAATGCTACAAACAAATGTGTTTACTTTTATGCATTTGGTTTTGCTTTATTTTTTTTTTAATTCAAAGTTGGTGTCTTCAGCAAGTGAAGATAAAAGCTACTTTGGCAATATGGGTAATAGTACCGTGTTTCATGAAACTGTTTCAGCTGTTGAAAATAACTGTTCAACTGTTGGAGTTATGTTTTGTATAAATGTTTGTATTTCCCTATTCTGAGCATGTTGGCATTTTATGTTTTTGTAGTGGTGGAAGAAGGATTGTGGGAGAATGGACTTTCCTACGAGTGTAGGACCCTGCTCTTCAAAGCAATTCATAATCTTCTGGAAAGGTAAGAAGAACTCTTTTGCACTCAAATATTTCATTTTGATGTTTAAAATAAGGTAGGATGCCTACAGACCATTTATATTGTTAATGATCTTAAACCGCATTTTTTTAGAGGTAGAACTTTAGTGGAAGAGATGCAGGATAGAGATGGATCTCCTAAGTCGTTGACTCTGATAATGTGTCATTAAAATGCTGTGCAGACTAATTAAACACTCAAAGAGTAATGTTGATACATACTTCTGCTTGCATTCTTGTTAAGGAGCTATTTCAAATGCAAAAAAAGTTTTCACCTTCTCGAGGTGTTTATAGAGAATGTGATTACACAGAATTATTATATCTGATCTCCAACTCCTTTGATGAGGTTAAATAGCACATATCTTAACAGATAATATTAAAAGGTCTTAAGTCTGTTCTTCCAATCATTCTAGTTATGTGTGTGTTACAATTTGACTAAATTTGTGCTCAATAATCAGAGTGAAGATTAACAGTTCCTGGCTCAGAGAGGCCTAATGTATCCTAGCATTGCTTTCTTTTGTCTTGATTATATATACAGACACACACATATATATGCGTGTGTGTGTGTATATAACATACATATATATGTATGACTTGACTGCAAAGTTCTTCTGTGATTAGTTAATACACTTAGGGCTTTTTCTTCTTAATCCAGTTATCAACTCTTAAGTTTACTGAAGATTATTTCGTTACTAGGCCTTCAGCGTATGGCGTTGTCTTGGACTATCACATTTTATTCCTTCTCTGTTACTGCAGTTCTTCAGGTCATCATCACCCTTTTGTATTATATTTCAGTTCTTTTTGGGAATTTGGAGATCTTCTCAGAATTCAGTGTCGCTAGCCTAGTCCCACTCTTTCTGAATTTATAATAAGAACAACAACAAAATGTAATGCACCTCTCCTGTGTCCTGGTGTTACAGTAATTTTGCAGAATGTAGCATTGAATATTTTTCAGTTAGGATATTAAATGAGACAAGATAAAGGTAGTATTTTTCTCTCAGAAAATAAGCTATTTGCTTTGATGTAGATTTATTAGCAATTAGGTTTGCATTGTGTTTCTGTGAGTGTCCTCTAACTGTAAGTTACCTCCCCATATCTGTCCATATATAAAGATTTTTGGGGGTGTTTTTGTTTGCCATACCAAATCCTAAGTTACCGTCATAATTATTTAATTTAAAATAATAGCAAAAAGTGTATAGGCTTTCTTAAAAAGAGAAGTAACGCTTCAATTTTTAAAGACCCATTTTATCCTGTGTTTAGGAAAAGCTTGATTAATAAAAAAGGAGCTTTGAATTCCTTTTTGATCTTACCAGAAAGCCACAGGGCTGTTGCCTGTGATTTTTGTAGGGTTTTTTTTTTTTGGTTTATTTTGCAGCTAGTGAAGGACAGATCTTTTTCTCTCGGAAACCCTCTCGTGTCCCGCCAGGACGTAGTTCCCTCAGCAGGGCCCTGCGGCCGCTCTGCGGGTACCTCAGCTGCCCGAGGAGCCTCTGTGGGACGGAGGGAGGGAGCGGGGGGGAGGAGGCTGCTCGGAACCGGTTCCAGCCGGTTCTGTCACCTCAGCTGCTTTCCCGCCCAGTGAGGGGCCCACGGCGCCTCAGCGTGGCCCTGCTCGAGGGAGAAGTGGGGAAGAGCTGCTGGAGACTCAAAGGTCCCTTCCAACCACTAAGATTCTGTGATTCTGTGAGACGGGGGGGTGAAAAAGGCTTGTGGCGGGGAAGCAAATGGCGGTGGGAAGAGCCATGACAGGCGGGTGTCCCCCGCCTCCACCCGTCACCTCAATGAGGAGTCGGGACGGACCGAGTGAAACCTGCCCTGAAAATACGGGAAGCTGTGACTGGGAAGAAGGGAGGGGAGACGTTTAACTTAATCCTGGGAAGGGCAAGAACGCTACCTGTTGGAGTGGGGCCAGAGGAGGCCGTGGAGATGCTGCAAAGGCTGGAGCCCCTCTGCTGTGAGGACAGGCTGAGAGAGTTGGGGGGGTTCAGCCTGGAGAAGAGAAGGCTCCGGGGAGACCTTGGAGCCCCTTCCAAGTCCCTCAAGGGGCTCCAGGAAAGCTGGGGAGGGACTCTGGATCAGGGAGGGGAGCCCTAGGAGGAGGGGGAAGGGTTCAACACTGAAAGAGGGGAGATGGAGATGAGATGTGGGGAAGAACTTCTTTGCTGTGAGGGTGGTGAGAGCCTGGCCCAGGTTGCCCCGAGAAGCTGTGGCTGCCCCATCCCTGGAGGGGTTCAAGGCCAGGTTGGAGGGGGCTTGGAGCAACCTGGTCTGGTGGGAGGTGTCCCTGCCCAGGGCAGGGTGTGAAACGAGATTATCTTTAAGGTCTCTTCCAACCTAAGCCATTCTGTGATAAAGGGTATTTATGCAACTGTTTATATTCTTTTTTTTTTTTTTTTCTTCAGTACCCAAATTAGTGATCAGATGTTTGTGTTAATTGGAACATTAGAAAAAAGATGATCTGAGGAAATAATACTCAAATTATTATGGTATTATTTCATAATCATTAGTGTACCCTTGTCAGGTCATTTTTTTTTCATAGAAAAATCAGAAATATGAGAGGTCAAGTGCCAGTGACAAGCTCTAAGAGCTGTACTGCTTAGGAAGAAAACACCACTCAGCCTTAACTAGAGAAATGAAACAAGGAGTTCAGTGTGGTTTATGTTGTTATTTCGTGTGATTAAATACCTGCTTTTAAGTGTATACTCATTTGAGATTTTATGACCAGCTTTTTTTTTTGTTTTACGCAGGTTCATTATTACAGCTTACTGTTAAAGGCTTGTTACTGTTGAATGCTTATATGACAAAAATAATGCCTTTCTGTCACTAATTGTTCACTTGGCTGAATCTTTTGAGATCCATGCTTCTGCAGTCATGTTTCCCACTTCATACCTTAAATAACCCGTGATTTAGCTTAGAATGTGAAGGTTGGCTGGTTTTTAAGGCCAAATCTACCCATGAAGACATTTTTTCTAGCAAAGTATCATTAGTTTGAGGCAGTTAAACCTGCCATCATGAGACACGATGATGGTGGTGTTAAAATGTGTGTGTGTGTGATGGGGGAGAGTTTATTGTATTTTTTGCTAGTACAGATTATTTTCCTTAGGGATCTGATGTAAACTTCACAGACTTCCTTTTGTTTGTATATAGTACGCTGACACTGACAGACTTTCTCTGATAGCAAATATTTCCTAGGGAAACAGTTGCTGAAGCATAGGTTGTTTTTTTTTCCCAGCAGCACAAGAGCAGTGTCTTTAGATCTCTGCTGGTTTTGCTTCCAAATTCAGTTTAAGATATTGGTATATTCAGCTGGGCTGGATTCTTTCTGCTTTGAGAAAGTGCTGTGAGAATTTTCTTCAGCCTAACTTTAACTTTGGGAAACCCTGCCAAGTTTACACAGAAGAATTAAGAGCATATTAGTGTCTGCATTGTCTGTCGTCCATTTCCTATCTATGTCTTCTAGGTATGCTTTTGAAGTATAGATCACACAGTTTTTCTAAACCCTGCAGAATGCACTTTCCCAGAAAGCTTAATGTGATTTTTTTAATTTTGTTTTGTTTTTGCTAATCTCTAGCAACTGCTATAGGAATAAACCGTTGGAAAACCTTGAAGAATGGAGAAGTATAGTTCCTCCATCTAAATAAAGAAATAGTGATCAGACATGAAATATGTTTTATAGGGAAAGCTTGTATATTGCTCATAATGGTAAATAAACCACTAGCAACAAATGACCACTTTTTCAGATTTTTTGAAACATAAGATTTACCTTACTGAGAAATATTCCTTCATAACAGATATCTGTATGTGATCCCTTGGGCAGTATGTTCAGCTGCATGTTTGATGTATGGAGCATACTTAAATAGGGTTGGCCTACGGGGCTAGTGGGATCTTTCTGTCCAGGTGGGCTTGGAAAGGCATCAGTTGCTCCTTGTCAACCTGAATTGGGTAATGGTCACTTTGCATCCTCACTGTTTGGGGTTTGTATTTTTTTAAAGCCGCAGAACATAACAGTTTCTATCAAGAAATTGTGCACTTCTAAAGGGACCACAGAAAACGGGTAACTTGGGAGTATGTTTGTTGGAGTGAGGTCTTCTGAGAGAGGAAACTAACTATGGAAGGTTTCAACACCTGAAATCAGGCTGTGGATCATGCCATGGAAAAAGGGTTCATTGTTATTATTTGGTTAATACAATTTCCTGTCATTCATATACTATACTATGCCATTTACATCCCAAAAATACAGGAATATGTATTCTTTATCATGAAGTGTGAGAGAAACACTGCACAGAAAGTAATCAGTGCTATGAATTGTCTTTGTTCAAGAAGAAGAGTTTGAAAAATACGGTGATGGGTCATTCAGCAAAAAGTAGCATGGAGCGGAAAAGATTCTGTCAGAGATGAGGGGATAATGCATATGTGAAGATCAGCATCAGTGACAGCATCGAGAGTTCGGACAGTGATTCTGTGTGACTAGTGTGGGAAAATAGAAAGTGGCAAAGTTTCATGGAACCCAAATGCTACAAAGTTGATTTCAATATGATGGAAATTCAGCTGCTCAATCCCTTAGATTTACCGTTCTCCAAGCTGTCTTTTAATTGTATCTTAAGATGTAACTAGTAATTGTTGCCGTAATTATTTTTCTAGGTGCTTGATGGATAAAAACTTCGTAAGAATTGGGAAGTGGTTCATAAGACCCTATGACAAAGATGAGAAGCCTGTTAATAAAAGGTAAGGTGATCTATATATCAAGTACTGTTCCTGTCAGTGTTGTATATTACATGATAGCAATTTGATGCTGCATTTTGGTAGTTTTTCCGCTTCTTCTACCATGTAACAAGTAAAAGCACAGACACTGTTCACTTCGGTAGTACACAGAAAGCAAGTAAATAATTTTTCAGGTCTTGTTATGGTAATTTAAGATAGGAAGGTAGATTGGTATTTAATTCCTGAACTCCACAGAAATGTCACTTTTTTTTAATATCTTTTGAAGAGCATCTGCCCGTTTCTCTCATTATACAACAGAATTCCAGGTGGTTATAACAAATTATTTGAATTTCTGGACACTTAACCCCAGCCTGATACTTTAAGCAGTAAAATAAATAGTATGTAGATTTACTTGTTTTTTTTAAAGATGCCAGCCTTGATATGTAGCTTTGACTGACTGGCAGGCTGACAAATGAGACCTGTGTCTTTGATTAATGTCCTTCTTTTGCAGCAAGATAACCATAGATAAGGGCTAGCTGTCTCCACTTGCTCACTGCTATTTCCTCTCCTAGCTCTAAAGGTTACAGTGTTCTCAGATCTTCTGGTACTTGCATTTATAGTCATCCGCTAAACAAGTTCTGTCAAAAATAATCTGAGTTAAGCTGAAACACAGATTTTCTAACGGGAATCATTTTGACAGAACTGGGTTAGGAAGTGACTAAACATGTAGTTATGCTGGAAGATTTGAAGGTAATGAGCAAGTGGAGATGAAGTTGGGGTGGCAACTTCTTCATCTGGCGTAGCTACAGTCACAACAGCGTGTCTGATGGCAGCTGTAGGTACAGGTGGAAATCATTCCGTAGATCATACATACCTTCTGCCTCTCATCTCTCTATCTCACTGCGCTGTCTTACAACAGAAGTCTCTTACCTCTGTTACAGTGTAGTATTACAAACTGTTGGCTTCAGTCTGTAACAGACTTTGTGTTAACCAGGTACTTCCAAACAGCAGTTGTTTTTAAGATATAATGCATTAATTAAACATGGATTTGTCGTCTTTCTAAAAACAGAAAGCATTAATTTAGCACAGGGAAATTTCTGAATTTTTTATTGCTGTTTTACTTTTTGTAGCTGACCAGACTTACACTGTGTATGTGTAATCTTTGATTTCACATGGGTCTTATGGCAGGAAGCCATTGAAAGGTCCAGGTTTTTTCCATGCCTTTGCTTGTCCTGGCTGTACATAACTACCTTTCTCCCTCCTCTTTTCTCTGCTGCTTTTCTGATCACATCAAGATCTAGTTTAGTTTTCTGGAAGATTAATTCTCTAGAGTGACATAAGTAGTGGTGTCTTTACCAGCTTCTGGAAAAGGGAGGCAGCTCCTTTCAGCAAAAGCTATTTGTTTTATCAACTTCACTGCAGCCTTAGTGCTCAGATTAAATGTATTTGTGAGTCTCGTGTCTGTTCCTGGAATGTATCAGTTTAAGAGCAGAGCAGCTGATACAGTTGATGGTGTCTGTCAAACCCAGCAGCAGCACTGGCACGGAAGGTGGTGTTACTTGAGAATTCTGGCAGAATAGTAGGCCCTGTGTCTTATTTACATGTGTGTAACACCAAATCACTTGTACAGTGAGACGATCTGCAGGGGATAATTACATTTGTAAATCTGTGTACAGTATGCACATGAATGTATCTGGTCTGGAACACGTTACAGAAAGAATTCATGTTGAACTTGTATTTGAAGTATTCTTATACATAAAACTTGTATTTTTATTGAGAATTTCAGGGTTGAAGGGTAATCTCTTGATTTGAGGAAGAAGATATTTGTTGTTGGTTTGTGCGAGTTGTTGGTTTGTTTGGTTTTTAGTAATGTACTTGCCACTGTAGATCCTATGGATAGACACCATTTTAAGAGCATTTATTTAGCAGTAATAAGTATGGCCTAATTTGAGGTAGGTTTTATGTTGTTTCAGGTTGTTAATTTCTCTGCTATAAATGTATCACTGGAGTTAACTAATTGTACTGAGAGATGGTAGTAAAGACTGCACAAGTTGACAGTAGAGTCAGCTGATGGCAGTAGCAGCAAAATAGCAGGAGGCTTTGGGGACTAATTTCTGCAGACATTATTTATTTAATCTTTTAAGGTTTCTTTCTCAGTATAGCACAAAAAGCTCTCTTTACAAAAATTAAGCGATTCACATTAATTCCATGTAAACTCTTTGTGAAACTCTTGCTCCAAGCAGCTGCTTGGTGTAGATAAAGCAATAAGGAGCAGTCACAGGAAGAAGAGACAACTGAGTGTGTTTCGGTATTTTGTGCCTTCATAACCAAGAAAAAAAAGTGGTATTTTAAAAAATAGTAGCTAAACCTATGTTAATATATAAAATACTAGAAAGAAGTTGCAGGTATGTACAGTGATTAGGTTGAAGTCTGGGAACAGGTAATCCCTGTTGAAAATGCATGCATTATTCTCCTGGAATGGGGAAAGAGATAGATAGATGTATTATAGATACATACCCCCCCGAATGGAATAAAACTGAGCAGGTGTTATTCTGGCAAAGAAATACACATGGTTTCCAAGTCTGCTTTTATACTTTTATCTGTGGCAAAATTAGTCATCTCAGATTTCCAACATCCTGAGTTACTAACTTCATTTCAGGAATATACTCAAAAAGTCTTGGACTGGCTGTAAATAAAAAGGGAAGGAGTTAAAACTGACGCGGCTAACTTTCCAGGAGTAAATTCATTCAGGGCCTGTGTTTTTTGTGAATGGCATTAAAGAAGGGCGGGGAGGTCTCTGATTTTAGAATGAAGTTCAGAGATGAAGTGGAGCATGGCAGTGGCCATGACCTAGTTAGTCCTGAGATGTGAAAAGGAGTACCAAGAACAATAGGTGACCTTCCGAGGCAGTACTGGAAACAATATGCACCGTGAGCTTTTCTGGTATTTTCAGGAGTGAGGGAACAGCAGAGGGAGTTACAGACAGATCCGTATACAGTTTTGTTTTCCTTACAGTGCAAACCAGATGCTTTTGACAGGAAATTCAGCGCAGAACTTGTGGGTTTTCTTTCCTGAGTATCTTTAATGTTATGTGTCACTTACTAAATAATTCTTCATGTTTTACTGTCTATTCTACAGCAGTGCGTGTCTGCAATATGTTTCCATGCTACTGCTGGAAAATGGCAAACTTGCTTATTTATCTACACAGCTTCTTAAAGGAGATCTGTACGTTTGGAGCTTATAGAATTTGTCTGATACAAGGCACTGATAGTGCCTTCCCGTGTGGTGAAAATTCATCTTCACAGTCTGTTCAGAATCACTTTCCAAGATTTGTATGGGTGTTTTTGTTATTTTGAAAGCACCACCATAAAATGTTAAACATCTTACTGACAAAAAAAAATTATCACTGTCTTACTTGATCTCTGCTAATTATTTTAGTGATTGTTTTCTTGGTGTGTAGTAGGAAATTGGGAGGAATAAATCAGTTTTTTTTGAACTGTATGAAGAAATTATGTTGTTAAGCTGTTTTTAATTTGCTTAAATGTAAAGAACATATGAAAAAAAATTGTTGCTTTTTGTAGCTTAAATAACTGATGGGTCATCCGCTCTTTCAAAAGCCTGTAGGGTTTTTTTAGCCTTGAGAAGAAAAAAAGTTTCATCAGTGAAATATTTTTAAGTAGAGTTTATTTCTTTTTTTGTTACTAAGTGAGAAGTCTGAAAGGTAGGAATGGTATCTGGATAGCCACGTTACCCCCTGTGCGCTTGAAATAGTGCGGAGGGAGGAGTGGAATTACAGTTAGGCTGCAATGAAATATAGTTCTTTAATTTCAGTTTCCAAGCAGGTTTCTGTTTCTGACCCATAGACAGGTGATTATGACAACTTCATGTGATGCTGACAGAACATAGAAAATTCTGAGTTAGAGTGCATGGGCTGTATCTTAATAAAAACAGTATCCTAAGCATCCACATGTCAGCTCTCCACCCTTAGATCTAATCCATCAACTTCTACCCCTGTAACAGAGTTCAGTCAGTACATCCATGTCCGGTTTTGGTCAATAGCTGTGTTCGTTTATTTGCAAGCATCAAAATCGGGCATTTATCAGTGCCATCAAAACCTGAAGACCACAAACGCTTTAAGCACTGCTTCCTCTTTGAGATCCTGGAAATTCTCAGTTTCCTGGGAGTAGTCATAGGACTTACCCAAGGAATAGCTACGTCAGTGCTGCCAAAATTGACGTTCAGCGTTATTGCAAGCTGCATTCACTGTCTGCCATGCTGAGAACCCCTGTCAGTCAGCCTCTTCATCCGAAAGCACCAGAGTTAGCGAGCCCTAGAGAAGAGCTGCAGTGCTGTGCCAGGAGGAACTGGAAACCAGTGGCACCAGCGCCTATCTAGGGCTGGAGCACCTTGTCTGAATCTGATATGGAGGTTTGGTCCTGGCACACAACATTACACAGATAATGTCTTTTGGCAAATGATATAAAGGTGTTTCATTAAATGATGACATAATTCAGTAAAAGCATGGTAAAACAAGTTTAAGTGATCTATTTAAATTTTTAATAAGATTTGAATTCCTGAGCTGAGAAATGGTAACTGATTGATTGTGCATGTACAGCTCGCTGCAATGCAGTGAGAATGTATCAGCTTAAAACTGGAGGGTTTTATTTTCTTGAATTTGAGAAAATTAAATGGTTTTAATACTGCAAGTTTGTGTACTTGTATTTTAACCATGTTTTAAATAATTCAGTAATGTGATCATATGTGTTTCTTGAAAATGGTGAATAGTGATACTATAGTAATATATACGTATAGTGTCGCCAACTAACACCATCATAAATGAGGAAAGACTAGGAAGGAAAGCAATAAAAATCAGACTGATTTAATTTTAAATAATGCGTGCTTATTCATGACTTGTCAAAGTAAAATGTGATAGAAATAATGAGTAATAAGAAATACTGCTTATTTTTCAGTAATTTTTCTTACTCCTATAAAAATAAGCTTTTTTATTTCAGTTTAAGAGGCTTAGTTCCTAGACAAATATTTTTATATTTTTGAGGTTTAAGTTCTGAAATGTTATGTTCATCTTTGCTTAGTTTCTTCTGAGTCTGACTTATGGTTTCAGTAAGATCATACACCAAGCTAGCGTAATATATCTGTGGCTGCTTGGCTGGTTTTTTGGTTTGTGTTTGTTTTTGTTTTTTTTTTAAATTAGTTATCTTATGTGTGCTAAAGCTAACTTAATTCGTACCTACTCTGAACTACTGGGTAGTATACCCAATGGCATACAGTGTTTTAGCAGAAGGAATACAACTCGTGTTTTAGCAGAAGGAATAGACAGAAAATACAGATTATAAAGTAAATGTTTTCACATGCATTTTTCAGCAAAAGCTGGAGTTGTTGATATGACTATGTTTATATTTATAAATATGTTTAAAAGTAATTTGATATAAAATAATATCTTTAATATACTGAAGTATATTAATCTAATGCCATTAATAAATATAATGTATTTTTATGTTTTGTAGACAGAAGACAGTAAAACATTAGTAACAACCTAGGGGTACTTAAGGATATTGTTAAGATGGCAGGAAAATGCTATTCAAGCACTACCATTTTAATTACTAGTATCTATCGTGGATATATGCTACTGGTAGTCTTGGGTTATTTCGCTTGTGTCATATTCCATAATCTTGTGTGTAAAATTCTTGATCGAAAATGTTAGCACGCTGTGCAAAAAAAAAAAAGCATTTTGGACTGAAGTTCTGTTCGTGTGCTTTATTATCAAAGTAACTTTCTCGATAAGCTGTAAATTAAGGATTGTTCTGTATTCAGTTGTCTGTTGTTTTCCACTTAATAATGAATATAGTAAACCAGCATTTTCTAAAAGATGGCAAGAACTCTCACAGAGCATACTGTAAAATTTCCATTGAATATATTAAATACATGACCCAGCTTGTGTTACTTCTGCGCAGCTCTACATTATGCTATGTAGCTACAGCTGTTACTTCTTATGAATGTCCTTCATTAAATGAAAGGGGCAGCGAGATTGGTGTACTTGTAGCAGTTACTGCTGAGGACTAATTTCTTCATGATAATGACCCAACCTTTTCATCTTCCTTTCCTGGGGGTAAGAGCATTAAAAAGACAGTGGCAGAACAACCCCAGGCACTGGTTCTTCAGATTCCTTGACCCTTGCCAATCAAGATAAAGTCCTGGGAACACCAGAAAGGCTCCCTTGGTGGGGTTATTGGTAAGATGCCATGGGAGCAGTGCTGCTGGTGTGCTGCCCATCCCCGCTTCAGCTCCTTCATGTGGATTGTGGGTCCCTAATTTCATACAGAAATTCCAAAAGAAGGGCAGGATGGTATGAGGCAGGAGGGGACGCAGCAGAATTGGCAAAGGGTTGGTAATCTATATACATATGTATATACACACAAGGTTACTGGAATGCCTACATACGTTCCAAATATTTGCCTTATTTAAGGTAATTGAGGCACTACATTATATTTTATGCATTTGTGACTTTTTAAGAAGATAGTTATTTAAACAGTTGAAATATTTTGGACTAGGGGTTTACAAATGGCAAGTAGCTCAAGAAAACCAGTTGTGTATTTCTGTTGTCTGTTTCTCTTATTTTTCGTGCCTTATTTTTATGTATGTAGTTTAGAAGTGACTTAGTATCTTCATTAAGTGTTTTTTGGATACACTTGTGTCAGACACTTGTACTTCAATAATTATATATGAAGCCTGGCTTAATCAGGACTTGGTGACCAATTAATGAAGTCCCACTACTGTTTAAGCTCCTTTTCTCATTATACACTCACTATTGGCACTGTATATAAAGGATAAACTAAGTGCCCCTGATGTGCTGTTAATTAGATTTGTCAGGACTCCCAGTTGCACTGTCTGCCAAACACAAGTGTTGTCACTTACTGTATCAGTAATGAATTGACTTAAGGGCTTTTGTAGATATTTAGAGAGCTTTAGTTTTGAATACTTACATCTGTTGCAACTATTATTGTAGTTTCAACTATACCTCTGCTTATTGTACTGCAAGAACCTCCACAAACAAGAGAGAGCTACTTTCTTGAATTTCTGAAAATCAGGCTGGATTTTGTGCTTATACTGATTCGAAGTCCTTGTAGGCGGTATGTGGTCTTTTGAGTTCTGTGAAAACAGTGGCACTATGGGATTTGTTTTCGGTCCAATTCAGGAGTAAATACACTTCCTCATATGACCAAATAAAATTGGTGCCTTAAAGCAAAAAAAAATTTCAATTTCTCTCCTAAAATAGGAAAGAAAACTTCAACTGAAGTTGAATTCTATTGAATTATTTCAGTCAACAATAATACATTTTTATTTATTTTTCTGACACTTTTATACCTCTTTAAAATAACTTAATCTTGAAATACAACTTTGTTTCAGAACAGAGTTATCGAGGTTATTTATTCTGAAAGTCTGTTTTCTGAGACTTATGTTCACTTCAAAAATTTTTTGCTAACCTTATTTTCAGAAGACTTGGACTAAAATGGAACTATACTGCAGTGTGTTTGATTGATTGGGTTTTTTTCCCCTTCAGCCGATATGGAACCATTTCATTCTTGGTTAATGTGTCTGCTAGCACACCTTCAAGCATTAATGCCATTATTGCAATCTTGTTCATTTGAACTGGTTGAAATCATGATTTCAGACTCTTTTTTTTTTTTTTTTTTTTCCCTTTCCATCCCCCAAATCTTTCTTTCCCAGTTTTTGCCTTCCTCTTAATCAGGTTTGGTTACATATAGTGAGTTCTCTTGAATGTGCGCTGCCAGCAAAGTGCTCTGTGCATCTCAGTAGTCTGTAGAACAAGTATTTTTAAATATTGCAAAATAATGCCATCTTTGTGCAATACCGTGCTATCCGTTAGGCATTGTGCAATCAGGTTGCTTGTTTAAGAAATCATCAGATGATATGATACAAATGGACTACTATGTGACTGATATATCCAAAAAGCTAGCGAAATGCTTGTTTTTAAAAGATAATTGGCTGGAACCATTTATAAAGTTGAAGAGAAAGCTGAATTAGTCTTCTGAACGCTTTTAGTGTTTTGGCGTATTATGTTTTCAGACTCAGGCTAATTACACAGTTTAAAAGTAGCTTGTATTAATGTGCTGCTAGTTTATAAGATAGGGAACTTGAATGAACACTTGGTATATTGTGTATAACCTAAATAAGGCTATATAAACCAATTCTTCTGTGCAGGACTAGTAATATAAACAAACCTATGTTCTTCCTTTTAATAATGAACCAGTGAGCTGTCGGCCATCATTTTCATGACTAAAATGAACATTACACACGACCAATCTGCTGATGTACAGTAATTACTGAGTGGATACATCTTAAAATACATCACCATTAATGAATCTCTGTTAACTTCAATTTACTTGGCAACTGAGTAAAGCAAAAGAAGTTCTAAAGTATGGCTCCAGTCCATTCTGGAAAGTACTGAAGTAGTGCTTGCTGAGGTTTATGGAGTTGCTTCTTCCCACCTTTCTGCTTTCTGTTTACTTCTGAGGGTTTGTTCTTTTCTCCTATGTAATCAGTGAACTCTGAACTGGACTCTGTTCTGAGCTCAGTAATCTTTCTTTTTAAACCCGTTTAGAGCAGGAGTTAGAGCAGTTATGGATAGAGTTCTGGCAACCGATGTGTGATCAGTTGCCTGCTACCTGCCTCAAACTGGGATTTTAGGGTGAATTGTTGAGCAATTTTTGCCCTTTGAGGGAAAGACCTCAGGAGAAAGCCTCCTGTCCTCCTGCCCAGAGCTGAACACCTTGTTCCTTCAGTCTGAACAAGAGAAGTTGTACATGCTCTAAGCCTGGGCAGGGCTTAGGAAGAGCATGTGTGGAGCGGGTCATTACTCAATCACAAATGCTGAGCAACTTTGAAGTGCTCTTAGTTTGATAGAGAAGTGACTTCCTAAGTGCATACTCAGAACATATAAAGTTGAGAAATCCCGGACAAGCGAGCAACCCTGGACAAAATTTTGAAAGAGAAAACTGGAGCCACTTGCTGTGTTTGGGTCTGAGCTGATTAGATTCACTTTAGGTTGGGTATATCCGCTTGTATGTCTCTTTTGTTTCTGACTTACGATGTAGGCCGTCCTCTTCTTCACACTCAGTCATAGCAGGCAAGTTTTCTTTCTGAAAAAAAAACCCAGTAAACATAAATACCTATAATAAATCAGACTTCATTTAGTGTCTCTAGACTTTACCCTGATAATAAAGCTAAGACTAATTACTAAGGAGTAGACCTTTTTTCCGGGTGCCCAGTGAAGAGGTCATCTCTTTGAGTATTGACAAAATAATCTTCTTTACCAGTAGTGTGCTTCCTACTGCCATCTATTGACATCGTGTTTTGTCATTGCAGTAGGGGATCACATCATGGGTTGCCTCTGTGGTAAAACGTGTGGTCCACACGGCTTTGTTATAATGATATCTCTGCAGATTTGCCATTATACTACTTGGATGTGGATACTGTTCTTCAGATTTTAAAGTACTACTTCTGGACTAGCTTATGTCTGTTACAAATAGTTTACATAGGAAAAAGGCACTCCAAATCCTGAAACTATGTTTGTGTAGAATTACTTCTGTCAATGTTTTAGTCAGAGTTAATCTATCCAGGGAGTTGCAGATGAAGTATACTCTGATGAGATGAAGTATCTCAAATCACTTGCGTGGCAGTGCCTTTTGATCCTTGGTGATCTATAAGAAAAAATCCCAATCATTCCTCATGCAGTGTTGGATTTAGCAATGTCTCTATGAACCTCTTGTGTGTGTGACTTTCAAGATATTTTCTTCCTACAACTTGACTTCCTGCTTTTCAGCAGGGCGAGGGCAGGGATTCTGCTCCTCTCCTCTGCTCTGGCAAGACCCCCGCCCCTGCTCCCAGTGCTGCCTCCAGCTCTGGGGCCACCAACATCAGAAGGACATGGACTTGTTGGAGTGGGGCCAGAGGAGGCCACGGAGGTGCTGCAAAGGCTGGAGCCCCTCTGCTGTGAGGACAGGCTGAGAGAGTTGGGGGGGTTCAGCCTGGAGAAGAGAAGGCTCCAGGGAGACCTTGGAGCCCCTTCCAGTCCCTCAAGGGGCTCCAGGAAAGCTGGGGAGGGACCTTGGATCAGGGAGGGGAGCCATAGGAGGAGGGGGAAGGGTTTGACACTGAAAGAGGGGAGATTGAGATGAGATGTGGGGAAGAACTTCTTTGCTGTGAGGGTGGTGAGAGCCTGGCCCAGGTTGCCCCGAGAAGCTGTGGCTGCCCCATCCCTGGAGGGGTTCAAGGCCAGGTTGGAGGGGGCTTTGAGCAACCTGGTGTGGTGAGAGGTGTCCCTGCCCAGGGACTGGATGGTCTTTAAGGTCCCTTCCAACCTGAACCATTCTATGATTCTGTGAAGATGGTCATTCAGGGGTAGATTGAATTTCCCATCAGAGAAGGGAATTTTCTGTCTTCTTTGAGGAAAGCAAGATGCAAAAATTATTTTGAGGAATCTCTTCTCTTTTTAATCTCTTCATGTTACCAGCTGTTAAAGACACGGGGAACTGCAAATGTTTTTGGGATGATATGAGTACATTTAATTATATAATTTCTATCTGTTGACCAGAAAGCTGATGGAGAATATCTGAAGGAAGAACATTAAAGTATCATCTTCTTTTTTTTCTTGTTGAAGGATCCAACAGTCTAATTTATGGAATTGGATGTCTAATGTATGGAATTATCTTTATACTAGTCTTCAGATTATGTAGAAACATGTCTGTGTGCACACACAAACTTTCTTAAACCACATTTATGATCTAATGTTTTGAAGAACAGTTCCCCAGCACAGGGACATATAGTAAAATTATTTACCGTTCCACCCATTTCCTAGCAAAAGATTTAATTTAGGAAGGAGCGGAAATGTTGCCTGAAGAGTTTCAGATCCTGTCTACTTTGGACACAGCCATGAGACAGATGAGGCATTTAACCAAGTAAGATTAAAAGCGGTGTAATATAGTTACTCTGGATGTTTCAGGAAGCTGTCTGCTATTATGTGCTTCTAGTTTCTTAAGAAGAAATATATCCAGATACTCTTCTTAAATAATCCCTTAACGTAAAAATTGTCTCCAGCAGTGGTCAAAAGTGGAACAGCTTAGGGAAGACTATAAGGTCATGCCAAAAATACAGTTATTTTTCTGTACACTTGGTCAGCTTCCTGCTGGTTTTGGCAATACAACTTGACATATTTTTGTGTTTAACAACTGTTGATGAATTTTTCTTTTGTGAGTTTAATTGAGTTTGAACCCACACAGAATTTCAGCATGCACAAATACTTGTTGGTAATTAATACCATAGCTCATCTATGCAATGGGTGGAAAAGAGTCTAGGGGTTTTTGTTTTAATTTTTTCATTCATTAGTGTAGCATTAGGTCTTCTACTTCCTGTAGGAAGGAGAGAATATAACTATGTCCTTTTTTTTGTCTCAATCCTTTTGATTTTAGTACACATCTGTTCTCTCCCTCTTCAGTTTATCTCCTTCACAATGAAGACTCCTTATGTACTTTGCTGTTCTTTGTAAGGAAAGTGGTCCCTATTTCTTACCTTTCTTGTTAACCTCCTTGTGCATCTCATTTCTCCTGTCATTCCGTTAGATCGAGGAGATTCAGAATGGCACCAGTTTTTATATGAATACTTATTGGTTTTCCTGGCTGTTGGAATGGTATCTTTTGTTTTGCATCCCTTTCCAAATTCTGAACGTTGTTGTGTTTCTTGTTTGGGATTTTTTTTATTTTTTTTTTTGTTATCTCTGTAGAAATGCTTACTATAGATTCAAGAACTTCTTTCCTGGGCAATAATATCTTGTTCAAAGCCAGAATCCCTAAGAAAGAAATTTTTTTTTTTTTTTTTTTTTTTCTTTCCGTTTACCTACATTGAATTTTATTTGCGGGTTGTGGTTTGTCTTTTTTTTTTTTCCCTCATCCATTCACTGACTCTTGTGTAATTGTACTGCAGTTCTTTGCCTTGAGTTCTGTTTTTCATACTTTTTCAGTATCGTAGTAGCAGAATTTGTTATTGTGCTGTTCACCCTCTTCTAATTCTCATTATTTAGCCTTAATAATGATGAAGTTTCTTTTAAATGCAAAGTTAAGTCAAGGACTGTCTCAATACTGTGAAGAAATCAAAGGAGGCTAAGTGATCTCAGGAGAGGTACTTAAGTAGCTGTAGTGTTTGTATAAATGAGAGAACTAAAAGAACTAATTAAAGTAAGCTGGAGCAATGTATAAACTACCCACACAGACTTGTTTAATACCATTTAATCCAAACCTGCAGCACCTTTACTGTATTAATTGTAAAAATCAATAGAGAAATAGGTATCTTACTGATGGAGGTTATCATAGAAAAAGCTATTCTAAAAGAAGGAATTAAATATTGTAAAACAGTTGATTGAGAAAATCTACTAGCCAATGGGTTTAATTGCCCATTCCCCCACCCTGTGCATCACATTTAATTTTATTTACAGGAGATAACACTAATACTGTTAATGGGACCGAATCTCTCTTTTAGAGTGAATGTTTTCTTCATATGTAATAAAGTGTGCAGTATAGCAGCATTTTCTGTTGTACTTCATTTTTCTTCAGGCCACTATTCTTGCAAAAACAAGAAGTTCACAGTCATGTCACACATACACTGGTAATTTCAGCTGCGGTCTCGTTTTCTCTTTATGTAGCATTTATGATCTTTTGAAGATTCATTTTGGATGTAAATAACTAGTTCAAAAGTATAAAAAGAAAAATCTATTTAATGTCCCAAATTTGAATGACTGTTTTTTGTGAGTGGAGATGATTTAGTCTGAGCTGAAAAATAAACTAGTCAATCCTCTTACAATATACTGTCATAACAGGGATCTGGGAATAAGAGTGTTGGTTTGATGATTTTTGTTTTGTTCAAGTTGAAAACTGTAAACCACTGTTTTGTGACTGGACTGACTTTGGTTTACAGCGTATTTTTTGTGAAAGTTCTTTTGACTGTATATTTATTTTTAAGAACAGCGTCATATACTGCAGCTTTGTGTGATATTATGGAAAAATCCAACTCTCCTGGAGAACAGATGGACCAATAAACTCTTCACCAAATATCCATACTTATTTTAGAATCTATTTCTGGTGCAGTGCAATCAACAGCAACAGAAACTTAAAAATAGCATTGCTTTATTTTGGACTGTCATAATGCCTTGCTGCTCTCTGACGGCACGGTTTATATTACTTACGTGCTCTTACGACCTGTCTGCTACTTGGACGTGTGCTTTTATTTTTTCCGCTCCCTGTTTTGTTGTGGAGTGCTTTAATAAAGCAGAGCATACAATTTCCTTGCTGCAAAACTCAAGAGATTAAACTAAGAATGCTTGGCTTCCAGCACCTTTGGAGCCGGGGGATATTGTTCTTTCCTCACTGTGTCATGTTGAGATACACTTGTTTCACGCTTTAAAAATTTCAGAGTTCTTTTAAGCAGGTTAAGCATTACTCTTTAAATGACAAAGTTTATAATTTGAAAAAAATAATCTGGACCAAAGTCTCTTTAAAATAACGATGTTTTCTACAAATGTTAATAAACAATGAGAATCGCAACTGGAATCAAGTGCTTCTGCAGTTGCCCATGTTACTGTAATTTCACCTGTCTGTACACTTTGCAGATGCATACTTTACTCAAATTCCTCTACATTCTTTTGAAAAGTAAAGCTGACTTTATTGATGTGATTTTACTGTTAAGCTTTTAAATATTATTACTTTCTATAAAGGTCTCTATAAAAGCCAGTCAAATGAATTTTTACATACTGCATTGGTAGGATAGTAAAACAAATAAATAGATTAAAGCAGTTTATGGCAAAAAGTACACTGGAAATGTAAACATATAGTAAGGAAGAAAAAGCTGTGGTTAGTTACACACAAAACAACTAGGAAGATCAGAGAGAGTCAGCCTTATTTATTAAACAGTCAGATGGCACTGCACAATAATATCAATGTCATTCTGCCAAAGGCAAACACCCACCAACTGGACTGTGTAAGAGACTCATCTCTCTTCTACTGTTCCTAAATCTGTAAGATAAGTTTTCATTGTAGTTAAAAATCTTGAGAAACTTGTTTTTGGGGGCAGTTAATAACATCTCTGTGATTTAATATGCAGGTAGCTACTTGTAGGGTTTTCAGACATGTTTAGGCACCTACTTCATGTTTATGTCAGTTGGAGTTGGGCATTATTTGTTGCTTTAACACGCTGTTTGGTGTCTTTTTCTGTCTTACAGCAACTCATTGCTTTTAAAATCTAGCTCCAAAGTTAGTCGATGACGTTAAGTCCTGTGTTCAGAAGCGAGTAAAGAATATTAAATCCAACTGAGGGTTTGTGAGATTCAGTATTTTAAATGCCTGAGTCTTTTGAAAAAGGATTTAAACTTTTTTGGAAGGTTTTATATGAAAGCTTTCATTTTGTTGCTTACTCCTGTTAGCTTGCCTTCACAGTCAGCTTCTCAAGCAATTTTTGTTAAATGAGGAACATTTTCCAACAGTTTTTGAGAGTGGCAGTAGAATTACATATTTGTTAAAATTTTTAGTTATGGATAGAATTACTTAACATTCATATGGTTGTATGTGTGCATATGTGCACATAATCTCAAAATATAATTTTTATGCGTGTAGTTTCTGTCAGTGCGCTAGAGAATATAGTTCGTGAGCAGAAAACCCTCAGCTGACACACTGCTCTTCCTGGCTTTCTTTGTTTTGAAACAATTCTGGAGCATCTGTCATTGTTTCACACAATTTCCTGTAAAGCTGCCTGTGGCAGTTGCGCTCATTCTTTATTACCCAAGGGCTTTGCTAGCTATAAAAAATTGTATCTGACTACCTAATAGCCTAATATTCAGCCTTCCCTAGAGAAGTGGGAGTGCAAAGCTGTTTTTACTTTCTTTTTTGCTGACTATGCGAAGCTGACCCTATCTGAGAAGCTTTTATCTGTGTTGTCAATGAAGTAGAAGGGATTTCCTATGATAATGGCTTTTCTAGCTACTAGATGGCCCCTTCTACATACCAAAGAATGGCGCTGATCAAATTATATTAAAGTTCTGAAGTTCTGCCTTAATACAGATGACACATCTGTAGGTGATTATCTTTTTAACAGCCCCTTGGTTCTTTGCTTTGTTTGTTTATTAGTTTAGAGGCCCTTTATAGTGAAATAAACTGTAAAAACGGTACAAAAATATGATGCCTGCAGATGCCTAGACTCTGCTTGTAGGACCATTAAAGCATATGCACACCCATTACATCTTCTGTACATTTCTATAGATAGATATGTGTTGCCACAGTTCTTTTTAACTAGATTGGTAAGGAAAAGAATTTTCAGATATTTTTAGTGAAAAACTGAAATGCGTATACAGAGCTGCTCTTCTGTTTTGTACTTGAATAAATGAATGTTTTTTCTATAAAAACCTAGATATCAGCAGTTAGAATTAATTTAAATTTCCTAAGCCAAGTGGTATTGCTTAAAGATCAAGTTGTGGTAAACACTTCAGTACTAGTTAATTTTGCATGTGAACAGTTGCAGTGGGATTACTTATAAAACCTTATAAAGGTATGTGTGAAGAATTAAATTACGCTTATATGTGTTGGTGCTGGAAAACTCCAACCTTGGACCTACTGTACTCGCATGCCCTATAACTTGATATTTTTAAAAAGAAACAAACAAAAAAACCTTAAACTTAATTAAAAAGAAGTCCTAAAAATTAAAAATCATAGACTGAAGAATAATACTTATCCACTGTTTAGTTATTTTTCTTTTAATCGAGTTACTTGCAAATAAAAAACTGTTACTATAGGTTTGACTTATCATGAGGTAGGTCTTGTGAGTAATGAAAAGTGAAATAAATTACTGAGAGTAATGGTCAGGAAACACGGTTTTGTGGGTGAATTTCTCCCAGTGAGCATAAACTGAATGTACATCTGTGTTGTCGAAGGCGAAGGTGCAGCGTGTTCTGAGCCAGGGTAAATGATGAGATGAGAAATGCATTCTGAATGTTTGTTCCAACATCATGTAAAAAGTACTGCATAGGGTGCGTGCTGGTTTTAATAGTACTCTGGCTCCTCCATCCGCAGTTTGATTACTTCAAGTTCTTATTTAAAAAACACTTGAGCTGCACGTTATTTCAGAATATCACATTCCATTGAAGCCATTGTAACCACATGATTGTTTAAAGTTATGTCCCTACTTCCTTGTCTGGCTGAATTAGGATACAGTCTTCATTTGTACATTCCAAACTCATGAGCAGCTTCAAAGAGATTCTTTTCCCAGCCAAATAGCCTGCCAGTGATACTTCAGCTTTCTGATCTCAATGTGGAATTGAAATCTCCATTTTAAATTGAGCAACTTTTTTTGGACTGTTTCCTAAAGTAGCTATTAGCTATGTTTGGAATATGAGATTGTGTGATACACTGTAAAGGCTTAACTGGCTTATAAACTGCCTAATTCACTTCTGGACTTTCCACTTGCAGAGCAGTTCAGCAGTCCTGAACTTGTATCAATAAAACCCCTCTGTATCTATCAATACACATCAAAACAGGAATCCTGTAGTCATGTTACATATTCCTGTTTTACTATTTCATGCTAGATGCTTATTATTCACGTTTGCAATTAATTCATTAATCCTATACCAGTGATGAACCTATACAATCTTGAGGTTCCCAATGTGACATTAGGTTCCCAAGTACAGCATATGTTTGGCTGTATTTTCTCACAGGATGAAGGGAGTTAGCTTCTTCCTCCCTCCTCCCTGTATGGTCTTTAGATGTTTCTAGAGGTGATTGAAATGGGTGTACATATATCTCCATATGTGTGTTTAGAAGTACCATGATCTCATCACTCTGTGTTAATTCTTTTTTTTTATTTACAATTTGATTTTGTGGGACTATTTTCTTGGCACACGATGCACACAATAGAGCTTGCATTTCAAGAAGCATTTCAAAAATGTGGTCATATTTTTAGGACCTTAAATTTAGATGTTAATTGGCCAGGTAACTTGTAATTTAAGTCAATATTTAGATTTTTCTTCTTTGCCACTTACTCTGACCTGATCTTCAGAGTAGATAGTAGCATTTTAAGAATCTTAACAGAATCTTTTTGATTAAAATTTTGCCTTTCAACAGTAGCATTATGAAAACATTTGCTAATGGCTGAAAAATGTTCACTGAGCTGTTCCACCCAGGTCATTTTAATATTGGGAGAGTGTTTGTTGTTGAAAGTAAGAGGAATGCAGGTAGTCTGATTCTTTTCCAAGAAAGTAAGTTATTCTAATGCAGAGTTCTTCTTTTATATCTGCATCTTCAAAAGCAGGTATACTGTAGTATTATTTTATCATTTGTCAAAATCCCATTGTGCTAGGCTAATCAATTCAAACACAGCACCCACCTCAAAGTCTACAGCATCACAAAGGGAAACAGCTGAAGGAATGTAAGAAAACAGTGATCCAGGGTTGACCTCCATAATAGATGGCAATTTGTCCACCTCCAAGCAGTAGCATAACACTGAGATCATCCGTGTAATAATTTGGCTATAGGTGTTAAGCTGCAAACTGAAAGACTGATGTAGGCAGGCAAAATTAACAAGGACAAGGCAAATTTGGACTTTATTCTCTTCTCTTCCTTTGCAGTATGCTCTCTAGCCTTTCCTAGCTCATTCTTGATACGTTCAATAGCTCACCTGCGTAGGAGCCAGCACTGCTGGTTAGTTCAGGTAGTGATGAAAGGATCTAGTGCTGGATTCTGGCAAGGTTATTTGTTGCTAGAATTTTTTACCCCCTTGAGGGTCAAGAGGAGCTTGCTGTAGAAAACTCGGCTGAAAGAAAATAGCAGTCGCAGTTGTGTTCTGTTGCAGGGAACAGAAGCTTTCTTCTGGAGCGGGTGGCAGGCTTTGCAGCCCACCCAAGTGCTGTGAGTTAGACGTGGTACGTCTCGCAGGAAGTTCTAGTATGGTCATCTTGGATTGCAGGAATTAGGGAAGTTTATATTCTCTTGTCAAGTGTTGTCAATGAAGCCAGCCAAATCCTGGGAAGTGGTTGAATTCAACTTTTTTTTTAATGTATGTCTGGTTTTAGTTAAATTTTTCCTTTATTCTGCTGAGAATCTACTTAAAATATTGAGATTGAAGGTAGACACCAACAAAAGAATTACTCATTCCTCAGGCTTATACCATTTATTTTATTGTTGCTTTAAAGAATAAAATTAATGAGCCTGCCCTGAGGTACAGGGTGGGAATGCATGAAGGGTAACCCTAAATCTTTTTCTGACTACTCCTAATGCTTTTACGTTGTTATTCTTTTTTAATCCAGGCCACTTAAGAGCCAGCCCTTCTTATATGGAATTATTTGTGTGTTACAGCTAGAGAATACAAAGGTGTAGTACAAATTTGCCTTAAATAGGCTAACGGAACTAAATGTAAGCCTTGTTTTCATCCCGCTCTCTGGAAGAAAAGGCTCAAATCATGTTAGTGTTTAAACCAAGCTAATACTAGTGCAGACACGTAACTCTTTCTAGGAGTCCAGAACTCTCACACAGGCTTATGGCTTATACATGCCTCCACGGTGCCAGATTTGGTTTCTTCAGCTCAATGGATGCAGCCTGTGCTTCTAGAAGGAAAGAAATCATGGAGAAATCTCTTTCTTCAAGTGACCTAAATAATTCTCGTCATTCCTAAACTCAGCTATGTGTTACTCTTTGCGCATGCAACGTTAATAGAATCAGATAATATTGAAGACTTGTGGTTTTTTTCATAATTATCTGTTTAACCTTGTGATTGAGGGTAATGTATCTTCTCCATCTGTTACTAATTCAGCCGAAGTAAAACTAGTTTGTCGGTTTGGAGGCTGTTGGCTTAAATGCTGATGAATAACCGTGAGAAGCCATGCATAATGTAATTAACTGACTTTGTATCATTTTTAAAGGTAAAAATAGTTATTGATGCAGGCCACCAGCATGAATTCTAGGTCAAAAAATTTCAAAGCTCTGTTAATTCCGATAGATGTTTTGCAATCGTTGTGTGAAGGAATTTTGTAGATGCTGTTTCAACTTCCATGTTCTGAAGCTCATCACCGCACTTCACACTAATGAGCAGACTGGGGAAAGAAGCCAAGAAATTAATGGACCATAGAAACTAAATTACCCTTTCAACCCTGAAGGAAGTCTTCCCTTGTACTCAACTCATGAATTGATCCTAACACAAGGAAAACAGAACCTGCTAAAGCCATTTGCTGATAGTGTCTGGCCTTGGTATTAAATCTGCATAGTTTTTACAAAACCAGACTGTGTCTTGTTTCTAAATAAGAAGATTTAGACTTCTTTCAAACTTCCACGTGTAATAAAAATATGGCATCTACCTGAAGTGACTTTTTTTTTTGCCCCCTCTGCTCCTTTGAATTCCCATTGCTGCTGGAAAATTGAAATCCTTTCTGGGTTATGAAGAGAGGTTTAGAAATGGAAATTCTCAGGCTAGCTTGGATCGGTATTGCACTACTTACCATCAGCCTTTGTTATGTTATAGAAGAACAAATTGTGAGGAAAAACATAGTTAACTACATCATTCTCATGAGACACATGTTTTTAGGTACTTTAAGAATCTTGGTATTGTTTGCTTAAGAAAAAATAAAGCCGTATGGAATCCAGTCTGTAATTAGTTTCATATGGTTTAATTCTTTGGCAGCAGTGGTAGTGTGTATACGGTACCCAAGCAGGACTCTCTACTAGTTCATATGTAGCCACCAGCAGCTACCTACAGCACTAGCTGGTACTCGCAGCGTGGCACTGTTGTTAGTCATTGCCAGTTTTCCCAGTACTAGTCATTTCTTTATATGTCTTATTCCAGTAATTGTGTACTGCAAAAAGATGTTGCCCTCCTCCCGAAATGCAGAAAGACATAGTATTTCACAGCTAGTTACGTGTTTGTATTTTCACTTAGGTGACCTTATTCTTACAGTTCACGTGTACTCTATATGATCATTATGTGTATACTTTTACAGACACGTTTTTTAAAGGATGAATGTGGATGCCTTGTTTTTGGCAGTCACTATGGAATATGTAATGAAAAAGATGGATTTTCAATAGGTGTACCATGCCATTCCCACCTCTACATGTTGACTGTAGTGACTCGACAACTAGAACTACTGAAAAAACTTCCTCTACTTAGAGTTTGTGAAGAAATTATTCGCCAAACTTCTCTACTGCTGGTGTAGCTTAAATTTGCAAGAATTATTGTATTCAAATGGTTCAAAGCAGTTCTTGAGAAGTCATAGTAGCGAAAGGTAGCTCTTTGGTCGTACAGATTCATCTCCAGTAGGGCTTTAGCCAGCAGGGTTATGTCTGTGAGGAGTGGAGGGGATTGGGGCTTTCCCCTTTTGCCAGCAAATGTTTTGAAGTATTGGCTGTGTTTCATTAGGATATTTACACCTGAAAATCATCTCTTAATTATTCCATGCTCTTATCAGCTGAAGATAAGCAATCATGCTTGTTTTCTACATGTGGTTTGTTTTTTTTTTTCTCCCCAAGAAGAAATCACTGAAGTAGGTCGGGAGAACTGCCTAGATGTCTTGAATGAGATGAGCTGTTTCTAGTTCTCTTCACTCTTTTCAAGATATTCTTAGGACTACCAGAAAGAACATCTTCCCTTTTAAGCTTGGTGGAGGACTAGGTGCGTGATTGAAATAAGAAGAATATCGTGTTCCGTCACGCTATACTAAAACTTCCTTGTAGATGGGTATGTGCAACATTCGGTTGGCAGTTGCTAGCCATTACACGGCTACCAACCTCCCCAAGTGACAAAGTACACAAAGTGCTTCTACCAGGATAAAATAACAGTAGACTCATGCAGGACTTCTGATGCAGGTCTCGCTTTGAAGCTGACTACTTGTGTGACAAAAATAACTTCTACATAGGGATATGTAAATGCATGTTTACAAAAACATATACTTTCATTTTTATCATTGAAATGTTTCCTCCTCTAAGCAAATACTTGTTGAAAGTTATATTTACGTAAAATACAACTGTGTAGCTTTTTACATAATATTAGAAATTTCTGTATAATACACACACACTGACAGAAACAAATTGTCTCATTGCTGATACTCGTTGCAAGTTGCTGCCTGTCTAAACATAAAATGTTAACAATTTCTGTCACTTATGTATTATTGGCCAGTGTAACAAAAAAACTAACACTTTGAACATTAATTTTACACTTAATTTTTACACAAGGACTGTGTAAAATTCTGTATTCCAGAGACACTTTTATTTTTCCTTTTATTTTTCCTCTGAAAGCCTGTCTTAGCTAACAGTGTCTTAAAGAGGGGAAAAACAGCCTGCAGAGTTTGTAAGAAATGTAGGGACTTTGATCCTTACAGGCCATTGAAGTACAAGGGAGTATGAAATCACTTATGGCTCTTGTTAATTTAGCTGTTTTGTGTTGGGGATGGGAGGAAGGGGCTTTTTTTTCCCCCTTTCTGAAGTTTGAGCGGTTCCTATTCTGTTGCTGATGGTTGGAGCAGAATAACATTTAATAACTTAAAACTACTGGACTGCTGCTTCAGGTGGTTTGGGCTTTGGTCAGGGGGTAAGACATACTGTGTGTGATCTTTTACTTCCTCAAGATCATAAATGTTCTGCTCCTTTCTTTGTTTTTTTCCTTCATTTGAATTCTCAATGAGCTTTATGAAGTTCCTTAGTAAACTTTATTTCATTGAGAAATGTAGGTGTGGCTGGGTTAAATTGCGTACTTATGTCTAGGAGATTAGGTTTGACCAGAAATGGATTTCCTTTCCCTGCTCCAGTCTTTTAATTGTATTGTCATTCAGTATGCCCTTCAAGGCTCTCTTGAAGTGCCAATCCTCTGTTTTTGCAGAAATTCTTTGAATTCATTCATATATTCAGTATTTTCTCTTTCGTGGGTAGAATTTTGATTCTTATGGAATCCTGCTCTAATTCAAAGTGAATGCTGAAAATCACTGCGTTGGTGCAGCACAGAGTTCCAGGGAATTGCAGTGATGTTCTGTGCACGCAGGCAGGGTGGGTTTGCCTCTTCTGCGCCTGGATGTCCCCGTGTTTGTCAGCTCTTCAGCTGTGCTTTGGGCACCTTCAGGGGCTGGGGCCAGGAGTTCCATTCCATTTATTCCAGAAAATGCAAGTGTACAAAAATAACATAAAACATTTTTGAGTTGTGTAGCGGTATAGTACTACTAGAATCATAGAATGGTTCAGGTTGGAAAGGACCTTAAAGATTATCAAGTTCCAAGCCCCCTGCCCTGGGCAGGGACACCTCCCACTGGACCAGGTTGCTCAAAGCCCCACCAGCCTGGCCTTGAACACCCCCAGGGATGGGGCATCCACAACTTCCCTGGGCAGCCTGTTCCAGTGCCTCACCACCCTCACACTAAAGATTTTATTCCTGAGATCCAATCTAAATCTCCCTTCTTTCAGGTTAAAACCATTACCCCTTGTCCTATTGCTCCCCTCCCTGATCAAGAGTTCCTCCCCGTCTCTCCTGTAGCCCCTTCATGTACTGGAAGGCTGTTATAAGGTCTCCCTGGAGCCTTCTCTTCTCCAAGCTGAACAACCTTGACTCTCTCAGCCTATCTTCATAGGAGAGGTGCTCCAGCCCTGTGGTCATCTTTGTGGCCCTGTGCTGGACCCATTCCAACAGGTCCATGTCCTTGTGCTTGAGGACTCCAAAACTGGACACAGTACTCCAGGTGGGGTCTCACCAGAGCGGAGCAGAGGGGCAGAATCACCTCCCTTGACCTGCTGGCCATGCTTCTTTTGATGCAGCCCAGGATGCGGTTGGCTTTTTGGGTTGCCAGCGCACATTGCCAGCTCATGTTGAGCTTCTCATCCACCAACACCCCCAAGCTCTTCTCCTCAGGGCTGCTCTCAATCCCGTCTCCACCCAACCTGTATTTGTGCCTGGGATTGCCACGACCCAGGTGCAGGACCTTGCACTTGGCCTTGTTGCACTTCATGAGGTTCACACAGCCCCACTTCTCAAGCCTGTCCAGGTCTCTCTGGATGGCATCCCTTCCCTCCAGCGTGTCACCACGCCACACAGCTTGGTGTTGTTGGCAAACTTGCTGAGGGTGCACTCGATCCCACTGTCCATGTCGCTGACAAAGATGTTAATCAGCACTGGTCCCAGTACCAACCCTTGAGGAACCCCACACGTCACTGGCTGCCACTTGGACATTGAGCCATTGACCGCAACCCTTTGAGTGCGGCCATCCAGCCAGTTCCTGATCCACCAAGTGGTCCATCCATCAAATCCATATCTCTCCAATTTAGAGACCAGGATGTCACATGGGACAGTGTCAAGCACTTTGCATAAGTCCAGGTAGATGACGTCTGTTGCTCTGCTCTTCTCTACCAATGCTGTAGCGCATTCGTAGAAGGCCACCAAATTTGTCAGGCATGATTTGTCCTTGGTGAAGCCATGTTGGCTGTCACTAACCACCTCCTTATTTTCCATGTGCCTTAGCACCGATTCCAGGAGGGTCTGCTCCATGATCTTGCTGGGCGCAGAGTGAGACTGACCTGAGTAAAAAATGTTATGAGTACAAATAAATGCTGACCTTAAATATTAACTGAATAAAATTTTGACTATTTGCTTGATTTTTGACAAATGCTGGTAAGGAAACAGGGGCGTTTTGGGGTGTTGGGATTTCTTTTGTTTGTTTTGGGGTGGGTTTTTTTGGCAAAACTTCAGTCTCCCTTAAGTACTAGGAGCATAGG
Organism: Numenius arquata; assembly: GCF_964106895.1. Lineage (NCBI taxonomy): Eukaryota > Metazoa > Chordata > Aves > Charadriiformes > Scolopacidae > Numenius > Numenius arquata. The sequence goes on along the minus strand of NC_133591.1, from coordinate 13,947,832 downwards.
CGCTGTGATAAGAGTCGTACTTGTCTTGTTAGCTCGTCGGCATTGGCAGCTAATACTGCAGTGGGAATGAAGTTGAAGCAAAATCTTGTGTGAAGTTGTTTATTGCTTGTCTGCATTCCTATCTGCAGCGTTTGCCATATCTTAAAGAAACTCCTACACTGATGTCGTTACTTTTGCCTCTGTGCAGTGAGACTAAATGAATGTCACTTTATGGATGTATCTAAGGAATGATTTTCTACACCTACTTTTCAATTTTGTTCTTGAAGCAGATGGAGTATAAGAAGAAACACGAAAACATTTTCTTCGGTTTGGATATTTTGCTTAATCACTTACTGTCGTGTCTTAGCTTAATGAGCAATTTTTAGAGCCTTTTATTTCTTTTACCTTTTTCAGTCCTAAATTGTAATTGTGTTGAACTGTAGAATAATGGTATAGGCTTCATTTTTTTTTCTTCTCTGAAGCAGGATATATTGTTTATTAGAAAACGTTTCTTAAACCAGTTGATCAGGTGCTTTCTTGAAACTGTTTGGTCTCTAGCTTCTCTTAATCTGTAGTAGTAGTATTTTTCCTTATATTTCCATCCTGTGGATTTATTACAGTGTATAGGAATTTACAAAGTACTAATAGTTGGAAGTGGCAGTTCTCTGCTCTGTAGGTAGTGAAGGGTATTTTACTGCTAAATACTGATTTAGGACATTCAAAAACTTTTATTTAAACTAATAATGGGCTTACTGGGAGTACAATGTTATTTTAAGAGCAGTTTTCATTTCTTTTATGTTGTTTAAAGTACAGAGAGGTAGTTTCTTCAGTGACATAAGAGGTGTTACAATGGGATTGTTTATTTCGTCTTTTCTGTCAGAGGAAGGTACTGTGTTACCAGGGATATGCTTACTTCAGTCTGTTCTTACTAGAGAGTAAAAAAATAAGACATATATGTATGAATGCAGTGTCTAACAAGCAGAGTTCTCAGCAGGAATGCAGCAAAATCTTTTTTAGCTTCTGACATGTTTTCTGTTTTCTGGTCTTGGTTATAAAGCACCTGTGTGATTTTTTTTTGCAAATACGTTACCAGTAATCACTAGACTTACTTTGAATATACATTCATAGTATTCATACCTACAGTTGTTATCCAAAGCCATACCTACCAGTATTATCCTGCGATGAAAGACAGCAGATTTTTAATCACAAAATGCCATAGAAATTCATGAAGCTATAAAAATGCTAGTCTAATTGCAGTGGATTTACAGATACCATGTAGGTATGCACTTACTCATCTGTCTGTGTACGTTTTACAGCTGTCTGTCAAATTGTGCATACTTGATATATCCATACATTTGAAGACTCAAGCTCCCCACACTTCCGTATCCACTCTGTCCCTGGCCCCATCTGGCATCCGTTGTTTTGCATAACTTTGCTGTTGTATGCTCATATTGCTGCTCAACTGGCACAATGGAGACTTGGGGACAAAAAGGGTTACACCCCCCAACTCGCCTCTCCTGCCAGCCCTTGTCTCACTGAGATGGAGGAGCTTGGAGTCATGGGGGGAAGAAGTGAGGGAGAGTAGAAAAGTCCATTCATTTTTCATGAAGAGGAGAGAAGGTCCAACCTGAGATGAAGCAGCATTCAAAGTTTATTTTTCCCTCTCTTGTCACCAGTATTATTGAGGTGGGGAGCAGGGAAAAAACATAAGAAGATGATCTTCACAAAGAGTAATTGTATGTGATGCTGACAGTCGGAAGAGTCTGCTGTGCTATGAAATTAAAGCGTAATAATGATATTTTACATTCTAATCCAGAGATTAAGGATATTTAAAGATATTTAAGCCTGATAGTGTCTATTTATGCTCTGCTTTTGTATTAAAAAAAAAAAAAGGATTATTTTAAGAAGTGTAAGACTGTGGGACCTCTGCACAATCTAAGTCCAACTTGTGCTCCATGTTTGACCATGCAACTGAATGATTAGGTCTCTTTCTGGTCTTTTTTCTGTACAAGGGAATTCTATATTTCTCGCCTGCGCAAAGAAACATTAAGAAACATAGACTGTGTTGGATTAGTTCTGACAAGGTTACCCCTAAAGATGACAAGTGGGAAGAGAGGTCTGGGGCTTCAAGAGGTAACACTCTGCTAAGGTCTGCTAGGCTAGGCTTAGAGTTAAGGTCTCAGAAAAACATTCAACAACAACCCAACCCACCCCTCTCCAAAAAAACCCCAAGAAATCTCCCCAAAACCCAAACACAACAATGTCCCACAAACAAAACTACCCACTATCCACTATACTCCACTTCCCAAAATAAATAACTCGATTGTCCCTTGCTGAAAAGAAGGTAGTATATCTTACAAGCTTAATATTTTTCATTCTTCTGTGTCTCTGTAACTTGGTAGCCTGTTTTACAGTTCATACTTTCTACCTGTCCAAAAAAGTCAAATCCATTCAGAATTTTGTTCTCAGGTGGATCTTCTGTAATTAATTTCTTAAAAATCGATCAAGAAAATACTCTCTCCTTTGAAAGTGATGCTTGTAGCGCTGTTAAGCATTCTTGTAGTTTCGCCATTTAGAAGTTTGCTGTTTTTTTCAATCTGCTGTTTCTTCCCAATAATTATTTTTGAAGGAAAATAAAGCCATATCTTTATGGGGTAAATACTATTATTATTAATGTATTGATAAAACTAAAACATCAAAAAGGAGGAGTCTCTTTAATTGTCTTTAGTGTGCAGAAGATAAATGCCTGTACTGTGATTCTCAAAAACACCTAGCAAAAGGAATTCCAAAAATTTTAGCCTCAGTAAGAATGTCCTGATGCAAATAGTTTGTAAATCTGAAAGCAATTCCTTGAATCTGACTCAAAATCACTTGTAGAAGGTAATGATACAGCCTCATGAAAATTTTTTCAGGTCTTTCCTAATAGGATTCCTTCATGTGTCGATCGTAAAATGATATGCTTTGAAATGAAAGCACATATGCAGGTTTCTTATTTAATATCTGAGTCACTTCATGAGTGAAAACAAAAGACTCTAGTTTGCTAGAGCTAGAGTTGGGTGAGTATTTTCTAGTCGCTGGTTACATCTCTGAATTAAATGTTCCTCTGAGTTATGTACCCAATGTACTCTTGTGTACTTTCCACTTTTTTCATAATAGATAAAAAAATAGAATTTATTTATCCAGGAAAGTCTAACTCAAAGCCTTTTCTACACATGGAAGATTTCAGATTTTCCCACAGTTGCCCTGCATTTCACCACAGTGAGATCTTGTCAGTGGTGCTGCTTTCCAAGCCTTGGATTTTCTCAAAGGAACAGTAGACACCCTGCCTAAAAATAAAGCCACATCCATCTGCACCCGTTTCGCTCTTCATCTAGCATAGGCTGTGGTCGCAGATACCAGCGCGTTCTCTGAAATTCGGTCGTGCTTCCTGGGAGGAATGTCTAAGTCTGTGGTAACAAAACAAAAGCACTCGGAGGGGGTAAAGGGCCTTTGTTTTAACCCTTGTGAAGTAAGACTTACTCTCTCTGTCTCTCAAGTATGCAGTTGTTTGGGTTGTGACACACTCCATTGCCAGTTAGGGACTGTGTAACTGAGAGCGTATAGCAGTTGCTATGGTGACAGGGTTTGGGTAGTGAAGATGCAGGTGTGATGTCACTAGGGCAGCATTGCCTCTTTTCCCCCTCAAGTTGAGAATGGAGTGAATTTACAGATATTTTTAAACACTGTATGACTCCATTCTGTACTGATTTTGTGCAAACGACTGCCTCTTACATTTTAGACTTAAGTTCTGGAATAAAATGCAAGTGTGGACCTAACCTTTTTGCTATTCTATTGATAAGGACGTTTCCTTAGGCCAGTTCTGTCATTTCCATGATGGCAAGGTCAGAAAAGTTTTTAGGAAAGAATAAATGAACTTGGTAGTACCTTTTTGTGCAATGTATCTGTTGCCATCTGTAAAAAATGGTATCTCTGATTCTCAAGACCTTCTGTAACACCTGAAAACAGTCTCATTTTACAGTGGAATTTTTTAATAGGTCACTAAGCATCAACAAAGGCGGCTTGTGTTTTTCCGATAGTTAAATTGGGTGGGTAGCCTGGGAATCGAGGAAATCATACGCCCTACAGGAAAAAGTGAAGTAATTTGCATATTCTTTACTCCTTTCATTTATTTTCAATCTCAATATTACCAGCCTATTCCACACAAAAGACCACAGATTATAACCTTCACTCTGACTTTGCTCTTTTCTCTTCTGCTCACATGTATTTACGTGTTCTTTCTTCTAGACTGGTTGAGTGTATCTCATGCAGTAGTTGATTGTGCTAAAACAAAGGAGCTTGATAAAGGTCTATGTGCAGACAGCTATTTAAGTGTGTGATGGAAGCCTGACATCTCTGTGGGAACAGTGTTAAGATTATGCAGCCTATTGTACTCACATCTTCAAAAACCTTCTCGTGTTTCCTGATAGAAATCAGACTGGTGAACAATCCCACCATTTACCAGAATATTTTCAAAAGGAGGCGACTCCCCCCTTCATAGGGCACGTAAACACAATATTGTGAAGACTCTGCCTGTCTTCAGGAGTGAGGAGTGAAAGAAGAGCGGTTGAGTGTTACCCAGAAATTTCTGTTTTCTGCTGTTAGTGCTCTTTCCTTTGGAGCAGAGGGTTATCAGGATAGAACATATGCTATAACTGCTGGGATGTGGTGGATCCAGACAGCTCGAGGTTGAGAGGTGGCTCTAGGGAGCAGATGAGTACTGGGTGAGGCTGCACATTGCAGAAAATAGTCGTCCACGCCAGTGGGAAAGATGTGCCAGTACAGAGACCAAAGTATGAAGAGGCAAGAGAGACTCTGGCTGGTGTTGTGTGAGAATTTCCTGGTAGGGATGATCTTCGACCATTCCTTTCGGTATCTTGGGTTATTCCCAGTTGTCTGCTGTTTTCAACAGCACTTTTTTCCATGGTAGTTAAGGAGTTGGGAAGACTCTCAGGAGTGATTCCTGAACCGTTCCAGGAATTCTGAACTACTGACAAAGAAAAACATTCTTGAGTTGCCTTGCTCATCCTGAGCTGCAGTGAAATAGCGAGTCACAACAGTATAAAGCATTCCATGTTAGCCCTTGATTGAGGCCGTACATCTAAGCAAACAGCCCTGCATTGGACAAAGTTGTGATAGGTTCTTTCAGGGGGGCAACGTGGGTCAGTGGAAGTTGATGCCTTGGGGGTGAATATATTTTTATCTGTCAAAATAGCTTCTAAATAAACTGTGTCTGCTTTATACAGCTGGTGAGGCATTGCTTCACATGACTTCCAAAAGTGAGAAGCTTAAAAAACGAGAGTAGAGGAAGTGGATGTACAACTCCTTTTCTTTTGGTTCTATTTTATTAATGATGGTATAAGACATTTTCTATAGGCTTGACTGAAAAAACTTGGGTGCTGAAGCTGTAGACTATACTGAGGGATATCAATGTGATTTCAGTCTAACTCATTTCCCTTCTCCCACGTTTACTGGTAACACCTGTGTTTTCTCTATTCCTGGATTCTTCAGGACTAGGATGGTAATAGCTGTAGCACGGGCTTGAGTTTAAACGTTCAGAAATTTTGGCAGGCTCTCAAGTTACTGGGTGAGGGGAGGAGGAACCAGAATTGGGAAGTAGTTATTTATTTTTTCTTCACCCTATAATTCAGTCAGAATCTAACAGTATTTAATTGAAAGCATGAAGAGAATGTTTCTGACCTTGAGGAAAATCCTGCCAAATCTCAGTGACCTGTTATAAATAATGAAGTCTTAGGGGTTTTCAGAAAAGTTTCATAAACCTTGTACAATCTAAACACTTCAGGGGTACGTGTAAGTATGGCTCTTTACCTTCTAATAGCTTGCACATACAGTTTATGGAGCTCAGCTTTGCCTTTCATTTAGATTCCCTTTCAGTACTTCATCTGGTGAGGCTGGTTTGAAGATCAGGGCAGACACTGCATGTTTCTTTCCCCGCATGCATATGTGGGTTTGCATTGGCCACTGAAGCTCGGAATTACGTGTAGGTAGATCTCTGCACACAATGCCTATACACATGCGAGAGTAGTGGGCTTTCTGCATGGTAATGAATAGACTGGACAGCTCTTAGAGTAATTTCTTTAATTTTGTTTCCGTTTTGGGGTTGTAGCCATTTTGAACAGCGTTGTTTTTCACTTGCAAACAACCGTGTTCCATCACGATGGCTAGCGGTGCAGACACTAGCCTGAAGTTTCAACCGTTTCATTTCTCTCTGTGGGTGAGAATTCAGTGCAGGATCGATGGTCGCAGCACATTCCTGCCTGAGGAATTGTTTGCCCTGGCAGAGCTCCTGAGTCAGCACTAGAGATGGCAACATAGGCCAAGGCTCTGGGCTTTAAAGAGCCTGAGCCAGCTTGGGAATCACACAGAGTTCTCACGTGCTTCCAAACGGAGAAATCAGTACCTGCTTATCGCAACTAAAGGTGGAGGGTGAATAAATGGTACTGGTTTCCTGTTCTCTGCTGGGCGTTTTGTCTCAGAGCATCCCAGCGTGAGTGAGTGCTGCTCACGAGAGCTTTCTGTTTGGAGTTTCGTTCTTGCAAAGGCACATGTTTGGTATGTCAGGCATTTATAGAAAATACTTCTCACCACAGAAATGTTTTTGTGTGTGGTGGTGGTTTTTTGTTGTTTTTTTTTTTTTTCTTTTTTTTATTTCGTTTTAGCAGCAGTTTCAGACAGAAACTGGTTCTTAATTCCAGGGAAAAGCTAAGGAGGAAATAATTTATAATATAAGATTACTTGGTGGAACTGAAACCAGGAAATTTTGCATTTAGTATGATAGAATAATTGTTTTTACTTCTCATGTGATTTTCTTGAATTGTGTTCTTGGAACACACTTTCTTATTTTTCAGATAATTTGTTTATCATACGTCTATGTAAATGTTTAAAATACAAGTAGTCTTGGACTGATGTATAGGAATAATATTTTTCTTAAATTTCTATTAATTTGAGCTTCATGTGGTTTCAGGAGGTGTTGTCAACTACAGGTTATTTGAAAGAAATTTTTTTTCAAACTCTTTGCTTGATTGCACAGCTTATAGAAAAGGTGAACTTTCAGATTTACCCTTTCAGTTAAACAGAGAAATTCCATGTTGATTCTGATACCTTTCAGTGTGTTATTTTGTGGGAAAGTAAAATGTCCTATGCAGTTCTAATATTGGTGAGATTGTAAGTGGTTTTAATAGGCCAAAAATGGAATTTTATTTTTTTTCCCCTCCTAAGATTGTGTTGCTGGAATTTACTGCTTTGGCCTGATGTCAGACACCTCTGTTACATATCTGAGTAGTGATTTCCTTGGCTGACAGATCCAGTTCTCCCTGTTTTTGGTACCAAATTATTTTCCCCTATCTCATAAGGACATGAAGTTACGGTTTTGTGAAGTGATACGAAGCGATACAGTGTGACTAAACTTGTTAAACTAGGGACCCTGTGCTTGGCAGGAAGAAGTGAAATCCTGGTTACAGAAGAGTAATCCTAGAAGGAAGATGGCTATTACAGAACCTGAAATTTTGGGCTTTCAAGTCAAGAAATGAGAGGGTGAACAAGACGTTATCTTCCAGAATTAATTCAGGACGATTTAGTGTTAACTTACATATACAAAAGACAGAAGAGCAGAAGACTATGGTGACAGAGAGAAAAGCCTGTGGAATGTATTGAGAGAAGAGAGGAACAGTAGGTGGATGAGGACTAGAAACTAATGAAAATTAAAATAATTATCTGGGACCTGCAATTGTCATTTTAAAAAAGGAAAACATTGAGGATACAATTGGGAGCTGGAGCGCTAGAGAATAGAGAGTGAATGTGGCTGACTGAATTGTGAGTCTTTGTTTTTAATACTTCATATCCCTGCTAATGCAGTTCTTTATTTGTTACTAACCGTGATTTGTGTGCCACCTGTTTCAACTGCAGTCACTCTCCAGGGACATCAAATGGGAGTCAGCATGTAGAAGCTAAATTATTTGGAGAGGATTCAGTGATTGACTTAAATGTAAAGGGATTAATTGGTCTCTAAACTAGTCAATTAAACTGTACTCTGAAAGTGGAAAGATCACAAATGCATGGCAATGAATAAATTAATGCATTTTTCATGGGTTTAGTATTTTCTACATGTTGCTTAATATTGGTTTGGATCATAAAATTTCTTCCATGAAATGTGATCATACTGCATAATGGACGCATGTGAAATAATTTGGTGCAACCATCCTCCTAAAGGACAGCTGGTAGCAGGCTTGCAGCACGAATTGAAATGTATATTAGTAGGCATTTACATCTTTTGCAGTCTCTTTTCCCGACAGTACAGCAAAGGATAACAAATTTTCTCTGAAACCATGCTGTAAGGTCTCTTACAAATTTGGGTCCATCCTGTATAACTCATTAAACCTTGTGCCCTTCTATTGAAGTGTGAAGGATGTCATATGCTTAGTCCTTGGTACCTGAGCAAGGTGTGCAGTGCAAAGAAATGGAGACAGATTTAGATATTTCAGGGTTTGGGGTTTTTGTTGTGTTTGGTTTTTTGGGGGTTTTTTTAAGTTCACTCAAGGTATGTTGAGGTTTTTTCCTTTTGGGGGACAAAAAAGGCATTCATTTTACAGTGGTGCTGTCCTCTTGCCAAATTTAAGCGTTTAGCTCAAGTCCTAGGAACATTAAAGCTCTCCATCAAGAATGATACCTCCTCATGTTCTGTAATTTAAATCCAGGGTTATTATCATAGGCTTATAATCAAGTAAAGGTATCAGAAGATTTGATTTGGGGTAGAAATGAGCATAGAGGGGAATCAAGTCTTGCAACACTTGAAATCCTGGTTCCAGTTGTCATTTTTATATTGATCTAAGAAGGTCAGAAGTTACCTGGCTTTCATGTTCTAGGAGCATGGCTGCTTCTTCACCAGAGAGCTGCCATGCTGAAGTTTACCTGCCAGAAAAACTAAAAATTGGCTCATACTGGAAAATGGATGTGGGTTTAATACCCGATGACTTGAATTTTTTTTTAAGGCTGTGTGAATCTGTGACATAAAACTCATGATACAATGTTTTTACTTCTACCTTTCCCTTAAAGTGCCCATGGTAAACAGCAGTTTGAAAGCACAAATCAAAACCACATTAATAATTTTTAGATTTTAAGAAGAATAATTTTCCTCTTCTTTCTGTTAAAGAAACTAACGAACCGCATTTGCTCCTGTTGATGTACTTGCTTTGTGAATGAAACTGATAAATGTAATTTCATCTTCAGTGAACTTAATGACAACAAAGTATGGGCTTATGTCCCTTCTTCCCCTTCAGTTTGCCATATTTTTTCAAGAATATCCTTTCTGAATGGCCTTAATCTAATATAATGCTACTTTAGATAATAGCATTCAGCTTTCGTGGGGGTGAAGGGAAGAAGGGTGCATTAACCTACATTAGCAGACAGCGAAAATAAGCGTGTGTTCAGAGGGCTTGCTGAGAGGAGGAGCGGCATTGGATATGCCGTGTTCTTATTTTTATAACTTATACGTCAAAAGTATGCTATGTATTTGTGCTCTGGTATCTTAACTGCGGTGACGGAGCCTGCGTGCGTGTCTGGAGAGCATCTTTGTGACTGAGCAAACGAGTCATTTAAATTGAGATACAGCAAATTAATTGTAATGTCTATTAGCTTGTGAATTACTGTGGATTGATATTACCATGCCAGTGCTTCTTAAATTAGTCAAAAAGCAATGAAAAAGCAGACTGCATGCTTTTTACAAAATTAGGTTTTATTATTAAAAGAAACATTTGTCTTATCTTTTATGAGACCTCAATTTTCATTATTTTGGAGCCTTATTTTTGGGATTTATGTTCAACAATCTTATAATTTTGAAGATTTTGGACAAAATAATTTCAAAGCTGCACACAACCCCTCCCTGTATTTAAACAGGTGATGTTTAAGGAGTATTAAACACAGGAGTGCTTAAGTGGCAGTGTCTTATTCTCTGCTTCACTTTCTGTCCTTGTGCTGTTAGCCATCTGAGAATCATCTTATGGTATCACGTATTATTTCCCCTTATAATACGCACATATTATTTCCCCTTACACTTTATACCTTCTAGTTAGGGTTGTTGCAGAGCGGTTGACAGCTGGTTTTGTTCTCGTATTTTTTAATTTTTTAGGTCCCTTTAGCCTTGTTTGAAGAGTGCTGTGGTAGTTGTTTCAACCAGGTGTTCCCACACTGAGAAAATGGTTTGTTGGTTACTGAAAGGCTCAGAGCGATGTTGTTTGTACAAAGAGGGCCATATGTATTACATAAACAAATACTGTGGTATTTCAGGCTGCATACGTAAGTAGAGTAGCCCTATAAAAATGCATACAGCAAAGATTACCTACTTCACAGTATTCTTTCAGCTTACGGGGGTATTGAGAGTAATCATTTCTAACAAATTGCTATTGAGATCAAAGCCATTTTAAGGCAAAACAGATTACCAAATATATTAAATTTTATGTTTCAGAGCTGATTGTGACATAACCATCAAGATAGAATTTAGGTGATTTTTGACACCTTCTTATAAAAGAAATTCTATATTATCCCATGAAAAAGTCTTCTCGTAAATGTGCAGTTCCAAATCTAGTAGATACAGAGCAAAGATGTGGCAAAACACTCACTTGTGGCTTTGAGTGAACCTGTGCAACAGGGACACATCAAAGAAAAGACTTGTCTAACACTATTACTAAGGGACTGGTAATGACTTGTGGCTTTACTCCTAGAGTAGTATTAATTTATGAAAACGAAGCTCGTAATGTAAATTTGGTTTAATACTCTTATATACCTGTGTGTGTTAAGTGTTCTTTTGGTGTATAAGCTGAACATGATACAGCACTGACTTAACATACAACTGGTGCAATTAGGGTGTAATTCCGAAAACTGGGCTCACTTCATTTGAAAAAAGTCATCTAATTTTCATCACCCAGACTCTACAGACTGACTTGTTCGATACCTACCAGTGCCTGTCATGTATCAGATGTTAATCCTCCCTGCATTTCCCTGTCCCCGGGGGCTGGAGGACTTGGCTGCCCGGGTGAGGATGCCCAGTGTTGGTAGCATGGCCAACTGGCATAATAGGGTCCCGGTATCCAGCAATTCAGTGGCCCACCAATCACCAGCATGCACCAGCTGCTAATTCTAGAGCAGCAGGGCACAAATATTAATGGAAAGGGTGATATTTTTATCCACTTTATTACTGCTGAAAGCATCTTTATGGCGGGCAAGGGGAAGCTTCAGCTATATGTGGGTCTGTGACCTACAGATGAATCACCGCACAACTGTGCCAGTCAATGATCCTAATACAGCTCACTTTCTGAGACAAAATAATTGATAGCTGTATTATCTGTGATAAAATTACCAAGGAAAGCTGAAATTTAAGGAGACCCAGGGTTTAAACTTTGCAGTACTGAGCTGTTAAGAAAAGGTCAGTTTATGCCTTAGGCTGAAAAAATGGAGTCGTTGGTTGGCGAACCTCCATCAGTGCTAGTCAGGCTTGTGCTTGAGTTTTAGGTTATTAATATTCAAAAGGATTTTTTTTTCAGTCCTGATCTCTAGAGCACAACTGCTCATGACAGTTCTGAGGTGATTTTATGCCTGCATGGTATTTAATAAAATGCTAAGACTAACAGCACAAAAAGAGGGCCTTTTTGGAGATACCACATGTTACTGAACATGTAACTTATTCATGTGCCATGAATAAGTTATGTGTCACTTTGAATATATGGGCTTATCTGGCTGCGTTCCGGGTTTAGAGTATTAGATCTTCTATGGAAATGAATTTTCCAAAAGAGTCCATTTCAAACGCTGTGTCAAAACGCAGTGATTCAGACAAGGAGACAGAGATGTCAGAAAGCTGATAACAGCAGTGATTTTAAAAGTTTTATATGCAGTTTTTCCTGATGTTGGTATCTTGAGTATGCTAAAGAAAGAAAGATTGCATTAATTCTGACAATATGCCGGTTAATTACAATTCATTTTGTAGTTATTACTTAATGGTGCTGCTGTTTTTAGAAAAACTGGTGATACTGGTACAGACATGAGCAAGTTACTGATTTTTATTAAGGACGTGTGTCTGAAGAAGCTCCAGATTGCCAGTGAAAAACGTGTGTTTATTTAAACATTATCCCATGTTTCCTAAATAGGGCAGGATCCAGTGTCTCATCACAATGAATTTCTATTCATGATGAATATGGCAAACAGAATCATTTTTTGGTACTGACATTTTAAGTAATTCAAAATGTTTTAATTCCAAATCAGCACTTATTCTGAAGTGTAACACAAATTTTTAAAAAAAAAAAAAAAAGGCATTCACTAATCATTAGTGCCTCAAGCTGTACATTGTGGCATAGTGCTGACTCTGCCACTTACCTGCTGCTAAGGGAAGAACATTGGTTGTGATTTCATTGCAGAAATTTTATTTCATAGATCCGTGAGACCTCTTTTGGGGGAGGGGGTGTCAATTTTATGTGGTATTGATGAGATTTAGTAACAACTGGATTTTACTAAAAGTCTTAATTTAGCACATAAACTTTTAAAGTGATCCAAATTTCAGTGAGAGGGAAACTGTTTCTCTGTTTATCTAATCTTCTCATCTGCAGACAGTATATCTTCTAACCTGAAGTGCCTTAAATATTCATAAATTTTAAGTATTGGTAGGAAGATGCACATAATCTTCACCTGGCTAGTGGTACTGTGTGGGTTCCTGTGGTTGGATCTGCAGGTGACATCCTGTTACAGAGATGGGTTTGAGGAGCAGGAATCATGTATAGCTGTTTTGAACAGGTTGTACTTCTACTCATGAAATGTTAACTAAAAAAATGTGCATTGCCATACTCTGATTTTAACTGGCAATTTTTGTATCAGCAGATGTATTGACCAACCTTTTGGTGCCATCAGTCATTGCCCCATATTTCCACATTTATGGTGTGAGGATAAACCTTATCCTTGACCCAGGGGAGTTCAGCTTTCCTTCTGACTCTGTGTTGCCTTTGGTATTCACGGATATGAAGAGCAGGATTTGTCCCAGGATGTAGAGAAAGGAAATACGTAGCAGTGGTCATGGCAGCCTGCTGCCTAATTTAATTATTCAGGGATGTTGTGTTAGTTTGGATTATTTGCTTAGTAACCATTAGCAGGCTAGGAATTATTTCAGTTCATCTTTAAAATAATAGGAGGCAAATTTTAGATCAGAACAGCGTATTTTGACAAGCCACATTATGTACACATGTGCAGCTAGTAATGAATAAATTTCCATGTTCAACATGCAACACTAATGTAGAAAAATACGGTTTTTATTGTGACTGTTTATGGGAGAATTTCACTTACTATGGTGTAGTATTTCATTGAGGATCACAGGAATAAAACTGCTACTTCAGCAGCTACATGGAAGAAAATCTCAAAATGTCAGTAGGCTGGAGAAGCTGCTTAGACATTTTAAATAATCTGTTAATAAAAAACAAACTAAATGTTAAACACTGTTTTAATGTATTGTAAAAATGATTATTTCTTTATAGGTATAGGTTTCAGGGGGAATATGAGATGGCTGTTACTGTAGATCCCTGCAGAAGTCGTGTGGCAAAACCTCGGTGATCTTCTTTCCTGAAGTGAAAACATCTCTCTCCTAAGCTTGAGCGCTGTCACAGTATAATTTACCTACAGCGTGGAAGCTCTGTTATGTTGTTCTCTATTTAGTCCAGTCCATCTTTATTAAGGTCATTAAAAAACCCAAACATGGAACTGTCTTAATCTAAGACATGATAAACAGCCAGTGCAGAAGGTGCAGAGCAGGTTGTCCTGTGTTCACACGAGAGGTTATGTGCATTGTACGTGACCTTTCCTCCAGCAAAGACCTGAAGTAGGTCTGCTACATAGAGAGACTACAATATAATTACTCCTCAAAACGTTAGCTGATGTGATGTGCTGCCGTTTCCCCTTGACTTGTTGGAGGTGTTCATACTGCTGTTAGCCCTGTCATGCTGCAGATTGATGTATCCATTTGAAATATAAACTCCAGTATCCCTGCAGGCTGGCAGGTCAGCCTCTGCATACATTTACACAGAGAAAAGAATAGAAGGTTGTTAGAGCTGGGATCAGGGAGAGAATCTCAAGAGTGAGGCATATATTAGCCCTGGCAAGAGGTTTTGTTGGTGACAACTGCAGAAGTGTTGAGATAATAAGTCTGTAACACAGAAAGTGTTTAGATAATGTTATCTAAATGCTCACTGCATTGTGAAACTGTTATCTTAGTACTTTACTCCACCACTGGAAGAACACTAAAGGTAATTAATATTTATACTGAGTTTCTGTGCATGCATGTCATACATTTTAAAAAAATAAATCCAACAGCATGTGTGAGACAACATACTGACCTATAAAATATAATCATCAAAAGACCAGAGTAGTTTTGGAAACTGAGGTTCTCTGTTCCTCCACCCCTCCTTTTCTGTTGTTGGGGTTTTTTTAGGAAGAGACAGCAAAAGAAAGAGCAAAGAAGTAATTGCCACACCAATATGATTTAATCTGCAGCTTGGCCTCCTGTATTCTTATTCTTTGCCATACAAAAAATTTCTGACTTTGGGCAGGAACAGCCACGGAAGCATAGATTGGGAGAAACCTGCTTGCAGGTTTTCCCTGTTCATGTGACAACAGTGTCTGTCATGGGAAGAAAGTATGTTTCCAGTCCAGTGCTCCAGTGAAAGGGCTGCAACCCAGGGTTTCAGCTGGGTCTTCAGAAGAGTTCCCTGTTAGTTCTCAAACGAACTCCTGCTGAAGGGGCTGCTGCCGTTCAGTGCCGCAGCCCTCTCCTGCTTTTACTCACAGCATATGTGGGATGCAGCCGGGCAGCAAGTCTCCAGTTGCCAGTGGCTAATACAGGGAGTTACAGAGCTCGAAACAGGCGCCGGTTGCTGTTCCACATGTGTGAGTGTGGACCTGCGTGGAGGCCGGAGCATGGAGAAAGCAGCTGGGTGTTTCATGGCTGGTACAGAAACGTGGGCAGCGCTGTGCTGCCTGCTCTCTGTTGGAAGGCTGCTGTATCCAGAAAACTCTGGAATTGTCTCATGTCTGGAAATGCTTTCCTTTTTGGTTCAGTTGTGGTTTCTGCAAAAACTGCTACTAATTATGCCATGTTTTTTGAATGTATATTTCAAACTACTGAAGTTGTACTTCTGAATAACTTTGTCTTATTTCAGCTTGGGCGATGTTCAAAGTCCATCTGGTAGGCAGAGATTATATTATGGGTTACTTGCAAGTATGAGAAATGTCACGTGAATGATTTGCCTCTCAGACTGTATCTCCACTGCTTACTAGACCAGACAGGTCATGATCTCAGGAACTGGTGTGCTATCATCCAGACTGCTCCGTGCTTGGCTTGGAGCAGCGGCCGCCACCACTCTGCCAAGGCATTGCCCAGGAGAGGTTCTGGGGCCAGCACAGCCAAGGCCCATAAATCAGTGTAGACAATGTCTCCCTTTTGGAGATGAAGAGGTTTTAACATAAGAACGTGCTATTTCCCCTAAGGGCCAGAAAATGCATCCTGGCCTCTTCTATTTGCTGCTGGTGGTGAAGTCTCAGGTCTGGTCCTCTTCTGCTCTCTTGGTACATGTGAAGAAGCTTTCCCTGCTAACACAGCTGCCTGGCAGGTCCCTCTAGTTCCTAAGTTGGGCTATTGTATGTCCTAGAGAAATGTTCTGGAGATCTGGGTACTGAGAATGCAGCATTTCTCTTGTGTAAGGAGAATGCAGAGGCCACTATGCATTGGAGCAGAAGGTCTGACTTCTCTAAAATCAGAGCAGAAGGCCTTTCTTCTCTCTTCCCATTCTATTCAGGCTGTGGTGCTTGTGGGAGCTTGTTCAAATTCAGACCTCACTGGGGATATTTATTTCCAGATCATTTAAAAAGAGGTACTTTTCATACTGGGTTATTACTTTATTCTCACCTGTTCAAGAGTGTTACTGACTGTAGGTGTGTCCAGGTGCTGCCATCTCCTGTCCAAACCATCACTGTCACCTGCTAATAACCGTCCTGGTGCTTTAGACAAATTTAAAGGAAATTATTTTATTATGCTGTCACTTGCATTCCAGATCTATGCAGAGCCTTTTCTTGCCCCCGTTTTTATAGACTACATCAGACAGGTGAGTCTCACTGGTATGACTGTCTCTTCTCCTGACACATGTGGCTCACTGCTGCCTCTTTTCTGAGATCAGAGTTGATAAAGCTATTTTGGGTTAACTGTGAGTTGAGGCCTTTCGGATCCCAACCCTAATTTTGAGGGGAATTAGAACAGCAATACAAGTTATTGGTCATAAAACATAATTAATTGTACACAGTCAGTGGCTTTATGGACAATTGCTTATGAACTGAAGGAGAGAAACCAGAGATTGCCATCAGCGTGGTGGCAGCGAAAGGCAGCCCAAGCTTGTTTGTAGAGAAATAAGTATTTTAAAAATTCTTATCCTTGAAATTGTTTTAAAAACAGGATGAATGTTTACAAATACAGCATTCTCAAATTTTCACCATGTTCTTCTAAGTAACCTTTAGTGTCAGTATTGTCATCTGTTTCCCGTTGCACTTTGTGGGTGCGTAAGTAGGTTGCAGTGTTTGGGACGAAACCTGGCATAGAAACTGTACTCTTCACGGCAGCAAGCGTTTTGCAAAATAGAAGAGCACTTTTCAGTTAATGATTTCAAATCATTAAAATAATAATGTTAAAATTCATGTCATAAAACTGTCTGGAATATCCCTCTAATAAGGAAGAAAAATTGTGATGTTCTCTTAAGTTTTTTTGTAGATTCTTCTTGGTGCGCCCCCAAATCCCAAAGTAATTGTTATTGGCATTTTTTATTATTCTTTTCCTGAAGTAACTTATTTCCACATTTGTCATACAAAACAAGGTATTTCGAAATCAGTTTGACTTTGTACACTGACGTCCATTTAGTACATACATCAAAAACTCAAACATGAATTTCAATACCTTGGCATTTCTTTCATTGGGATTATTTGTACGGAAATAATCTCTTTAAAGTTTGAATGCAGACTAGCGCGGTTTCCATTGGGTATTTATATAAACCTACTAACAAATGGAAAAAATACGTAAATCCATCAGATGTTCTCCTTCCTCTGCCAATGTTGTGTAGTTTAAACCTAGTCATGCTTTCATAATCCTCATCTGATTTTTATGTATAAAGTAAGTTTAACATAATGTGATTTCCTTTAAGTCGTTTATAGTAACTGAGGGATTGGCATTCGTAAAGATTATGTGAGGTCCTAAATATTACATTGACAAGGTGTTCAGCTACAGTTTTAGGCATCTCAAAGGTTATTCAAGGTGATGAAGATCCCAGAGGAAGCATCTGAAAGATGGTTGTCAGTTGCAGGTGATTAGATGCCACGTTAAAGGTTTGATGAATGTAAATACTCTTTATTTGAAGATTTTTCTGTGTTATGGGGGGAAAAGATACTGTAACGCTTGGGAGAAGGACATAGATCTTTTCTGTTGTTAAAAAAGACTATTGCTATTTCTTTTTGGGGGTGTTTCCTTACCAGTTTCCTTGCTCGTAACAGGGATCTAAACACCAAGAACAGATTCAAAATCAAATGAAGGGAAATGGCACAGAGTATTTGTCACTGTGTGATTTGTCTTTGTGTGATTGGGGAGTGATTTGTTTGTTTTCTTTATATTTCTGTTAATAGAAGCCTTTTATTTAAACAATGATGTTAATATTAGCACATAAGTCTCTCTCAGTGAATATAGTGGAAATATTCTTGGAAGTATATGCTCAAGCGTTCTGCTAGCTCGAGATCACAGTGCTCAGCACTTTTCACACCTCGGCCTTACTGCAGCTATAGTTGGAAATAATATGTATTCTATATATGTGCTATATACTCTATTTGGGAAGACGACATCCTGAGGCAGGTATCAATCGCCTGTCAAGGAAGGAAAGGTTTCTGAAAAGGTATCTGTGAAAAGGAGACAATTTCTGCGTAGCGTGGGGAGAGTACCATTACAGATTTGCATTCTTTTTAAATATTTCTAATTTTCATAACACGGGATTAAAAGGATAGGTCTTACTTAAGTTTCTGTTGAAATTTTCTGATGGAAAACTGCTGCAGCTACCACTGTTTCCAGTGGCACTGTTTGTGTGTCTGGAAAAAAAACAAGGAAAGGAAGAATTTAAAAACCTCAAACACTAAATGGCAGGTAGCTGAACTACCCCATCTGAAGTATATTTCATACCAAGTTCATGGGTACATCACTAAGCATTTTCACTTTATACTACACCCAAGGCATAAATAATTTTAAATGTCTCCAATTTATTTTTTAAAAAGCATTAGATGTTTCGGTTTGATTCAGGTTTATGATTTGGAACTTCTAGGGAACATACGGCCTGTTGTACTCCCCTGAGAAGGGTGAGGAGTAGCTGGTGGCTGGCTCAGGACAGTCACCTTCCTGTCACACTTCCACCTAAAGAACTTTGTCCCTTCTTCCTTTCCTCTGGGTAGTGGTATAGGCTCAAACCCATGATTCTGAAGCTAGTTTTGGTCCTTGTGGAATTCTTTAATACATGCAAAGTAAATGTATAATGCAAAATTGCATGTATAATGCAGCTATTCAAAATGGGTAGTATTTTTATTATTGTACTTGTTCTGAACGGGTATCGATTGACAGCTCAAGGTATTGCAGCAGACTCTGTAGAGTAGGGGAAATGGTTTAGAAGCCATTTCACGTGCCTCTCTAGTGGCTTCTGATATTCCCAGTGTCAGGGAGTTAAGATAGAGTACAGAAATGAGTAAGTTTAAAAACCTGGAGAGACAGTAGAGTGGATTCTCCAAAGCCTGTCAGCTTCAGGTTTTGAACTAGGTTGAAATAAATTTGTATTTTAAAAAAAAAAAAAAAAAATCAGTCTAAACATGATTCTGAATGTTTTTAGAAACTCTAGTCTGATCTGCACTTTGTGTTTAGTTTTTTTCACGGTGCCTTTGTTAGCACAAAGAGTAGTAGGTCTGTTAAGAAAGCTGGATGTTGCTAAAACACTGTTGGAAGACTCTAGAGAAGACCTGAGCGATTTCTGTGTTTTAGAGCTTTAGTTTGAAGAATGTAGGTCTTGATGTACGCAGCACAGCTATGGCTAAACGGTTATTAAAAGTAAAGCCTCGCTGCTCAGTCTGCTTCTGAAGCCTGACTGGTTTTAGCTTGGTAAGTTTTTTTTTTCTGCTTGACTTTTATTCAAAGATCTGTCTCACATTTGTAGCCAGAGTGATTTCTGCAGCTTGGTATTTAAGGAATTGTGTGAAATGTGCTAAAGCCAGGAATGTCAGGAGGCTGGGGTGTACATGCCTGAGTGGGATACATCACAGCGTGCGCTGACGCTATTTTCTTGAAATAAAATTCATATTTGTTACTAAAGTAAACATTTCACTTGGAATCTGCCAGAAGCTTATTAGGAATATAGGAAGTCCCCAGGCTTTGATCTTTATTATTTTTGGTCTTGAAAGCTGAGCTGGTAGCAATGGCTCTGGCACCAGAGGGAGCATAACATGTATGGAACTGTTTCTTCTCCTGCAAGGCGCGGTGCGGCCGCCCTGGGGAGCCGGGCCTGGGGCCGGGGCAGCAGAGAGAGCTCCGGGCTGCAGCTTCCTCGCTCACCATACGGGCTTGTTAGCTGTGCTCTGCGGAAAAGGAGTACTTCAGTGACTGAGATCTGTTGGTTCTCTCTATAGCTGAGCTCCAGTACCTAAAGGGGGCCTACAGGAGAGATGGGGAGGGACTCTGGGTCAGGGAGGGGAGCCATAGGAGGAGGGGGAAGGGTTTGACCCTGCAAGAGGGGAGATTGAGGTGAGATGTGGGGAGGAACTTCTTTGCTGTGAGGGTGGTGAGAGCCTGGCCCAGGTTGCCCAGAGAAGCTGTGGCTGCCCCATCCCTGGAGGGGTTCAAGGCCAGGCTGGAGGGGGCTTGGAGCAACCTGGTGTGGTGGGAGGTGTCCCTGCCCAGGGCAGGGGGTGGCAGTGGGGGGGCTTTAAGGTCCCTTCCAACCCAAACCATTCTATGATTCTGTGATGATTTACTTTGGATCCAGTGTTAGAAATGATCCATCTTTCACTAATGAAGTACTTATTGCTGGTCATCAGTAGTAATATTCATTACTATTATTCTTTAATCTGTCATATTTGCAGCAAAGTAAAATGGACTAATTTGTATATCTTTTTTCCTGTAATTAGTCGTATACACTTTTAATCCAAGGCAATTTAATTTTCTGAACTTAATAATTAATTTTGGTGTTAGCTGATTCTCAGTTGAAAAAGTTACTGGCATGCAATCCCTTCCCTGCAAAAAACAAAGGAATCTTTTGTCTTTAAACTCTGATTTTTGTCTATTTCTTATTCTGACAGTCTTTATGGACAGTTGTGAATGTTGCTTAAGATTACACGTGATTTGTTCATGCCAGACCACTTTGCAAGAGACTTGAAAGAGTCCCTGTGTGGTTCCAGAGGGCTATTTTTTTCTTCAGTTCAATAGAAGACAAGCAAGAGTTTCAGAGTCAAACACTGTAGGAAGCTTGCAGAATCAGGAGGATTTCAGTGTAATATCCTAAAGACAGGAGTTGAAAATGACTGCTTTACAAATAGCTTTGCTCTCTGCTTTAGAAAGGCTGACCTGCTGCATGCTGAACTCTGTACGGAGATTATCTCTGCTTGATCTTAGATCAGATTTCTCATCTTTTCTTTATTTATTAAGACCTCTTTATACTAAGGGCTGTCATTCTGTGTAAGGAAACTAATAGGTTTTGATTAAATAATTGGGCTTTGCTTTGATTTTTTTATTTCTTGTACATGCAGAAATCCATTGTTCAATTTTTTTTTTTTTTTACATGAATTGATTTATTTTTTTTTTCTTCTTGGGGCAAGATAACTGGACAGAAGTACCTGCAATTTATGACCCATTTTGTCCCATGTCCCATTCCATCCCTCCCCACCATGTAAATTAATCATCAATTTACTTCTGCAACACTGATGATAGTGAAATTTCTTTCCCTCATGAAAATGGAAATGTAACAAAACCTTTTATTTTCATGGAATTAAATGATAGCCACTAAGTACTTCGGAATACAGGATGATGGCACAAAGGAAGTTTAGTTGTTTTCTGTCATTAAGTAACCGTTTTTCTCCAGATTTTTCTCAGCTGACCATTTTCTTCTGTTTTTTTGTGGTAGTGTTTGAGGCTGACAGAAGACTAACTTGTAGTATGAAAAGTTGCTCTACACGATGTGTGGAATCATTTGGAGATTTAGTGAGATTAAACCACCTTCCAATTCTAGACCATCGGTGCTTTTATTTAAAAGTAGCTGAGAGTAGTAGAGCAGTTGGTTGGCTTAAATACTAAAGTAAAATTGCTGTAGTTGCCTGTGTTATTTCTTTTTGGTGAAGGTGGTTAAGAGCTGTCTTTAAAATACTGGTTACGTTATGGCTGGCCCAGTGCCAAAGGCAACAGCTATAAAACTATGTGCAGCTATTGTATTGGACAGAAAAACTGCTGCATAATTACCACTTCGTCTCTGTAAATTTTTAGTTGATTAAAATGATGGTAAAAAAGCATGAAATGTGTTTTGTTTTCTTTTTCTTGTGGCTTTGTGGCAAGGAATATTTAAGCAAATAGTTAGCTACAATGGGAGGTCATTGTATGGGAAGAATAAAATGGGAACATTTTAAATACCATTCATTTCAAATTAAGTTTTATCAGCAGTGGCAAATCCACGTTTTGTCTTAGAAAAATTTTCAACTTTTTATAATATACATGTGCTTTTTTTCTTTGACGGAGGCTCTCCTGAGGTGTTAGACCAACAGCTTTCCTAGTCCTTTTTTATTCCTTTTCAGCTAGAACTTGTTGAAGAGTGAATTTTGAAGAATTTCTGAGGACCCCTATTTTTACTACTTGAATCCTCATTAAAATCCCATTTGTTTGTAATGATCTTATTAATTGGAACAAGTAGGAAAACAAATCTTTGAGATAGTTGCCAATGTTGTCAAATTATCAATCAGTCAATGAACCTGTATTCAGTAGCCACAAGTGACCCAGCAGAAGCGCCTAGTTTTGGCCTCTAAGGCTGTGGAATCACTAGCTCCTGCGAGTTCATTAACATGCTAATAAACCTGTTTTGTTTGTCTCCCCTCTCCTCCAGTGAACATTTGTCGTGTGCCTTCACATTCTTTCTTCATGGGGAAAGCAATGTGTGCACCAGCGTGGAGATTGCTCAGCACCAGCCAATCTACCTGATCAACGAAGAGCATATCCAGATGGCCCAGTCCTCGCCGTCGCCCTTCCAAGGTAAGTGAGCTGGATTTGGATCTTCTTGTGCTTAAACTTCACTGCTGTGTGGCAGGGACTTCTCCCCTGGTGGTGTTCTCTTCAGAGGTGAATAAAGTAAGATTAAGCAACTCTTCAACTGGGTGAAATTTCTATTCAAGAAGTTGTGGACATAAAGGAAAATGTTAGGACTTCAACACTATAGCCAGCTATAACTGGTATTGGAATTTTCCAGAGCTTTCTATGAATAACAGTGTTTTTAAGGGTACATGCATATAGTAAATAAAAAAACAGAAATTAGTCATTTTTGTTTAAAAAGACTTATTATTTAAGAAAGTGCACTGATTTTATTTTCTTATGTGATATCTACGTCAGTGGACTCAAATCTGTAACTTCAATGCTAAGTGAATACGAACAGTGAGCTTATCTAATTCAGGAGTACTCTTCATTCCTAGATTGTCAACTATTTTGTTGGTTTTTTTTTTTTTTAAAAAAAGGGTGGGTATGTGAAAATGTATCAGAAAAAATGAAAAATTTAAAGTATCTGTGACTGTTTATTTGCCAGTGTAAGAAATTAGGGTTTTGCAGAATTAAGTTAATGGCTTACTAAATTCATGATGCAATTGTGGTGCAATGCTCTACATAAAAAAAAAAGAATATTTGAGTCATTGAGTTATACACTCTTCACTACAGTCTGAAATTATAATTTCAAAGCCGTTAAAGCAAGAAATCTTTATAAAATTAAACGTACAGTAAAGAAACACACAGAGACTATAAAATGAGCATTTATAGAGACGTTAATTTATAGAAGCTTTATTGAAAAACACTTTGTTACTAAATGTAAAGCTTTGACAGAGGCTCAGACACTTAAATCACTGAAGTTTAATTTCAGTGAGATAAATTCATTACTCTGAAATCAAACATGACTAAAAGTAAAATTTAGTCTGATTGAAAATACCTGTTGTTGAGCAACTGTTTTTCCTTTTTTTTCATGATTGTAGTCTTCGTATATTGTTATCTCTATGCTTTTTAATGCTGGGAAGTCTCTAGTACCATATGTTCCTGGTAAAAACCCTATTGTTGAATATCTGTTCTCTGTCGCTTCCATGTATGGTCATCCCTGTGCCAGAGCCCCTGCGGTTCCAGTGCACTTACAGTAGTTCATTGTGGAAATTATTAAACTAAACTGCAAAAAGGTCCGTTTTTAGCTCCATAAGGATGGCTGTACAGGAAGCTAGTGCAGTGTAACGTAGCTTTAAATTCACCCCCTCACCTGATTTTGCAGTAGCTTTGCCCTGAAACCAGACCGGTAAATCGGCATGGGAGTGGAAGCGCGACTCCAGCCAGAGCAGCAGAACCTGGATGGGACAGTTGAAATACATGTACTGTAGGGACTGTTGTTTCTTACCTTGCAGTTCTGGTGAGTCCTTATGGTTTAAATGGTACACTCACGGGCCAGTCATACAAGATGTCAGACCCAGCAACTCGCAAGTTGATGGAGGAGTGGCAGTATTTTTACCCTATGGTGCTGAAGAGGAAGGAAGGGATGAAAGAGGAAGAAGAGTTGGGTTATGACAACGATTTCCCTGTGGCAGTTGAAGTCATTGTTGGTAAGTTTCAGTATTCTGCCTGAAGGATTATTTTCTTCCACACCATTCAAAAAAAAAACCACCACCTAATTAATCAGAAACAGCCATTATAATTTTCCTATCTTCTCTTGTAGCTCTCTTGACACTGGAACATCTGACTAGTTATCTTGCCTCAAGCTTCTCTACTCCCTGTATCCCACATGCTATTATTCACAGCATCAAGCTGCTTGTTTCAGCTCTGTACTGGTTATAGAGGGTTAGGTGTATATTAGTATGTTAAATTCCTTAGCTCTTTATATTTCAGATAATAAATTTTGTCTCATTGACATTGAGAACAAGCTGAAGTAGCTGGAGCTGCTGAATGTTATCAGGTGTGTTTAAGACTTTTGTTTTTCCATGTATTTGTAGGTGGCGTAAGGATGGTATATCCTTCAGCCTTTGTTCTCATCTCCCAGAGTGACATCCCCATGTCACAGAGTGCTGCCAATACTGGAGGCCATATAAATGTGGGACAGCAGGGGCTCGGAAGCGTGAAAGATCCTGCTAGTACCTGTGGGATGCCGCTCACTCCACCCACTTCTCCAGAGCAGGCCGTTATGGGTAAGCTGTGAACTTAGGAGGCTGGAATCAGCCTTTCATTTTTGCATAGCATAAATGAGGATGAGTAGGTGAACAGCAGCAGATAAAAGACAGGAATAGACTGAAAGTTAGGAGAGGACTTCTTCTGTAAGTCTGTGGTACATTACCACCTGCACAGTAAAAAGTTCTTTCTTACATTTTAATAGAGTTTCCTGTATTTCAATTTATGCCCATCGCCTCTTACCTTTTCAGTGGATCCCACTGGCTATACCCTCTCTATTCTCCCTGTCAGGTATTTGTACACATTGATAAGATTCCTCCCCCAGCTTTCT
The DNA here is from genome assembly GCF_964106895.1 of Numenius arquata. Taxonomy (NCBI): domain Eukaryota; kingdom Metazoa; phylum Chordata; class Aves; order Charadriiformes; family Scolopacidae; genus Numenius; species Numenius arquata. The sequence goes on along the minus strand of NC_133591.1, from coordinate 13,923,005 downwards.
CAGCCTCTCCTTGTAACCTTTATTAAAAATAATTTCACAAGCACCAGCATGTTTTATGCTTTGCAAATGACTATTACTTGGAATGGAGTTCTCAGTTCACAGCAGATTCTCTGACTTGAGTCACATTAGCAAAATCATTAGACACCACTCACCACTGGGCAACCTTCTTCTGCTTGAACTTGTACTTTTTTTGGAACTTGTTGATTAGTGCTAACCAAATTTGATAGAGCAGTGGAAGTGTTGAAGACATGAAGTTCCTACAAGTTTCTGTGATACTGTGGAGCCAGATGGGGATAAAGAATCCTTGTTTCATCCTCACTGAGGTCTAAGGAGCTACCAAGTAGCTTAGCCTTTATTAGAGAGTTGTGGTGCATCAAGAAGATCAACCTTGATGCAAAGCCAAAGAAAACTAATCATCGTGGGCTTTGTTACCATGGAAGTACCTGTCTGGATTCACCTGTCCATGAACAGTGCCTGTATATAAAGACAAAGTATTCAGTATTTACTGCTAATAATATAGAATGTGAGATTTAAGTTCTTTGAATAGTGTTTTTCAAGGCAATTGATAGTTAAAATAAGCATAAAGCTTATTATTAATTAACTGAATCAAGACAATTGGCTTCTAAATAACAATCTCTTTTGAAGTATTGAGGCATATTTTAATGTGCTATTGTTTTTTTTAAATTTTTCAGATCTGTATTAAACTTGTACAATATCACAAGAGGATTCTATTTTAGAATATTTATAAACTATTAATATCTAAAAAGTGTTCATATTGTCCAATGTGCCAGTGACAGTTTGGTCTCTGCTGTTGTTTGAGGGCAATATGAAGTTGTGTCAGAGGGGCTCCTCTGCAGCCATCAATGGAAGGATTCCTTTATATTATATCACATACCATTTTAAAAGACCTTGAAGAATTGGAGAAATTGAATGGCAAAACATGTCACGCAGTTCAGAATCAATAAATGGGATACATAAACTGGATTAGTTTGAGGCACATGAATAATGCTTCAGTTCTGCCCCATACTAGTAAATTGTGGTGGTAACACCATGTCCAGTTTTAAACACTTAAAGATGTGGACAAATTGGATGGAGTCCAGGGAAGTGCAGTGAGAATGATTATAGGTTTTGCAAACAGGACCTACAGGAAAAGATGGAAAGAATTGAGGTTGTTTAGTCTATAGAAGAGAAATTTGAAGGAGAGACAGTGTAACAGTCTTCAGAGACATAAAAGGAGAAAAAGAATCATCTTTTCTTTGCAACCAATATGTAATGAACCTAAACTGGAGCAAAGCAAAACTAGGTTAAACATGAGGAAAAACTTTCTCTGAGGAAAGATAACGAATGTTAGAATAAACTGGCTGGTGGGCAGCTACAGAATTGCCATTAGCAGAGAGGAGGGTGGGTTGTTGGGGTTTTGGAGGGTTTCGTTGGGGAGTTCGTTCATTTTTAAAGAACAGGTTAGTCACATACATTGATCCAGCTTTGAAGCAGGGGATGGACTAGATAGTCTCTTCAGGTCTCTTTCAACCACGTTTTCCATGATTGTGTCTAAAGTACGTGAGGGAACAAATCACTACTGAAACTAAGGAATGGCATTCTTCATGTGTAGAAACAGTCTGTGCCATAGGGATTGTGAAGTGACCTCTGGTGAGGGGCTGGTTGTGTCCTCCAGTTTTTATACCATTATATGACATAGCTACTTGTGTGTGTTCCAGTATTGATTTTCATGGCTAAAAATCAGTGTCAGTGTATGAGAACAAAATGTTTTTGCCTGCTGTAAAGTTCTATTTCGTGTTAAGCCATGTGTTGCTGTACTGCATAGTATAAAAATATTACAGAACTTTGGAAAACAATAATTAATGCACTCAAATGTAACTTGCAAGCTCTGGTAGCTCCTTGGTTGTCCTCTCATACCTCCTGTCTTTCCCTTTCCATCATACTTTTTTTTTCCTGGCAGTTGTAACTGTCCTTGATCATCTGTCAAGTTCACAATGTTGTAGAACATCTGAAAGCCAGTGAAATAAATTGTTAAAGCCACAAGCCTCAGTATGTCTGGGGCTTTATGGGTTTGACTGCCTCTTTTTTTCTTTTTTTTTTTTTTTAAATTAGAATTCTTTACAAAAAGAGAATCAGGGAAGGTCTAACTGGAGGAAAAAAATGTAAGCATGAAGAATCAAAGAAGATAGAGGGTTGTGCAGCTTGTGCACAATTTTAAAAGTTGTGTTTAAAGTCACCTAATAGAAACCAGGAGCATTACCTTGTTAGATGCAGTGATGTATAGCAGTGAATCCTTTCAGTGTTTCATTCTTAAGGCTTCTTAAATTGCGTCAGGCAGAGGACGAAGTGTTCTGTACACTGATTTGACCTTGTTAAAATGCGGCATATCCTTACTTACTTTTCCATCCAGAGCACAGAGTAGGGTTACTCAGCCACAGGCCAAATGAACCTAAAGCTCCCTCTACTGGTGTACTTTGGCTTCGTAAAGATGACTCTCTTAGATTTCAGTTACCTAAACCGAAACCATATTTCATAGCAGGAAAAGAAACATCTGCTTATACAATAGCTGGTAAGGTTTCTGCATCACAGACAGAAAGAAATGAAGTGCAGAATGTAAATCAGAGTTTTCAGGCTATTAACACGTTGAAGTAGTGACTTCATTTGTTATCTCTCTGATAATCATACAGTATGACTGAGAACCTCATATTATGTTAATAGTATATACTAATGATAACTGTTGAATGATTTCTGTAGTAGCATACATCTCAACTGTAAGATTTTACCAAAGCACTTTCTGATTCTGATATTTCAATTCAAGTATAATATAAAGAAACAGCATCACACTAATCTACTCATTTCTTCAGTGAAGTTTTATCTTGAGTATAAAGAAATGATTCTTTCTTTGAAATAGCCTACATAATGTATTGCTTTTCTTAATAGATACTTTCAGAATTATCCCTATTATAATAAACCTAGTCTTTAAAGCAGCTCAACAAAGACTATACAAATTAGAATCATAGAACGGTTAGAGTTGGAAGGCACCTTAAAGACCACCCAGTGCCACCCCCTGCCCTGGGCAGGGACACCTCCCACCACACCAGGTTGCTCAAAGCCCCATCCAGCCTGGCCTTGAACCCCTCCAGGGACGGGGCAGCCACAGCTTCTCGGGGCAACCTGGGCCAGGGTCTCACCACCCTCACAGCAAAGAAGTTCTTCTCCAGATCTCATCTCCATCTCCCCTCTTGCAGTGTAAAACCCTTCCCCCTCATCTCATCACTACACTCCCTGATGAAGAATCCCTCCCCATCTCTCCTATAGCCCCCTTCAGGTACTGGAAGGCCATTATAAGGTCTCCCCAGAGCCTTCTCTTCTCCAGGCTGCACAACCCCAACTCTCTCAGCCTGTCTTCATCAGAGAGGTGCTCCAGCCCTCTGATCATTTTTGTGACTTTTTTCAAAGTTTAACATCCGGGATAATTGGGAAAAAACCTCTGCCTGCACTATTTCGTAGTAATTCAGTACAAGGTTGTAGGGGGCTAGCTAAACTCCCCCCATTTCAGCAGCAGAGTGTATTATCTCGTATCTCATGTGAGGTGTGGTACTGGCACAACTGTACTGTGCATGTACCCAGTATAACCTCGTGCCATCTTTGTTACCCCAAAGGCAAGTGTTGCTTTGAAATGTAGTTTTTTCAGCCTTTTTAATGGTGCTTTAAGCATTTTCTAGTGAATGCGAACATCTGTGTAGTCAGCAGCCTTGTAAGAGCGAAAGTGTCAAATGTGAATATTAAGAACAGCTGTAACATTAATGCTTCATTTACATTGCAGGAGAAAGTGGATGCTCTCAGAGCAGCGTCAGCCATTCAGCTGTACAGGAGGGGACAGTCAGTGTGCACAGTCCAAAGAAATCAGGCAAGATTACTCCAAAATTTCACAATCATATGGTTCACCGTGTCTGGAAGGAATGCATTCTCAACAGATCACAATCCAAGTAAGGCAGCAGTCCTGATGGTTTTGTTTATTAATAACACATAATATATAGTTAAAATTGTAATAGTTTTGCCTTAGATAATGTTATTCCTCAGAGAATTCTTTTGCCACTAATCAAAGCTAATGATGCAGAACAGCATTATCAAAGAAAATTTGTTACTGTGTTCAGCTGAAAACTCCTCACACTTAGCATTGTATTTGCAGTTGTGTATCTTAATTGTGACAGTCTCTGAGGTTACAAGTCTATAATATGTGCCTTCAGCTAGGTGCTTTCATATTTATTGATTGTAATTTCTAGCTCCAGTTGCAGTTACTAGAGTGAAAGTGGTGTGACTGGAGAAAAAATAGTATATATTTGATATTTAGAACTCTAGGGGTAATATGCGTAAAGCATTACATGTGTTGGACTAAAATGCCAGTCAACAAGGATATGGTATATTAATGCTGTTAGTGTCGTAGGCCTTTATTACTGGCAATTTAAAGTATATTCATGGCATAGTGTGCCCTGAAGTCTTTATTTTTCATTATTTCCATGCAGTTCCCTCATTGGAAATGTCAGAAGATTTTCCAGATTCAGTTTAAATTGCTTGCCTCTTCCTTCTCGTGCTCAAAATCTAGAGTGAGCTCTCTGATGGAGAGCTGGTACCACCCTCCCACATAAATCAAAGTAGAAGTTTTAAGGAGTATTAGAAGGACTACTGTTAAATATAGAATTCTATTTCAAAGGTGAAGTAGAAGGAAGTAATTTCTTTGAGGGGAACGTATGTGAACTTAGGCATATGCATTTTTAAAATTTTGTTTTACAAAAGGTGATAACTACTAAAATAACCTTATCTTCTTCAGGAGGAATCAAATTACAACTGCAAATTTGGAAGAGGAAGTTCCTAACAATACTGTTTCTTGGGATTTTGTGGATCCAGTCCAAAGAGTCAGTTGTTCTTGTTCCAGGTGAGCTTTGTAGAGAGTTAAGCATTTATCATGTCGGAAGAGCCCTGTTTAATTCAGACAGGTACACGTACAAAAGGGAGTTACGTTTTAACTGCGAGAAGAGGAAGCTCTAATCTCAAAACTGTGATCATCACTCACATTCAGGTGATTTGTATGCACCTTGTATCATTGTCACTTGCAGCAGTCAACTGGAGTGGAAAAATGAGCCTAGATGGGAGAACGGGGGCTAGAATCACTCAAACATTTCTCCTTCATAATGAACTCATCCTTCAGGCTTTTCAGAGACGTGAGCTTTACAGTTTGGTAAGACTTACGATAAAGAGGGACAGAAGTTTCAGAGCATCCTGATGGAGGGGTAGTGCTATTGTCCCTGTTTGGAGAAAGAGGAAAAATATCCCTAAGAAACACTTTACTCCACGTACCTCTAGTGAATCTGCCATACCTACATCACACAGGAAAAACACTCAAGAGAATATAAAACCTTTGCAGCATGGTCATCTGCTGTCAACCACAGCTCACTTACGCAAACGCTTGAAGAGTTTATTAAATTATGTGTTATCTTTGATGAATGCCTAAAGCTCCAGTACTACTCACTCAGGAAAGGCAAACCAGCACCTCCAATTCTGCTTAACATTCCTAAAATTATCAGAGAGATGTTACAGGGCTAGAAAAAACCCCAGTTTCCAGTGAAATAGTCCTGTGAAACGGCTTCTACTGAAGTTTTTAATTCCTAAGGTCACAACTGATTTATAAGATTAGTAGAGATGTTTTTGTGACCTAAAGAACTTATTCCTTAAGTATGCACAGATGTAAATGTCATTCATATGATCTAACAGAAGTGCTGATTGTGCTATGCTGACCCCTTTGGTATATTCTTTTTTTTTTCGTTCTGCCTTGTCTCCCCCTGTCCCTCCCCAGCTGCAATAAGGGTCTTTGCCAACAGTCAGTGGTGCGGCTGAAATGATTCTCTGCTTTTTCATCTGTTGAGGCACAACTGGTTTTGTTTTTTCTTCTTTATTTTTCTTTAACAGTGAGGCAAACTCGAGAATAACGCTGCTGTTAATAATAGTAAAATTCATGCGTTGTCTAACGAAATCCTTAAACATGTTACCTGCCACAGCAGTCTCTGCAGAGCTTTCTCTGTAGACTTGCCTGTACAGAGAAACATAGGAAGGTAGCGTTCTCACAGTCTCTGAAGGGTTGCTGATCAGAAATTTCCATTGTCCAAAACTGAATGAAGTGAGATTGTGTCCTTGTACCTTTTGTGATTGACTTCTCCTGAAGCCAGTGGTTCTTTGTGTATTTAGAAGAAGAGATAAAGAGGTGCAGAGGAATTGTGCATCATGCAGAGGGCAGAGTGCTCAACCTGGAGACTCTGTGCTGTGTTCAAAGTGAAAGTGTTGCTCTTCTGCAGCCTTGCTCTTTACCTCGATTATATGTTCCTTGTACGTGTATACTCAAGAACGTGGAACAGATGTATGTTTTTTCAGGATGCCAAGTGTTTCCTGTGGAAAACTGAGGTCCAGCCTTGCCTGGGAAGTGAGAGGAATCAATACTGGACAATGGAAACCTGAATCTGTGGATAGGTTGAGCTGCATTTGCAACTTCACACTGTCTTAGTAGCTCCAGTGATACCTACAGCATACTGCAGTGAGGAAACACAGCAACTGGGAAATTAAAACATTAGCCTTAAAATGAAGGCGGTACCTGATTTCAAATGGCAATAAAAATGTTCTATATAGCTGCAGGAACCAGACGGCTACTGTCATGTAGATATTGTTTTAGTCATTACTGTGCCCATTCTATAGATTGTATAAACGAGAGTATAAATGCTAAGATACGGTCTTAAATATGGAGTCTTAAAGGGTTGCCTGGTGTTCACCATCAAATTCGATCTTCTATAGACCCAGCTTCGCGTGTAGCACAACAGACTGTCTAAAATAATTTTCTGCGGTCAGTTAAAATACGGTGAATGATGGAGAATTAAGTCAATGAAATGTTACAAGAACACGCTTAAGGCAAATCTTCGGTTACGAGGGCATTAGCTCCACATTATGGGTGATTGCAGCTAAAGACCATCTGCTGCGGCAGAGAATTTGCAACGTGGCCTGATAACAGCCAAGCCCACAAAGAAAGCCAGGACAATATCACACAGCGTGGATGTTACAGGAAAAAGATGTAGCAAGGACAAGAAGTTGTATTTGTGCCATTTGACAGCCGCTGTGTGCTATAAAACTTGGATGTTTTCATAGCTAAGTCATAAAAACAGAATTGATTTTCTTCAATCTAGTAGCCCACTTGCGGTAATGTGATTTATCTTTGTGTGTAAAAAACATATTATATGTTTTGAAATGTTTTGTTGCTGGCCTAGATATTGTTTGTTATAAACAAAAATAGGGGTGGAGTGATTTGTTTTGAAATGGTATTTAACTTTAAAGAGGTATAAATATTAAGCACAATACATCTTTCAATTTCTGCTTAGCTTAAAAAAAAACAACCAACCAACTAAACAAAAAACCCCAAACAACAAAAAAGCCAATAAAAATACGGACAGAGTTAGATGTCCCTGCTGTAACATCCTTGGGCACCATCAGCTGTATGATGAAAATACTCTTTAGTGTGAAATACTGAAATTCAGTCCTGTGCTTCCCAGTCTCAAAGGTACTGGATACAAATTGAAAAAAGCCATATTAAAATATGAAGCCAGTAATAAGTTTGCATGTTACTGCATTTTTTGTTTTGAATATTTAAAAATATTTTTTCATGCTGTCTTCATCAGTTGGGAGTTGCTTTTTTCTTTTCTTTTCTTTTTTTTGGTCCTTTTTTTTGATTTGTTTATTTTGGTTTTGGACTAGAGTTGTACTTACTTTTCCTTCCCTGATACAGAAGAGGAAACTGCTGTGAAAGTGTCCTGCCACATACTGTGTCTGTGAACGCAACTAAAACAATTTTGATCTGTATCTTTTGTAACGGATGCTGAAGAGTGTGCAAGAGCAGTGGTGTAGTTCCACAGCGGTCATTTTATGTGAAAGGCTATCTTTCTTTAGGGTAATGAAAACAGCAGTAGCTTGGATTTTTTTGTTATATTACCTTCCACCTGAGCAGTGCTAAGCTTTTATAAACATTAAATCTTTCCTTTGAATGCTATTTTCTGGAGACTGTCATTTTCCATTTTATAGGTCAGAGAAACTGCAGCTGTGCTGGCTTGAACGACCTGGTCCAGATCAGAATCTGTTAAAAGATCAGGACTAGCCATAAGATTTCTCAATGCTGTTCTTTATGGGTTTTTTACACCCCCTGTTAGATCAGATAACCGTATAAACCGTGCAGTGACTTGTTTCTGCCTCTGCTTTCAGGCACAAGGTTTTCAAACAGCGTTGTGCTGCTGGCTCCAGCCGTCCCCCAACGATAAATCAGCCAGGATTCAGCGTGGGAACATCGTCGTCTTCATCGTGTCCACCTCCCGCCTCTTCAAAGCACAAAACAACAGAGAGACAGGAAAAAGGAGATAAACTGCAAAAAAGGCCTCTGATGCCATTTCACCACCGGCCCTCTGTGACTGAAGAGCTGTGCATGGAGCAGGACGCATCAGGGCAGAAACTGGGCTTAGCGGGAATGGAGCCCTCTTTGGAAGTCCCTAATTCCAGAAAATACGAGAAGCCGCTCTCTATACCTGCTAGAAATCCAAGCAAGCAAATGAATATGAATCCTATGGATTCACCCCATTCCCCTACTTCCCCTCTGCCTCCCACCCTTAGCCCCCAGCCAAGAGGCCAGGAAGCGGAGAACCTGGACCCCCCTTCCGTACCCGTAAACCCAGCACTCTATGGCACTGGGCTGGAGCTTCAGCCGCTGCCCAGCTTAGATGACAGGACAGTCCTTGTTGGACAGAGATTACCTCTGATGGCAGAGGTCAGCGAGACAGCATTATACTGCGGGATAATCCAGAACAACGAATCAGTAGACAGGTGGAGGACCTATAGTGTCCCATCAAGTGATGATCCCGAGTTCAGGCCGCCAGATCTTCCCTGTGAGAGATACGACACCAAGATGGAAGTCAGCTCGGACAGCACCGCGCTGAAAAGGTAGGAGTGCAAACTCAGATGAGTGATGGTTTTATTACATTATAAGCCTGACCAGACTCTGCTTTCAGTTGAAACTGAAACAAGGAGAAGGCTTCACTGTAACATCAAAGATGATTTTATGCTGGAGGTAACGTTAAATACTTACATAGAAATATGCTAATGTACTTATTTTTTTCATATCTGGCTTCCTGTTGGATGTCATAGGATGTTCTGTAACCTATATCACAGTGATGTGAGCAAACGTAAGAGTTCTATTAGGCTTATGTCTTCTGATCATTTAAAAAAAGAAAATCTGTGTTTAGTGATGCAGCCTTCCAGCTACAGAAATGCTTGGTTTTGAGTGAAATTCTCTTTATGGCGCTGTAGAGGCACTTCAGTGTGGTTTGTCCAATTGTGTGGGTGTAAAACTGCAGCGTACCACGCTTGCTGTGAGTAGTAGCTGATACTACATTATGGAATAATACTGCTTTTCTGTAAACCCACTGTCAGGTCTTTGAAATTGCTAGAAGCTTCACTGTTAACTTCAATTTCTGTAAAACTGAAACTGAAAACTCTTAATGGTCTCTCTGGTCTGTACACAGAAGAGAGCAAACGCTAATGTCTTGTATATGTTACTTTAGAAAAGCTACGGTTAACATACAGTGTCTTCCTCAGCAAAGAACATGAACGACCAAAATTTTAATGAATTTTTATCTGTCTCTTTCTTTTTTTTTAACGCGTATTTTCTTTTATGCAAAGTTATTTATTTATTTATTTTTAACTTTAGCGTGAGAACTTGAATTAATTTCATGCTGGCCTAAAAATTACTTTTGCATTTTGACAATGCATAGAAAAAATGTACCAAAGAGAGTAGCTAATGGATAAGCTAAACTGAATTGAGGAAGTATTTTTGAGTTATGACAACATTGATTTTGGTAATTACAGTGGAGTTTGCTGGGCTGAAAAGGTTATGTGTTCTTCAAAGTGTTTTGATTTATACAGTGACAGGATCAATTCTTTTTTCATTGTCCCAAAGTAGTGTTAATACAGTAAGATGTTTAACACTGAATGTAGGCAAATGCATCCTTTATTTGCGGAAAAAACATTTCTGCTAGATGGAGGATGGAGTGAGACATGGGCTGTATTTGTGTGTGACAGCTGCAGATCTGAAGAGCTGTTATTTTTCGTTGCTGTAAAAGGTACGATTGTTTCGTTTCATCATGGCTTTGTTTGCTTTGTTTATTTTCACTTTCAGGCTCTTAGCACAACCTAATAAACGGTTTAAAATTTTGGAAGAGCAGAAACCAGTGCAGACACTGAACTATCTTGACCCCCTGCCTCTAATACAACAGCCTGGAGAAGGCCTGGGAGACGCTAGTGACCCTTACACTTTTGAAGATGGTGATATCAAGTACAGCTTCACTGGCAATAAAAAATGCAAACTTGGGGCTGAGAAAGATCCTTTGAAAAAGAACAAGGTAACATGTAAATCCATAGCTTTTGTTGTTAATGTTCTCATTGGACTTATTTCATTTCACTGTGGCATTTTTGAACTGGTATTTGCTGGCATCCCTTTGAACCTGTTTGTATATGAAAACACTGCTGTTAAAAGGAATGCTTCCCATTTATTATTTATTCAGCTTGACCAGCAGCAGGTTCCAGATTTAAGCTAAGAAATAAAATACTTGGAGCCACATATTCACTTGTAGAGATGAAAGAATTTGCTGGCCTTTTTTCCCTTGCTTGCTTGCTTCAGCTTGACATATCACCTCATCGCAAAGCTCAGATCTCTCCAGTCCAAGTTTATTCTTCTTCCCTTGGGCAAAATTAGTGTAGCCTTCTGCTGAGAGGATTTGTGTCGGGGACCTATATCGGTTTGAATGTTTCCTTAGAGGTGCTCTTCCATATGTAAATGAAAACAATTTGATCACCATTCTTTGGTCATCACCTGCCCCGTGTGCATGATGCTACTTATGTATCTTACCCATTACAGAGCTGTTTCATTGCCTGGCTGCTCACTCATTGCTCTTGTGCACCAGCATGCTTAAAATTCCAGAAAATGTGTTTTCTGGAGTAATTGAAGTGGCTAATTATCTGTACTGGCATTTAATCCAGAGCCCTGAGTTTGGCTTGACATAGGAAAATGGTTGTTCTTACATATCTTAAATTAATATCCATTTAAAACTCTTGGATTTTTTTGTATAGTCAGAAGATGGAATTAGTACCAAGGAAATCCCCACAACGGGTCATTCCACACCAGTTCCTGATGGAAAGGATGCCATGTCTATTTTCAGTTCTGCTCCTAAGACTGGTGAGTGAAAGCTCTTTAATTTGCTCTGCAAAGCAAAAGTACTCAAAGTTATGCAGTAAAATCTGAAAGGAAGAGTGACATACTAAACATTTTACTGTGTTCTGAGAGCTATAAACAGCTCCTGAGATGGAAAAAACTTGGTTCTGCTTGTCCTTATTATAATAATGTAAGTATTTATTCTTTTTAGAATATTAAAGTTGAGTAATAGATGCCTTCATTCTTTCCTGATTGGTGTTCGGTGCTTGCTTAAAACTTGACTGCAGGGCTATTTCTAGGCTACATCATAGAAAAGGGGTCTCAGCGATTCTTGCTTGTCCCCTGTTTAGAGTGAGAAGCAAAACTGAAAAAAGGCGATTTTGTTCTTATCTTTCCTCTTATTTTTCATGTGTTTTTCCCTTTCTTTTCAATATAGATACCCGGCAAGACAATGCTGCAGGCCGAGTAGGCTCTGGTAGCCTCACACAGGTGACAGATCTGGCTCCATCACTTCATGACCTAGACAATATCTTTGACAACTCAGATGAAGATGAGCTTGGTGTAAGTCTTTGTAGGACTGAGTGTTCTGTAGACTTGAACCTTAGCCAAAGAAAAGAAGGAGGAGGATGGAACCCTAGTGGGGAGTGATTATCCCTAATAGATAGGAGAGGGAGTTTCCAGGTAGGCACGCTTGGGATTTAAACTAGGAAGAATTGCTGGCAGAGAGAGGTGTCCTTTCAGGAGATCATCACTGTATAATTCAGGAATATTAGGACATCACTTGGGTAACATTAAAGCCTGTGTTGTCTGAGAGTTTTTCAGTCCTGAGGGGAACTTATACACAAGTAACTTGCTGACTCAGTCCTCGTATAGCCAGGCTATAAGAAATAATAAATCCATAGGTAAAGCAACGTAGTTGCTTTAGAAATGCATTAACCTGCTTTCGTGCCCTTAGCTTTTGTCAGTGTTTCATGTTTGTTTTAGAGTTATGGAAAAGATTCTGGTTTCATTAAGTGGTGATTTGTTCTTTTACCTTGTCTAAGAAGCTGCCCAAGGAAAAATAAATTCAACTTACTGAATTTCAGTAATTCTCTGAAGCATGTTTCTTTCTATTCCTGCAAGCGGTTTATTTCACTGCAAAGAGGAATAGTTGCTGAATATTAAGAAATACAAAAGGAAAAGCAGATTTATATCTGACACGTAGAAGGCCAAAGATTTGAACAATTACTATTTTTAAGCTTAATCTAATATAGCCATAGTGATACAGAAGGAGGTCCTAAACTGGCTGATATAGGCAATAGCATTTAAAAGTCTGATGTCTGGTTATTGGCAGTACTTTTCAAGTGTGCCAGTTTATTTACAAATTCTCTCTATTCTGTGGTTCCACACAAACTGCACTTAAGGTGTCGCAGTTAAGACGCAAATCTACTAGAGGACTGTTCTGTCAAAATAAAAAAAAAATGACCTTTTTCTGTGAAGTTGGCCTGGACAGTCCTAATGTTCTTCCCATCTTAAAACTTGCATGAGTTGAGCTGCCCCCTGTGGCAGCCTGTTTAAGCCATTCTTACTCTGTGGCATATTTTTATTATTATCTTAGAGTAGTCCAAACATGGAAGCAAGTAGAGTAGTGACATTAATTTCGAGCTCAGTGTTTGTGATAACATTTCCAATATAATTTGTGTGTATATAGATATATATGCTATGCTTATATGTATGCATCTATATTGGGGGGATGTATAGGTAGGCAAATATTTCAGAGGCTTTGTTTTGTTTTAGTGTTGAGAGAGAGGAAAAAGAAATCCAACCTCATTGGGGGGAGTGGATGGGAGAATAGAAAAGGAAACTTCTTTCTTTCTCGTGAAATCGCATCCAGAGAGTTTCCAGAATTATTAATAGCTTATGAATCCTAATATTTTGTATATTTTTCTTAAGATGGTATGTGCTTATTCTGCTTTTAGGCTGTATCACCTGCTCTTCGGTCATCAAAAATGCCCACAGTAGGGTCTGAGGAACGCCCTGTAGGGAAGGATGGTAGAACAGCAGTACCTTACCCACCAAGTAAGTAGGAACAACTGATTACCACTTTGCTGACATTTAAAATCTCCTTATAGCTCCCAGACTGCCTTTTTGTAGCAGGCTTATCATGCCACTTTTTCAGGACTAAGAGGTAGCGTGCTTATTTTGTTCTGTAATTACCACATGCCAATATTAGAAGAGGATAAGCAGATTTTAATGAAAACAGTGGATGGTAATATAGACATGTATTTTTAATGTGCCTACTGAGATTTGAGATGCTCTTCTTTTGACATTATTGTCTTAGATTGGAAGTATGGGAGGGATTTGTTGCAAATCTTCATTTAGAAGCTATCCCCTCTATTCACAGTTTAGTATTTAGTCTCAGTCACTTATACCATTACCATACCCCTTTTACGTAGAAATCATTCTTCTTTTTAAACAATTCAAAGAATCTAAAGCTGTGATTTACCAACTGGCCATTAAGGCACAAGTTGTCTTGGAAGAAAATTGCATTCAGCATTTGACAAATTCAGACTAAAATCACCTTCAGGCAGGGTTTAATCTAGATGTGGAAGTGCATGATTAAATTGAAGAGCTAGGTTTCTAACTGAAGACATGTTGCAGGCACTACACATGTACAAGGAAGGCTATAGGAGTGTAGGGAACATAGAAATTAAATTTAGTATGCTGAAAATGTGTGAACTGCAGGTTAAAACAATAAGGCTTTTTTGTAAGGACTGTGCCAACAGCTATTGGGAGTGATAACCTTTACTAGCTGAGACATGTGGGCTTTCTTGCATTTCTTGCACCTGAAAGGAGGGTGTAGCAAGGGGGGGGTTGGTCTTCTCTCCCAAGTAACAAGCGGTAGGATGAGAGAAAATGGCCTCAAGTTGTGCCAGGGGAGGTTTAGGGTGGATATTAGGAAAAATTTCTTCACCAGAAGGATTGTCAAGCACTGGAACAGGCTGCCCAGTGGAGTCACCATCCCTGGGGGTATTTAAAAGCCGGGCAGACATGGGGCTGAGGGACATGTGTTAGTGGTAACTTGGCAGTGTGGGTTAATGGTTGGACTCAATGATCTTAAAGGTCTTTTCCAACCTAAATGATCCTGTGATTCTATTTATGTAGGTGGCATTTCTGTTGAGATGAAAGAGAAATGTGTGTTATGTATGTGTGAGAGGAAGAAGGTGAGAATTTTCAGTGTAATACTAACCAATCAAATTATGAATTACAAATTACTTAGTAGCGAGGAGGAAGAATGTTTGATTTTTGTGGCCGCTATAAGCAGAAATCAAATCTCTGCAAATCATTCTTTAATGGCTTCTCATTAACTTTAGCTGATAATGAGAACAAATTGAGGAGAAGAAGAAAAACAGTCTGAGGGAGATGAGTCAGAGTTTTATGGACCCATAAAAGCCGTGCTGATTTACTCAAATGTAGAAGTCTGAAGTATACAGAGATTGGATTTTGACAGGTTTAGTTGATCCATAGCTTTTTAAAATATGCAAAGCTTTTTCAAGCATGACACACATGAAAATGAATAATGATAGTTAGCCTGTTGCTGTAGGGTTGGGGGATTTTTTGTAATTAAACTTTTTTATGAATCTGCAGTGCAGAATTTTGCTAACTGGAGTGAGCTTGAGTGTGAGAAAATGATATACTCTAGAGCTGTGTGAAATAAGTTAAATAGATACACTCCACTTCTGTTTTGTAGCTGTCCCCTTGACACCAGCTGTCGAGGCATAACAGTATCTGCAGGGAACTGCAATGCCTTGTACATCATAATAAAGCCCCACTGACCACATTTCATTTTAACTGTGTCCTTCCCGTGCCCCTTTCTCCCGTTTCTAAAGCCCACTTCTCTTTGTTGAAGGACAGAGGCAGTAGCTAATCCAGCTGGCACCCTGAAGATTATATTTCATACTAGCAATGGATGGAAAATAGTTCTTTCCATTCTACTGAACCCATTTTCAACATTAATTTGTCCTATATCAGGACAAGACTAAGGCCTTTTAAAATCCAAGACTGAGAATGGGAAAAAAACCCCACACAAACAAACAGACCCCCAAAACAACTGAGTGGGAATAACTCATAGCCCAGTGGCAGAGCCCTGGAACAGGCTGCCTGGGGAGGTGGTGGAGTCTCCTTCTCTGGAGACATTCAAAACCCGCCTGGACACGTTCCTGTGTGACCTGCTCTGGGTGGACCTGCTTTGGCAGGGGGTTGGACTAGATGATCTCCAGAGGTCCCTTCCAACCCCATGTAATTCTGTGATTATTTACTGTACTGCTCTGGGTTCTGGAAGACTTTGGGTTCAGTTCTGACTGTTATTATCAACAAACTCCGTTTTGAGAGGACTTCACCTATTTGAGTTGTTTCCCTTTGTCTAAAGAATTAAACGGACTGGCTGTCTTGTTCTGTGCACAAAAAGCATGAAATTCAGTTTTTGGCTCTGTTAAGGCAGAGTTGGAGACGCATCCTGAGGCTGCAGCATCCTACAAAAATAATATTGTTAGTGTATGTATATATGTGTGTATATATATATGCAATATATATAATTTTAATTCCATTACTTACATCTGTCTTTTTCAGTTCGTTTTTGAGAGTAGTACTATGTTTCACCAGTTTGGATTTCCACAATGCAGTGTTTACCAGTCAGAAATCCATCTCTATTTATTTATGAATTTTCCATAATCTTTAGGCTGCAAAAGCGATTGAATACAAATATGTCCTTGTGTCCTGTTAGCTCATGTTGGATGCATGTATAGGAATGGAAATGGAATTGGGCATTCTGTCAGAAAAAGTGAAGAAGTATTTAAGTAGAGATACCTATGGGAATTTATCCTTCTCTAATTTGAGTATTTTAACGGGGAATTCACCAGAGTGATGGTTATGTCCAGAGAATATCTGTCCTAATTCAAGCCAGGAAAAGATAGCATATATTGTGAATTTTAAGCAAAATAAATATGGAAGCTGGTAGCTGGAAGGAGAAAGAATGTAGCTGGGTAGAAAATGCAAGACTTTTTTTTTTATTATTTTTGTTTCATTGCATTATGCTTTTTTAAGCATTTCTGTTGGGGTTTTTTTGTTTGTTTTGCTTAAAGAAGAAAAATATACGATGGATGATTACATTACGTTTATTTACTGAGAAGTAATTTCGGGATTTTCCTGCCTTAATGTCTTGTGATGTAAAATTATTGCTATTATAATAATTTTGTGGCTTCCTCTGGCACTTGTCACCCTTGGATGCCTGGCAGGCTGATTCTTCAACAAAATCGCCCATGTTTGTGTTAGCAACAGTAGCCTGCCTCCTCTGCAGGAGTTGTGTCGCTAGGGACCACGTGAGACCACAGTGACTGTATGGCAGTGGAAAAATGCAGCTAAGTGCACGCTAATTCCAAAAGCCTCCCATTTTAGGGCTCGGTATCAGCTCTAAAAAAGGGAGGAAAGTCTTCTGTGTCTCCTTAGTAACAGTTGCTGGGGGGAGCTTTGCATTAATGTCAATTAATCTTTTCTACTATGAAATGATTTTTTTGTTGCGGTTAAAGTTGTAGATAAAATTTATGTATCTACCAACTTGCTGTTTCTGCTGAACGATACACTTGCAAAATCTCCTTAGGAATTTATCCCTAGGAGTTAACTTTTCATCTAGATTTATGCTGGTGTCAGAATTCTGTCTGTAGAATCTTTGCTAGGTTTTAGGGGTTGAAATAAGAGCTAGTGTTGATTCAGTCTCTTCTGGTTTATTGGATTTCCTCAAGAATTTGTATTGTAAGGATTAACAGTGCGTTATTTCGTCATATTTAGCTGTGGCAGATCTCCAAAGGATGTTCCCAACACCACCTTCTTTAGAGCAACACCCTGCCTTCTCCCCGGTAATGAGTTATAAAGATGGAATAAGTTCAGAGACTGTGACTACCTTGGGAATGATGGAAAGTCCTATGGTCAACATGGTTCCAACACAGCTTGCTGAGTTTAAAATGGAGGTGGAAGATGGATTAGGTAGCCCTAAACCTGAAGAAATTAAGGTAACATGCCAAAGATGCGGTATTTTTATAATCTCATCTATGTATGTTGTGAGTTTTATAAACAAGTCACATATATTGTAGCGTGTGTAGCAGACTAACAAATGTGAGCTGGTGCCCTATAAAGTACATATCAATCTTTAGTTGGGAAAAAATTCTTATCCAGTAAAAGAGCTTTTTAATTGTTTCCCTGTTTTTACCTATAGGTATTTTTCTTCTCGTAATTTTGTTTGTAATGTTTTTGGGTGTTCTCAGGACACAAACAATATTGTATGTGAAATGAGTCCTATGCCTAACAGAAAGAATGTACATATATGAAAAAACATCATACTTGTGACTAAGTAGCTGTTAAATGATTTGTTTCTTCAGATAATTTTTCTGTAGCACCTTTTATGTGTAGCCACTCCTTGCTGCCAGTCCCTGGGGATGCAGCTGGGAGAAAATCATGCATGTAGAAAGGCTGCCTTTTTCTCTCTGAAATGTTGCCTTTTTTGGTTAGGGTTGAAAATCTCTGAGAAAGCCCAGGGGTTGAACTTGCTCTGTTTCTTCTTCAGCTGATGTTACTTCACAAGTTTTAAGGCCAGATGGGACCATTCTTATCTGACTTTCTGTATAACACAGGTCAGGTAATGTCACATAGTTACTCCTCTATTGAGTCCTATAGTGTATCTGAGTAAAGAACTATTTTTAAATGGGGACTCTGCTGCTGGGTACTAGTACTCACCTCCCCGACTTCACATATCAAGATGTATCCATTTTTCCATAGCATCACATAAAAGGACTTAACATAAGCACCTAGCGTACATTGATTGTATGTCATTGTTCCATCTTTAACACAGGTTAAGAGGTAGGATAAAACCATTCTGCCTGCTTGTGTGTATTCTGCATTACTTAACTTTCTGGGCCAGTTTTTGTCACTTTTGTCAGAAGTTATCGTTATCATATATTTCCATGCATATAGCCTGAGGGTTTTTTTTTTTATTTAGAAATGCCTATTTCCCCATAGAAACACACATCACCTTGTTCTGCAGCGAGCTTATTTATATGCAGGCAATAAAAAGGGAGACACCCATGATAACTCTGTCTTCCTGGTAGCCCCCAACCCTTGATTTTATAGCCTGATTCTTCTCCTTTGGGCCCACCCTATCCCTAATCTGCTACGGCCTGTTCCTTTGGTTTCAACAGCCATTGCTCTCCCCAGCACCACCTCCTTCCCTCTCATTTTGTGCTCCTCTGAATATTGGAATTAACTGAAGGCTTGTTTTTAAGCATCTGTGTTGCTGAGAGAGCTGTACATGGAAAGATCCAGCGCTTGCAGTTGCACAGAAGAGAAGTGGCTATATATCAATATGGGAACAGTGATATATACATTTATCTTGGTATAAATGGTTTAGTCAGCTATGAATTAATAAATTTTCCTGCACAGCAGTAAATAGTATACCTTAGGCAGACTGAAAGTAAAGCACAGGCAAGCCAGAGGGGGATGTTCTCCATAGGAGCATTGAGTTTTGGCCCTGGGAGAGGAGGAAGTGAGAGAGCTTGTTGCACTCGGGGATTATGTCCCCGTATTACGATGAAGTGTGTCCAGTCAGAGCCAGGAGTCACCAGCTCACAGGGCTGCACGTTAAGCTGGCACCTGTGAAGGGGCTGAGCTGGTAGAGTTTTACGAACAATTCTGTTGAGAGAGACTTCGCAAAAGTGTTAAGGAGTTAGTTATCAGTGTCCCCTCATGAGGACGGTTAACCGCCCGGAAAGCTAGGCACAGATGATATTATTGCAAGATCTCTTCTTCCTTCTATCCTCACTTCCTAACTTGAAGGCATGATGAGAGAAGGCATCTTCTTAGAGGCTTCACTCCTGTCCATTTGCCTTGTACAGTTTGTGTGTCTACCAATTTTTATACCACTAAAGAAGTTTGAAATAAGTTGTTTGTAAGGTTTGTAAGACTGTGCCTTGCCACGGACCTTACTGCTTGGTTTTTTCCTTCTGTTTGTGCAGTAAACTATTTGCTTAAGACTAGAATAGTTTGGGCCTGGAAAGAAAATCTGTATTGCAATTCGTTGAGCTGAAATTTTGAGTGGGAACAGATTTTAGGGCATCATTGATATTGAAAATATTTTAATCTCCCTCACAACCATATTAGGAGTATTAAAATACATATTTTAATTCTGCCTGATAACATTTCCAACAGCACAGTTTACTTGCTTTTAAGTGTGTCACACCTGCTCATACACACCAGTGGGGGAAACGAGCACCCAAACCCATTGCTAATCATTTTGGGAACATGTAAGTAGTTTTCTTTTGCTGAGCATTCAGCAGCTGAAGGCAGCAATTCACACATTTCTCATCTCTCAATGCTTTATAAGGTGCAAGGGAAAAAATGAAAAGATCTAATGACTTGTTAAATACTGACATTCTGAGAGAGACTACTGTTACTGTTGAATAATGATTTTTACTTTGCAGTAGTGCCTCAAAAGGACTAGCTCTTCTCTTCTGAAAGAGGCTTGGAATAGCTGTAGAAACTCTGGCCGAAGTTCTTGTCATTCTCTGCAAACAAACATGACAGTCAATGAGAGTCCGGTTTGGCTGGGCTTCATTTATACTCAATATTTATGATTCCTAGATTGTTTATATATTTATATTTCATACTATATTTATATTTAATATTTGGAACGTGTGAAGTGTCCACTGTTATTACTTGGATTATATTAATCCCCAAGGAGGGGGTTATTCAGAGAGGCTGATTTAAGGCACAGGTTACTTCACCCCGTAACTTGGCCTCTCTCTCCATTGTCAGTAGAAAAGTCTTGCAAAGATAGGTCTGTTAAGTGCCTAAATTAGGTGCTTAAAGTTAGGTAGTATGAAAATTTCATTCTACACTACTCATTTTTCAGACTCTTAAATGAGTCTAATTGTGAAGTCTACTGACATTGCAGTTGTAGAGCATCTCAGTGAAACAAGGAGCCTCAGCTGAGTTTCCTTGAAGGAAACTGCTCTTGAATGTTTTGTAGAATGAATAAATATACTTAATTTTGGAAAAAATTCAGTTGTAGAGGGTTCAAACAGTACAATAGGTTTTAATTAAGAATAAATACCTAAATATAAAGAGCAACCTTACTGTATTGTTGTAAACAATGTCACTTGGATGTTACAGGATTTTTCGTACGTGCACAAAGTTCCATCATTTCAACCTTTTGTGGGCTCCTCTGTATTTGCTCCACTGAAGATACTGCCAAGTCAGTGCCTCCTACCTCTGAAGATACCAGACGCCTGCATTTTCAGGCCTTCTTGGGCTGTTCCTCCAAAAATTGAACAACTTCCTTTGCCACCTGCAGCCACTTTCATTAGAGATGGCTACAAGTAAGTACAGTCTTGTAGGACAAACATTTGGTTTGTTGTGCCCGTACCTATAATGGCTTGTTACTTAAAATCCTTGCATATATTAACAGTGCTTTGCTATACACTAGAAGCATAAAATGTCCTGCAAATGTATTTTAAGGCTTTTAAAGTTGTCATTGTCTCAGATCAAAAAGTTCTGATAGTAGGAACTTGAATTACTAACAGCTTTTGGAAATGGGTGTTGTTAGAGTACAGCTCCACTACACTCTTAGTGCTTTTAAAAGAACAGGAACATGTGGTACTTGAATTAATTGCAATTTCTGATATGGGAAAATATTGTAATTCAACAGAACAGAGAGGTGTTAAGGAATAAAATTAATGCACTTAACCTCTCGCCTCTCCGTGCTCCTGTTTCAGTGCCCAGTTCTCTCACCTACAGTTGGGCTCCCCTCCTGTTTGTGCTTGTGCGTTCAGTTGGAGCTTCAGCCTGGTGGTATCTGGGCCTGATGGTACCGCTTTGCCTTCTGAGGGCGCTCAGAATTTTGATTAGGCCCGAGACAGCTCTCTTCTCCCGTTAGCTCTTCTGGATTCTTGTGATTGAACCTGAAGGGGTCACACAGGGAGCTGCTGATCAGGCAGATGCTGATTGGATTTATGCTGCCCTCCCCCTTCTAAATACTCACAGAAAAGATGCCGAGTGTCTCTGGAGTATGAGAGTGCTGTGACCTATAAGCAGAGACTGCCTAAATTTAAAAGCTTGTACTCCTTATTCAGTTCTCAGAAATTAGCAATATTTATGGAAGAAGTTCATTGCTGGAGATGTTGAAAGCTATGAAGAACTTGCACCATTAAATTCATAAAACCTCTTAAAGGGCATAATAATAGTACCGAGGTCTCCTGCTGCACTGCATTCATGGCTAGAGGAAGTAGCCTGTATCTTTAAATCAGTCTGTAAATCCTTTAAATCAGTCCTTTTCCAGCTGCAAAGGATCCTTCAGTGTTCTCAAAAGAATTGCAAAGAAGAAATTGTAAACCCTTGATAGTGCCTAGGGAGCAATTTAATTCTCAGTTTTTTTCATAATAGTAACTGATT
This sequence comes from Numenius arquata, assembly GCF_964106895.1. Lineage (NCBI taxonomy): Eukaryota > Metazoa > Chordata > Aves > Charadriiformes > Scolopacidae > Numenius > Numenius arquata. The sequence continues at coordinate 13,901,245 of NC_133591.1, read as the reverse complement.
CACCAGGCCTGAGCTGGTTATTAATTTCAGGTATTTGTTGGGGAAAAAAACCCTTTCATTTTCAATATAATCCAATTAGAGTGAGGATTATTACTGCAGGCTTCCGACAGAGTGGTGATTGCCAATCAAGGTTTCTAGGTCACCTTTTCTTATTAGTCTGAGGCATTCAGCCTGCTTCAGACTCACAACTCCTTCAGACCTTTGTTCATTTTTTTTTTTTCTCCTCTCTTGCTCCAAGTTGGACACACAGCAGTTCAAGGTAATAAAATGGTTCTAAGGAATAAGGTCTTCACTATTTTCCTTTTTAAGTCACTAATGATATGTGAGCATTAAAATAGCACTCCTTTTCGGTAACACACAAAATACACAGTAAGAACAAACATGAAAAAAAACGGTTTCCCCTCCTTCATCAGAAGACTCATTGAGTTCTTACACATTAGGGTAAGTAAAAAGTGTAATGAACACATTTCAAAAAAAGCGAGCAACTTATTAGCAACTTGGAAAGAGAAAAGTTAATCTTTATTTAAGTTAATAAAGTTAAGATCTTATTGTTTTGATTGGCCCCATATTACCTGTTTCTTGATATAATGAATCATTCCAAAGAGAAGATAGATCTCATGGGAATGTACAAACTGTTCAAACTGTTCTTCAGTCACTTAATTTTGGCAGAAAATGGCAAAAAGTAATAAAAACCAGTCATGACAGGAGGTTGACCCAAAAATATGATTCTTAGCTTTGCTGGCCTAAGAGTTTGTGGTGGACAGTGTCACATTGTGCTGTAGACTGCCGTAATCCTAAGTGAGGATTTGCATGTACAGTATCAGAAATACTGTTCTCAGTTGCACAGCGCCATGAGGCAGTATCGTATATGTGCCACGTGCAGGACTTCTGACAGCTAGTGTAAGTGAGAATTTCTAAAATAAAGTAACATTTCCGTGTCTCTGAAATATTTTCTTCATTTCCACTGGTGTATATCTCTTCACAGATAATTGCGTTCGAAACAACAACTACAATTCTTTCTCTTTTCCCTTACAAATATCCTAAAATCTTAACTTGATAATTTATGTAGAGATTCTTCTCAAGAGCATTTGAGTTTTAAGCCATGGGAATACTCTTTAAGAGGGCTAAGTGCCTGAGATGAACCTTTTTATTATCCTGATAAGAAACAATGGTGCTCACGATGAGAATTACAGTTTTAGTTGAGAGACATGAGTAAAAGGTTACGAGCAGAATGTCTGAAGATGTTCTTTCTGCACTGCACTTGCAATGAATCCTTTCCGTTTTCTCCATCTCCTTGTATTTAAAAATAAGCTTTGACAAAATCAGTCTTCACAACCACCCGGTTTGTGATGGCATCTGACTCTTGTTTGTTCCTATATTTCTTGTAGCAATGTGCCTAGTGTTGGGAGTTTGGCCGACCAAGACTATCTTCAGATGAACACTCCTCAGATGAATACACCAGTGACGCTAAATAGTGCTGCTCCGGCCAGCAACAGCGGAGCAGGAGTTCTGCCGTCACCAGCAACCCCCCGCTTCTCTGTCCCTACCCCGCGCACTCCCAGGACCCCAAGGACTCCTAGAGGTGGGGGCACTGCGAGCGGCCAAGGATCTGTGAAATACGACAGCACAGATCAAGGTTCACCTGCTTCTACCCCTTCTACAACGCGACCGCTCAATTCCGTGGAGCCAGCCACTGTCCAGCCCATCCCAGAAGCCCACAGCCTCTACGTCACCTTGATTCTTTCCGACTCGGTGTTGAACATCTTCAAAGACCGTAACTTTGATAGCTGTTGTATTTGCGCCTGTAATATGAATATTAAAGGTGCAGATGTTGGATTATACATCCCAGATTCATCAAACGAGGATCAGTACCGTTGCACCTGTGGCTTTAGCGCTATTATGAACCGCAAATTAGGTTACAATTCTGGGCTCTTCATTGAGGACGAGCTGGATATTTTTGGCAAGACCTCAGACATTGGCCAAGCTGCGGAAAGACGACTGATGATACGTCAAAGCAACTTGATCTCTCAGATGGGAGAGGGAGCTAGAAGGACCCAGGAACCTCCCATGAGCCTCCTCCTCCTCCTCCAGAATCAGCACACACAGCCTTTCACATCTCTGAGCTGCTTGGATTATATGTCCTCTAACAACCGCCAGACACTCCCGTGTATGAACTGGAGCTACGACAGGCTGCAAGCCGACAGCAACGACTCCTGGATAGAGTGCTTCAACGCCCTTGAGCAGGGCAGGCAGTACGTGGACAACCCCACTGGTGGGAAAGTGGATGAAGCCCTCGTAAGAAGTGCCACTGTACATTCTTGGCCTCACAGCAATGGTATGGATTGGAACTTAGATTTCTTTTCTTTGAAATGTTTTGTGACCTCTATAAATTTGTTTGAAACTTGCCAATCAGGAGCCACTTAATCTTTATGTGGGAAATGATAGGCTTAAAAATATTCTAGAAATAAAGTAGATTTCTGAAGGCTTTATAAATTATATATTAAGAACCAGTAATTCAACCTTCCTTAGACTTTGTGGTCTAAATTGTGTAAGAATGTGTGGAAGTTCACAAATTTGAAGCAGAGATGCAAAACAAATTCAAGTATTGAGGGGAGGGCAGAATTATGGCCCCTTGTTTTTGGAGAAGGGTATAGGCAGTCAGCAGAAAAGAACTGCTCTATTATTAAGTGTCACACCAAAAAAAAGTGATTTTATAATCAATTATAACCTGTTAATATGCTGAAGATGCTCTTACTTCTTATGAACTGGGCTGGACAACAGTAACATTGAGAGGTATGTGAAAAGGGCTACGATGACAGCTTTATTTCAATAAAGTTTTCATAAAGTACCACATGAAATGCCATTAAGCTAATTAGAGTTGTACAAATGTAATGGGCATTGTGAAGAACAAACCAAAAAATGTTGTCACCTCAAAATAATTCTTCCTGTTCCTCACTGACCACAATGGCTGCTCCTTTGTCGTTTGCAGTCCTGGACATCAGCATGCTCTCCTCCCAGGACGTGGTGCGCATGCTGCTCTCGCTGCAGCCCTTCCTCCAGGACGCCATCCAGAAGAAGCGAACGGGAAGGACCTGGGAGAACATCCAGCACGTGCAGGGACCACTCACCTGGCAACAGTTCCACAAGATGGCAGGACGGGGAACCTACGGTACGTATATATGATATATATGATATGATATATTGGGTTATGTGCCAATAGGTAAAATGAAAGCAGAATTCTTTAGAAATGTGCACTTTCTTCTGGAAATATGGTAGAACGAATGGGCTCTTCAGATACCGCTTTTCTTTTGCTTTTCTTTTTTGCTTTTCTTTTTCTTCTTTTTTCTTTTTTTGCTTTTCTTTTTTTTTTTCCTCCAAACGCCTTAAGATGCACATGCTTGAATACCATAGTGCAGGTTTTACCCTTCCAACTTGATGAATATCTACAGAATGCAGAAATGCTGTGAGAGGCTCAAACTCCCTATATCAATCTGTGTTTTGGCTTGCACTGAAACTACCTGGTATATAAAGAACAGGAAGAAAGGAAGCTGTTGAAATTGTACCAAATCATAATGGGCAAGAGGAGCTTTCTGAGCCATACCGACACACAAAAAGTGGGTGTACTTTCTCCACAAAGAGGTTTGCCTGTTCCAAGGTTTCCCGTATTATTATTAAGAAGTTTCAGTTTAAGTATCTCCTGGTTACAAGGGACGCTTCTGGAAAATACAAATTGCAAAATAGATTTTGTATGCGCACATTTGCAAAATAATGACTGACCTTTAAATACATATTTTTCACCTGCAATTTATTTCAGTCGCAACTGATGCAGTCTTGCTTAGGGTTTTTTCTACATTTCTATCGTGCTTTGCTTCATTTTCTCTCTTGGTATTTAATATGTTGCTGCTTTCCTTCGGGGCTAGGACAAGTTGTGGTAACTACAGTTCTGTCTAAAGCCGTTGTGCTTCACAAAGAGTTCTAATCTAATAATTTTTCCAGCATTTATAACTTGAAGAGTTAGGATTTGCCAATTGTTACCAGAGAGTAAAACCAAAATTACCGTATAGTAAGTAGGAGAGCCTTTGACATAGATTCAGTAATTTTTACTGAATGTTGTCTTTAAATAAAGCTGGATTATATTCTGCACAAACGACTGGGTATATTTTCACTTGAAATTTTCAATATTTCTGTTAATGGCACAGTGTCTGGGAGATACGGTGTTGAACTGGATGGTGATCCTCAGCTGGGACACTTCCTTTGGAGAGGAGCAGGAGGCAATTTTTAGAATTATGATGACTTTGCTTAGTATTATATACCCGGGAGTAAGTTGCCTAACCATTTTACTTAGTAATTTTGCACAACCAGGTGGAGGTAGATGAAGAACTGTAAAATCAGATTTTATATATGCATATTTTTACTTTTGGTTGAGTAGGAACCCGTGAAATGTGGTTATGGTTATGACAAAGTAAAACCCTGGGATGAAACCTCAGGAAGGGCAGAACACGTATTTACAGTATAATGAAAGAAGTTTTATTGCAACTTTCTAGGAAAGTTTAAGTGGTGCTTGGATTGGCTCCCTTTGCTTTGACTGAACTTTGACTTTTATGACATTTCTTAAGTACAATATAAATCTTTCTTCTTTATTAAATTTTGTTTTCCAAGGAAAAAGATTGTGGGAGGACATGGTTTATCAGGCATGATACAGCCTCGGTGTATGTTTCCACACTATGGAAACTTCTAGGAAACTCAGTACGGCACGGGATTAGTTATTTCCAATATTCCTGTAAAAGACCCCACTTCCTGGTACATCAGAGAACCCACTGCCATTATACAAGTTATTTTAACATTTTCTCTTTCTCTTTTTCCCTTTGAAGGCTCTGAGGAATCTCCTGAGCCTCTTCCGATCCCAACTTTACTAGTGGGTTACGACAAGGACTTCCTGACAATCTCCCCGTTCTCCTTGCCCTTCTGGGAGAGGCTGTTGCTAGACCCGTACGGGGGCCATCGGGATGTCGCCTACATCGTGGTGTGTCCAGAAAATGAGGCCTTGCTCGACGGAGCCAAAACTTTCTTCAGGGACTTGAGTGCTGTATACGAGGTCGGAATGAGGAACCACACTGAACTATTTCTTCTTAAGTGTCACTTTTGCTCTACTGCATGTTCATTGGGGGAAATCCATGTCTTGTAAAAACAATTATTTGAATAAGGATATATTTCATTTTGAGGACTTTCTGCACTTTCAGAGTCCAAGGATAATATCTAATGGAGTTACACTGTGATTCTCTGTGCGTTTCAGGGTATTAGTTACCATCTGCTCTTTCCAGTACACATTCTCTGACTTCACAGAGGATGTAACACTAGTATTCATACATTTGCAACCTAACACATGAAGGCCCAACCAATCCTAAAGAGCAAGGAGTAAAGAAACTGTTGCTTTCTTGTAATTGCTAGCTGGAGATAAAACCATTTCCTTTTTTTAGGATGCACATCACGTACTACTGAATATGTAACGTTAGTTTTGCTGTAAGTGCAATTCAAATCAACAGATAAGCGTAGCCTTTTGGTTTTATATTTATTGAGAAGCCACCAGATGTGTGCTGGTAATAGAGGGTTTACGCTACAAACCAGCCTGCATAACTTACTCAGGCGCTTGGCATTTAGTCACAAGTGTTTCTTCTTTCCTCACCAGATGTGTAGACTTGGCCAGCACAAACCAATCTGCAAAGTGTTACGTGATGGGATTATGCGGGTGGGAAAGACTGTGGCACAGAAGCTAACGGACGAGCTCGTGAGTGAATGGTTTAACCAGCCATGGGGCACTGAGGAGTGCGACAATCATTCCAGACTCAAACTTTATGCCCAAGTCTGCCGGCATCACCTAGGTAAGTCTGCCATGGGGCTGGCAAAGCTGTTCGGTTTTCTGTTGGTATTTTAGAAGTTATTTGCAACAGGCGTAAACATGGCTTTTTCTTACGATACGGATTATGATCCGTTTAAAAAAAAGTATTATGAGGCTTTACCTGAATTTCTTTATCCTTTCATGTAAAACTTGCCTACTTTAGAAAGGTTGTTTATCAGCCTGGTGATCTTGTCAGAGGTTCAAAAGCCCATTCGTACCTTTTTAGAAAAGTCAGTTTGGTATAAGATGTTTGTATGTCTCAAAGATTTTTCCCCACAAGACTCAATTTGGTTTATGTGCTACTGATATGTATCATCACGCCAGCGTGACAGAGTGATGTGCATGGTGCCTTCAGGCATAACATTTATTTGTGAGGCGAGTTCACTAAAACTCTGCGAAGGAAGAATGAGTTAACACAGGTGAAAAAGAGAAAGTAACGGTATCCTTGATGACTGGGGCCTCAGTCTACTGGGTGGGGATTCTTGGAACCACATTACCCTGAAGGCAGGGTTTCTTCTGGACCTCATGTGGGCGCGTTTCCATCCTCAAACAGTGACACACTTCAGAAGATTGGTCTTGTAATTTGGTTTGTGGTTTTTTGTGGTTTTTTTTAATTATGGCAACCTTTTCTTTTATAACATACATAACGTCAGGTATGCTTGTTTCATGAAGGAGTGTAGAATGTGAGAGTATGAAAGGGTACAAAGTTTGCTGGGGCAGTGTCAGAAGACTGGTCCTGGCTGAGTCCCTGGACTCATCTAACATTGCTCCCAGATTTCATCTGGGGAGAGACATGGTTGTTCTATTCCCAAATGGATCCAGAGGCAACAAAACACGTATTGTGTATATGACTGAGAAACAGGATCTTGGCACAAGGCACAGACCCATCTAAAACATCACTAGGAACACATTTGCTGAGACGGTGCTGGTCAGCAAGACGGGCAGTGAGCACAGAAGACGAGCCACGCAAATGTTCCATGCTTGAGAGAAATGGGCAAACTATTCTTTTGTTTAAAAATAGCCAGGAACTTCTAAGTGGTTTCTTGAAAAGCGCTCACTCCCTTTGCTCTGCAAAAGGCATGACAATCCTTAAGTCTGCTTACTTTGAGGACTGGTGACCTGGTTCTGGAAAAAAAGTTAAAGCAAACACATTGGAGTTATCTGGGCAGTTCTACAGAGCACTGAGTGCTCGCCCCATCCTTCGAGGAAAGTTTGGCAGAACAGGCTAGGAATCATCTATCTCAAATGACCCCGTGGCCTCATTCGGTCTGCTTTTGGTTTTAATTTACAATGTAAATGGGAGGGAGGAATTGCTACAACACTAATTAACACAAATACTCCAGGCTTACATGCAGAAATATGTAGCATGTGCACAACCAGTTAAGGAACTGGGCTGTTCAGTTCACACCTGAGGCATCTGGCAGGGGCAGTGTTGGAAACATCCCCTGCTGGTAATTTACCACCTCAGAGAGTAAATAAATAAGAAATATTAATTTACTTATTTTTATTCATTTATTACTTAAAAATAATCACTGTGATAACTCTTTTTCTGATACTGAGGAGCAGAAATAACTATATTAAACTTTGCCGTTATTGTAGCTCAGGTAAAAAGGACTTTTAGATTTTCAGTCTGGCAAAGGTAACCTGCAGTAGATTGCAGAGCTGAACGCTATATAAAGCCATTATCTCAACCCAATCTAGCCAGAGGTAACGACGTGTCAGTACCAACTCCACTTCACAAAGCTCCGCAGTCAGCCCTGTTTTTAAAGACATTTGATTCATATCAGTTAGAATTGAAGCCCTGAAGAATGGATCCCAAAGCAAGTATTTATAATGGAGATCATATTCACTTAGCATTTGTGTACTCTTAGAATATTCTAAAAGTGCAGAAAATACTGTATGAGTTAATGCAGCTCTCGTTGAGCTGACAGACGGTCATTAATCTCCTTTCCTCTCTCTGCTGTTCAGCACCTTACTTAGCCACTCTGCAGCTCGACAGCAGCCTCTTGCTGCCGCCCAAGTACCAAACCCCAGCGCCAGCAAGCCAGTCACAAGCAGTACCTGGGAACACTGGACCTGCACCCTCAAATTCAGCATGTCTTTCAGCTGCTGGGGCACCACCCGCAGGCAATTCTTTCAACTCCACGCCCAGCGGTGGGACCGGTAGCCTCCCAGCAGGAAGCAGTTCATCCTCTGGATCCTCTGTGCCACAGCTCTCAGCATCTTCTGCAACACCCGGCGTTAACCAGATGACCGCTACCTCTACTCCGGGGTTTAGTGGGAACACTGGTTCAGGGCAAAACACCAGCACTGCGGGAAACACAGCAGACCGTTCGCAAGGAAGCACAGGTCCTGGAGGAGACGCAGAATCGGGTCAAAATGCACCACAACAGCAACAAGAAGGACAGGAAGGGTAAGTTCTTAAGTGCTCAAATGACTCAAAGGATTTCTAATGAAATCCACTGTTCTCCTGCTTTTGTACAACTCATAACCTTTAAGCCTTCTGTAAATCCGTGAAAGGAGAGGACTCTCTGACACGTGCAGTACCACTGACCTGTTGTAAATGGAGCAGGGCCCAGTTTTATTTGTTTGTAGCAGTTACTGATAAAGGGGAGCTGGAAAAAACAAACCTCTCCTTTTTCGTTACAAGAAACAAAGCTTGATTCAGCTGCACGAACACGGGTGTTGTAGTGCTGTTTGAGATGCCATAGGATACCCTGTGAGGTCAGGAAACAGGATTTCATTGCTGTTACTTCAAATTTTAGCAGCACAACTATTTTAAAAACTTCATTATAAATAGTCATCCATCAGACATAAAAATTAGGAAAGGGTTTTATAACATCTTATGTAAGTAACTTCCTGAGTGACCACGTTTTTCATTACTCTCATAATAATGCGTATTACTAATAGTCATGATATATGTTACGCAGTTCCTGTATCTTAAGTGAAAAGCCCACATCCTGTTGTAGCTCAGGTTGTTCTTAAGACATCTGTTCAGTGGATCTATGCAAAACACCATTTCACCAGCTGCAGCATGGATTCTGACAAAGTCTGAGCTGCTTTTTATCACTTGCAGATGTTGAGCCTCCTATTCATGGCTGAGGCACGGAGGAGCGTTTTACCAAGTCAAAACTGTTCAGTTGCTCCTCCCGTTACCAGTGGAACCTTTTCTACAACTGAACAGAGAACTTCAGTCTCCATGAATATCACTTTGGCCACTTTTCCTCGGTTCTCAATTCCTTCTCTCCCCCTTCAACCTCTCCCAAAAGAAAACCCTAAATAGCACCAAAACCCGGGCATGCACATACAGGAGAAGAAAACTCTCAGAGCTAGTATTAGTCAACTTTTCCATATTCTTCAGACCTATTCTGATTGCATTAAATAAAATTATGTTAGATTTTATGGTAAGTATCTTTAATGCATAATTAATAACAGGTATTTTGGATTAAGAACTGCTGTGAGTAAAAGTCTTCTCTCCTTAATCACTATTGTCATGTTTTTTAGTTTTGCACATAAGAATCACTTAGTACTCCTTTTTTTCCTCCTCTGCTTCAGCCATGCACACCTTCACAGAAATCCAGTAATTAACAATTGTAAGTTGCCTTTGAATTTAACGACGTGTATGTCTCCAGTGTTACAGAGAGGGAGAGAATAGGGATTCCCACAGAACCGGAGTCTGCGGACAGCAATGCCTACCCTCCAGCCGTGGTCATCTACATGGTGGATCCTTTCACCTACACCGCAGATGAAGAGTCTGCCTCCACCAACTTCTGGCTGTTAAGTCTGATGAGATGCTACACAGAGATGTTGGATAACTTGCCTGAGAACATGAGGAATTCTTTCATTCTCCAGGTAATTCTACCTTCCTCTGCATCTTCACACTGGAGGGTCACTCTGTCACAGCATAGTTGTGATACATGGTGCTAAACGATACAAAATGGAAGATGATATATAAAATTCAGCTGACATTTACAAATTATTTTGTTGCCAGTACAAGTCTGTATATGAAAAAACACTTGCTTTTGTTTTGATGAGGAAGTGAAATTAAGGCAGCCACAATATCCTTACATCAAGTCTGTTGCATGGTTGTAGCAATTGGATATGCTGGATGCTTCCTGAAGAGGGAGTTCAGTTATTTAAGCGGTGACTTGGGTTGCCATTGCCAAATACATCCAGTTGCTGCTTTGATTACTTTGCCTGTCGAGTTGTTTGCTTTTTATATTCTCTTGATTTATACCGTTTAATCCAAAAGAAGTATGTGAAACCAGACATTTAATGCATAATTTAACTATTGTGTTGTTATTATCTGCTTCTTAAAAATAATTTACCATGTAACTTGGCATATAATAATAGTTACTTGCTATGGAATTGCTGCAAGAATTGATTTGTGTAGTCAGAAGCAGAGCTTGCCCAGCCGGCCCACACCTCGCTGTGCCTCCTCTGTCACTGACACAGCCCAGAGAAGTGGGGGAGACTGGGAGGCCCCACATTAGAAGCAGTGCATGTACCTGTGCAACACGCACAAGAAGCAGCATGATTTTTGTATACCTTGTTCAGGTATGCTCAACTTGGCTTAAAAGTATTTTAAGTTAAATTATTTTTAAAAAAGAATTGGAAGTTATTATAGTGTCTCAAATTGGGCATAGAAAGGCATTTGTCATTTTTGCTAATCTTGACCTCGTCGTTCCCTGAAACGATGGGGGAAACTGTCACCGAAGTATTTCAGGCATGGGGATGAACCGAAAATCAGATTCACAACTTCACATTGTGGTAGGCTGCAGGCAATTTAATTGGTTCAGACCTGAAGATACTAAAAATAAAATAGCCACTGGCATCGCAATGCCTGAAATGCAAGAACATGTAAATAGTATTTTGAAATGGTATCGTAGTTTGTATTAAACAACTAATGGGCTTACCAACTCTAAGTACTGTTTTTTTTCTGGGCATTTACCATTTGTTTCTTAAAATATGTGGCATTTTACCAGTTGAAGTCAAAATAATTGACAATTTTCTCAAAGTAAAGGGTAACATGATACAGCTACCAGCACAGTATTTTCACAGCTGTACCACAGTATACACAAATACAGTTATTTCAAAATAAATCAAACCCAAATATTTACAGATTTATTACAATTCATATATAGAGTGGAAAAGCCCAGCTTCTGGAATCCTTGGATAAAGCAATTGTCTTTCAAAAGCAGGCAGTCGCATTTAGTAAGTAGAACACGCTACCAAAGTTGCGATGGTTCAGGGAAGAACCATAGAGTAGTAGAAGTTTTGTCATACTTAAGTTTTTATTACTACTGAGAATATCTGTTAAAAGAATCTTCTTGGGTCTCACAGTGTTAGATGCAACATAAATAGTTTGTATTGATTATATATATATTATACATATATATATTATATTATTATCTATTATATTATTATTATACATATATATATTATAATATATATATATTATATATGAGATAGTTTGTATTGTTTCTGCTCCAAAGACCTCACTGCTGAAAAGAAAAGATGTTTCCACAGCCATGTGTAGGACATTGTACTTCTCAACAGTACATTAAAAAAAAAAAAGAGTTTACAGGAATTTAATTCTGATTTTTAAAAGGATTTGATCTGAAAACAGTATTTTTGTTAGGCTTTGTTTACTTGTGAAGGAATGTTGTGCCATTTCTCCTTCCTGTTCTTGTGCAGATGGGTCTTAACCACAAATCTCACAGGCAGATCTTACTGTGGTTTTGTTTCTTGCTGGTTGAACGGGTGAATTTAAGTGTCGCTTTGCATTAATTTCTGAAACAAATAAAGCTGAACAGCAGCGTATGATTGCTGAGCTTCCACTGTTTACTAAATAGAAAAGGAGAAACAACTACATAAATCATTATAATAGAATCTTAATTCTGCTCTCTAGAGTCCTCTGTAAGAATGACACCGTCGTGCCCATTCCCATGTGACCAGCAAAAAACCCCTAATTCTAACCACAAACTGTGGAACCAAACCTGCCTGAACACAGGGTTCAGAACACCGAGATTATATAGTAAAGGCTACCTGCAAATGAAGATGTTGATCAGTTTTAAACAAATTAAAGGTGTTTGAATATGGGTGTTTGGCTTCGGACTGAGGATTAAAAAAATTAAAATTAAAACTACCCACAGCTTTTAGGGTATTGCTTGTAAAAGCCACTAGTAGTTACTCCTGGTGTACTTTGGTAAATGTTATACGTGTAATTATGTGCCCTTCCCAAATTGCAGTATAAATGAGAAATTCAACTTCAGAAAACTAAGGCTTGACTGGGGAAAATAATCCGTTCTTTTTGTGTAATTGATTTGGTTTCTTACTCAGTGATGTTTATATCGCAGAAAGCAAAATTAATTCAGAGTTTCTGGAAAGCTGGGTTTGTCAACTCTTACTGATGTATTAGAGCACTGTTCAGTTGTTGGTGCCCTCTAAGAAGTCTCCTCCATTATATTGGCGGGTTGGAGTCTTGGCTTCCTGATTTTGCAACCCCAAATATATCACCGTAATGGCAGCAGCAGTTTCCTATCAGGAATGTAATCACTGAATGTTGCAGCCGTTCACGCACAAGGGCGGTAGGGAAGCTACAGATGCCGTAATGCAAATAATTGGATACCACATACAAAGTGTCGTGGTTGTTAAATGACTAATGAATGTGTGAATCTGGTTTGCTATTAATGAACGGCTCTTTGCAGACTTTGAACCACGTTTTGTTGTTTTATGAATGCTATAGATTGTGCCTTGCCAGTACATGCTGCAGACAATGAAGGACGAACAGGTTTTCTACATTCAGCACTTGAAGTCCCTGGCGTTCTCGGTGTACTGCCAGTGCCGCAGGCCGCTGCCCACCCAGATTCACATCAAGTCGCTCACAGGCTTTGGGCCAGCTGCCAGCATTGAGATGACCCTCAAAAATCCTGAGGTTAGTACTGCTGTCAAGAAAATGAAAGCCCTGCTAATAAACCGTACCCCCTTTTCTCAAATATCAGAAAAAAGAAGAGTAGAGAAAATATTTTTAGGAGGATTTTTTCAAGGTATAGAAGACAACGACAATATAAAGGGAAAAGGTAAGGTAATGTTAAATAGAAAATAGTAAGAAAATTGTCAGAGTGCTGGCTTTCAAAACATTCTAAGCTTCCGGTTTTGAGTCATAAAGTAAAAGATTATAGGTCAGCGTGGAGGAAGAGAAAATGTGTGCTATTACTTGGGATTCTGAGACATTTTGTAGTTTCAGTCTATGGTACTCCTCCAAGAAAGTGTTTATGTCCAGCCTTTATTTATATACACATATATATGCATATATATGAAATAAGTTCCTGTGCCTAATTACAGGTATTTGATTAATTCCCTGAGGTAATGGAGAAATCCCCCTATGTCAGTGAACTTATCTTTCATCTGTTTTTTAAACTGTAAATACTGAGGCCCTATTTCTGGAATTTCAGGGATTTCAAAAGAAGAATAATCCATCCTACTTTCCATGAATGTTTTTCATTCTTTGAAAGATAGCGATGACTGTTTTATTTAGATTAAATGGACCGACCAAACACTTAAACACTTATCTTGGGATAAAGACATGCTTGTAAGGGTTTAAAAACCTAGTTTCAAAATCATCATAAACCCAAGCTATCAGCACATTTCATTACTCACATAAAACCATAAGCTCTCACTGAACATCTCTAAAAGCAGAATCACCCCAGGCGTCTCCTCTTCGTGTTCTTCCCTCGTGCTTCCCTCAGAAAGGGATCTGTGCAGTGGGATGGATTTTGCAGCAAGTTAAAACAGTCATAGTTCAAGCTCTTTAGGTGTAAGGGGAAGAGCAATAAACTTGTAAGGTCCTTGCAAGCATCTCCCTCCCTTTAGTGACTGTTCCTGCGCTGCTGCCTGGGTGGTGTCCTTCTAGAAAGTGACATAAGAAGAAATACAATATTCCCTTAATGTCTCTAACAAAACCCCATAACTTACTTTTCCTCTAAGCTGATTAACATGCTCTTTGCATTTCATACTTAATTTCCTGAAGATACAAAAGATGCCAAAAAAGGGGTAAATGTTTTCAGGAGCAGCTTGCATTTAGCATACTTAATTAATCAGATCTCTGCTTCTTCTATTTTACATGCATTTCCTACCAGTCTGCACTGCAGACTTCCAAACTTTGCCTGAAAAATTAAGAAAATACCCCAACCATTTCTAAATGATTGGGCGTGTCTGGTCAGGCCCATCGTGTTTTTCTTCAGAGAGGAGTTACAAAGCAAAGATGGGTTTGTTTCTGCTTATCATTAAGTGGTGTTGAATGGCCTTGATTTCATGTAACCTTTTACAGGTTAGTTTTCTGAGGGGTAGTTTGTTTCTTAAAGAGAAGCAGTATCGCATGTACAGCCAATCTGATGGATTAGTTCAGTTCTGATTCAAAAACCAAGGTATTTCTGAAATTAAACTGAGCTATAAGACCTCAAGAATTTCTAACATCATGCCTGATGTTCACGAAAGTACGTTATACCTAATGCCTAGATAGAAACCTGTACATGAAATTTGAGCTCTACCTGAGCAATTTCCGAGTGGTAGCTCACATCAGATCATCCTGTCCGTTGTTCTGTAGGTGGTATGTGAATGAACAGAGGTGAGCAGATGCCATCAATTTTAGCAAAAGGATCTACCGAATACCAGGTTTAAACTCCTGACCGTTTGAGAGATTTGTATCACCCTGTCCAAAGACTGTTTTCAACCCTTAGTTCAAACCCTTAGTCCCAACCCAATGAATTGTCTATAACCACCCTTTTCCCAGTATCCCTCTTGACTATGAACACCTTGAATTTATTTATTGTTTCAAACTCGCATTTTTCTGTACTCGCCACCAGTCTGGGTTTGTGTGTTTCTTGCATTAAGTAGTTTTTGATGTATCTGCTGATGATTGTGTTGACTTCATTGCAGAGGCCCAGCCCAATCCAGCTGTACTCGCCTCCTTTCATACTGGCACCCATCAAAGACAAACAGACTGAGCTGGGAGAAACATTTGGAGAGGCCAGTCAGAAATACAACGTGCTTTTTGTTGGGTACTGTTTGTCTCACGATCAGCGTTGGCTTCTGGCGTCCTGCACGGACCTTCATGGCGAATTGCTGGAAACCTGCATAGTTAACATTGATTTACCAAACAGGTAGAAACCTTTACTTTTTACACTAGATCCAGGTCTCTAGTTGTCATCCCTCACGCCTCATCACTTTCTTGCACATCCCTTCTAACTGTATTTCCTGCTGATGTGATGATAATGTTACAGTGAGAACATTTCAGTTGGTGCTAACATACTGTGTTAGACTTGTTTCACAAACGGTACCTACAAGTCTTGAGGAACAACGGGTACGTTGCTCAGCAGATTGACGCCTCTTGCGTGTCACTGGAATAATAGTTCTGAACGCAAACACTGCTTTTTCTGCTTTTTTGTTAGTAAAAGATAAGTTAGGTGTTCCACAGAACTGTAAGATCTCCTCTAGACGATAAGCAGTGAAATAATCCTATGCAATAGAAATCTGAATATTGTCCTCAATTCTCTTTTTTTTTTTCTTCCTTAACCACCAGGTCGAGGAGGAGCAAGTTGTCTGCACGTAAGATTGGTCTGCAGAAGCTGTGGGAGTGGTGCATTGGCATTGTACAGATGACATCGCTGCCTTGGAGAGTTGTCATCGGGCGGCTCGGCCGCCTTGGCCACGGGGAGTTAAAAGGTATGAAAATGTCAGTGCTGTCACTCCCTGTGGCTTTGGAATGAGGACATGGCCTCGGTGTGCAAGGCAGGATGACTTACAGCATCCATCACGAAACCAGAAAATTGAGAGTGATAATCCTGCCCTGGCACTGCGTGTTTGTACTGGTTTGCATGAACAACGTGCTTGGTTGTGCACTGGGTTTGACACTGCTCCCTCGTGTCTTGTAGGTGTTGTGTAGATACCTCCGAGTGGAGGTCATGGGTTTCCTCACGTTAGAAAAAGATCTGAACAATATTTGGCCTGTCACAGAAATAGAAATGGGATTCAATTCTGATTTCTAAACTTAAACATAAACTAAACAAACAAAACATTCTTGTAAAAAAAGTTCCCGAACAAAAAAAATAGAAATTTTTTTTCTGTGGTATATAAAACTACCTGATCTTTAGTGTTAACCAGCAATAAGGTATTCTCCACGTCCTGCAAAGAGTTCCCAAGATTTAGCGTTCCTAACAGCTTTGTGGGAGCTCTGGATAGGTTTAGGTAGAGGTGCCTTAACCCAAGAAGGGCAGGGACTGCCTGGTTCACTTCAACAGCGATTCCTCTCCTTAATTTAAATACATGCACTCAGTGTCTTTTCTTCCATTTCTAATGGCTGTGGCCACGCTCCAGGTTTTGTTTAGTAACTGACTGGAAGAAAATGGGATTCTGAGAGGGTGCTCTCAGTCTTCACCCATCTCCTGAGTTGGAACATGAAGATAAATTGGACAGGAGGATACAGATCTTTCATGAGTGTTTGTCCTTTTACATTAGTATCTGAAGGAGACCCGAGTTCCTCTGATTAGCTTATTGTGAGAGATTCTGTATTTCATGAGAGGGGAAAAAGATTTAAAAACGGTGCACAATAAATAACGATTCATTCTGAAAGCACAAATAAGTACTCTAGGGAGCAAAAAAAGCAATAATTGAATGCCTTCTCTCACACAGTACACGTAGGGAAGAAGAGCTGCTGCCTTCCCTGGTGGGGGAATTTGGCATCCATCACACACACAGGAGTTAAATGGAACGAAGGCAGGAAAACGGATTAAGAATTTAATCAGCAGCTCCCTTCCTCTGTTTGGACACAGAATGCCTTTTAAATGGCTACATGTAGTTTCTTGAATGTATATCTGCACCTCCACTGAAATTTGCTTTATTTAGTGTATTTTATTCATGACATTCCCTGATGTTGAGTGTGTGAATTCGTATCTCTTTGCTTATGTTTCAAGTATTCCAATTATGCAGCACGTTAGATGAAAACAGATGTCCTTTGTGAAAAAAAAAAAAAAAAAAAATCAGTGCATTTCAGGAAAAGATTTGGATGTAAATAAAAAAACATTAAAAAAATCTTTAGAAATAGAATCCTTATATGTTGCCCTGTTTCACATCAGATAAGTACCTCCTCTGCCTTACAGAATGAAGGCTCATTCTTAAAGAAGCGCATCCTCTTTGGTGATTTGTCAGAGTAACGCAGTTATTAGCTATGGGGAAAGCCAACAAAGTACCACAGAACTAATACAGCCCTGCAGGAGCTGCCTGAATCCCCAGCTGGCAGAGCCAGTGCCTTGTTCACCTGGGGAGGCAGTTCCGGAGTGGGACAGCGTTGAAGGCCAAGCGTTAGTCATATTTTGCTATTTTTGAGCAAGTGCTGGCTATTTCAGAACTCCATTGTGTTCTATCATGACGTTTGTTGCTTTCAGACTGGAGTATCCTCCTTGGGGAGTGCTCCCTGCAGACAATCAGCAAACAGCTGAAGGAGGTGTGCCGCATGTGCGGCATCTCGTCGGCGGACTCGCCTTCCATCCTCAGTGCCTGCTTAGTTGCCATGGAGCCACAGGGGTCATTTGTTGTGATGCCAGGTAAATTTTACCCAACTATTTAAACGCCAATGAAACTTTTCTTCTTTTATCATACTTAGCACATAAGCATGTTCATTTTGGGAGACTTTTGAGTCCAACAAGACCTTGACTAACATGGCTAAATGTGGTAGCAAATAGGTTGAGCCAGAAAAATTCCCAAAAATGCCATGAAGAGATGCTGTGTTGGGAGTGTAGTCTCCTGAGGGGAAGAGCACTGTGTGCCACTGCCACACTTACGGCCTTTTCCATGGGAGGTGACAAGAACTGGTCTCAGTTCTCATCAGCTGGAATGGGGTGTCGTAGAGGAAGAGTGCAGCCTCTGTGAGAGTCTGCAGTGTGAAGGAGCAGGAGTCTCTGTAAACAGGAGTAAGGATAAACCTACTTGCCTTTTCACACGCCTAAGTGATTTAGAAAGATCTATTATGAGCAGCGGTTCATGGAGTTACGTCAAAATTTCATTTTATTTCAATTTTCCCTTTACTTATTTGTTGTCTTACGTAAGCACGTACTTTGTAATGTAGGTGGTGACATATCCTTACAAACTACTCCGGCTTTTTAAGCTTAGAAATAAAAGATTATGACATGGAGCACAATTAAATGGGCTGGAAAATTACTCATCAAGTTGAATAATTTGCAAAGCTGAGATTTTTATTTTTTTTTTTAACATGAGAAAATAGATGGCAAGTTCTGCTTTTTTCATGTCAACCGAAGTGGGGTATATTTCATAATTCTACAGATGTGTATGTTGAAAATAAATTCAACTCGCTCGTTTAACAAGTAAATCCTTGATGAAAAGGCAGCAGAATGAAAGGGAAGGTGGGGCATTGTATGGGAATTCAGAGATGAACATTATCTATACAAACTGATCTTTATTTCAAGCTGTTCTAGTAATTTATTCTCTTTAAGATAAGAACCTTCAGACATGTGTATTAGCTTGCAAACCCAGATTAGATGCTCAGAAATGGAACTGAACACAGAAAGTATATTTCGAAGGTGATGCAAGTTAACGTCTCTGCTGTTTCTTCTGTTCTGGAAGATGCTGTCACTATGGGATCGGTGTTTGGCCGGAGCACTGCGCTGAATCTGCAGTCGTCCCAGCTGAACACCCCCCAGGATGCCTCCTGTACACACATCCTGGTTTTCCCAACCTCCGCTACTATCCAGGTAGCCCCGGCCAATTACCCCAACGAGGATGGATTCAGCCCCACTAATGGTGAGTAGCGTGAGGTGAAATCCTTGAGGACGCTCAGCTGCCTGCTCAGCCCAGCAGCAGAGCTCTACCTGTCATGAATAAGGGACTCGAACGGCCAGTGTTCTCCCACAGACCACCCGAATTTAATGTAAAGAGAACACCACTGTACCTTGTAGTTCCAGGATAATACAGTATGGCTTTTCTGAAGTCTGTTTCCAGATAACTGTACTGATTTATTCCAAAAGTGACAGGGATCAATCAATACGTGAAAGGGCACAGACTATAAAATGCTTTTTATTGTTGTTGTGACTTGATGAGGCCAACTTGTTTGTTACAGGAGTGGGTGGCTCACGCGCTGCTCGTGCAGAGCTGGTGAGGAAGGAGGTACTTTAGAATTTTAATCTCCCTCTAAAGTAGGCAAAATAGACCAACCTGAGAATTCTTAACGTTAGCAGCGTGCTCTTTCAAGCACATTTAACCCAATAGTTTGTGTGAGCAAGACTCTGGTTAATACTTCATATAAAATAAGTATTTTCCTGTCTGTTTTGCTATAAATCCTTAGAAATGATTGTAAAATACTTTAAGCCGAGAGTAACTACAAACATTTACGACGGAAGTATTTTATGAAGAGGGAAGTTAGAGTAGAGAGAGGAAGAAAGGCCCAGTATTTTTAATGAAAGACTCTGCTTAGATCTGTTCCTCCTGGAATTCCAGTGGCCTCCCCGAAGGGAAGTTACCCCTCTGAATACCTGTCCTTCCCGGGCCCCGGAATCCTGACGGAACGCTGGGCTGACAAATATTTAACCTGCGTTAACCTGCCCTTTAGTGCTTCAGATGCTAATTAGAATCAGGTACAAGAACTGGCGTTTTCCAAAATGGTGTTAAATTTAATTTTCTTAACTCCGTTCTACTTAATGATTAAACTGCTTCCTATGCTATTAGCCATCTCGTTTCTGCTCTGGAGGCTAAGCAGAGCATGACATTAGTTCTGGTTTCTTTACTGAGGTTGTAGGACAGAAGTTAATAAACTTCAGTTAATTCATGGCTCTTGCAACCCAGTGGTTCTCTTCAGAAGATGAAGGAAAACAACCCCCTGCCTATTTCAGCACTAGGACCGCAGGTGACGTTAGTTCACGACACACGCATCCTTTTCCATTTTCACGCAGAGTAAATTCTTTTTCAAGAGAAATTATTTATTATAATACATAGAAATGCATGACTCTTACTTAGGGCTCCATGCGCTTTAGTATAAATTTGGCTGCAATTCTCATTAATCTGGTTAATTCAGACAGCTCCCACTGTCCCTTTCTGTGCCCTAAAATGTACTTTAAATGTCATTATACCGTTTAAACGTCTTTGCCTACTGAGAAATCTGGATAAGGAAAAAAACCCTAAACCCTATAAACCCTATCGTGATGCTTGTAATTTTTTGCTCTATATTTATAATGTCTTCATGTAAATGACTCGTGGTACCACCACCTGTGCTGCCAGTGACTGAGTAATGGAACGTACTCCTCGTAGAATGCAAACACATTGTCACTGTAGCTTTACACCCTTCCCACATATTAACATAAACCACATTCAAGTAGCAACTTAGGATAATGCAACTGTGTTTAATGTCTCAGATTAAAGTAAAATATTACAAGCTGCGTGGTAGGAAATCCTGGTGCAGCATTTGAAATAATCCCGACCATCCCTGGGCTGGGAGCGCGTCCCAGGCCTTGTGGCCACTATGGTCCTATGAGCGATGGCCCCACAGCTGGGGGCCGCTCGGGGGGGGCTCAGCAAACCTGCCCAAGCCCTGGTGTGTGGCGCTGGGGGCCTGAGGAGCAGCCCCTGCTGAGAGGAACGTACCTGGGTTTATTTAATGTGCTTCAAGGGTTTTGTTAATGGATTTCTGTGACCAGCTGCAGGAAGGTGTCGGTTTTTCTGTTCCAAAGTTCAATTTGGATTTTTTATTAAGCAGCTACGACTGGATTTTTGTTCACTCCGTGACCATTGTTAAAATGCATG
This sequence comes from Numenius arquata, assembly GCF_964106895.1. Lineage (NCBI taxonomy): Eukaryota > Metazoa > Chordata > Aves > Charadriiformes > Scolopacidae > Numenius > Numenius arquata. Next base: position 13,880,541 of record NC_133591.1, on the reverse strand, counting down.
ATTTTAATGGACGTCTGCCAACTCTTCCTCTCAATTCTGTGAGGCTGCAGTCAAAGGCACTAAGAAGGATTAAACAGTGAAGTGTTTATCTCTGCTCTCATCTGTCTCAAAAGGAATGATAATAAATTATAGCGAATGGTAATAAATTACAAAAATTTCTTGACGAAAAGGAGTATAGCACATTGGAAATTATTTTTCTTTCTTTTCCTTTTCAGATGACATGTTTGACCTCCCATTCCCAGATGACATGGACAATGACATTAGAATTTTAATAACAGGGAATCTTCACTCTTCACCAAATTCCTCGCCAGTTCCTTCCCCTGGATCACCATCTGGCATAGGAGTGGGGTCTCACTTCCAGCACAGTAGGGTAAGGCTGGAGCACTCTAGCGCATACGCTACTTAAAATAAAACCCCAAAAATACCCAAATCCTCCAACAAAATCTTTCTTTCTGTAGATTCTCAAATATAATTAGGTCAACAGCAAGCAGAAATTAACATTAAAATTGAAGGTGCTGGTTAAATACTGTTGTAGAAGATGTCTCTGTTGTGACTATTTACATCTCTAAAGTTAATTGTTAGTGCCCAAGATAATTGAGAGGAAGAGAGGAGGAGGAGAGAGAAGCTTTATTTTCATGTGGCAGAGCCATATCTAATGACCCTGTATAAATTTAATCTGTACTCATCCCTTTTTTCCTGGAAAATCATAAGGAATGTCCTGGCACAAAGTGACAAGTTCTAGAGAGAAAGGAAGCTGTGACAGCTCTGTTCACATCCATCTCTAGGGGAGGCAAGAGGGAGATAATTCTCCTAATAATAAACCCGTACCCCTAGAAACTCTGCAGGTGCTGGATGTTTATGCAAATGTTGTTTTCTTAGTAAAAATTAGCCCAGGGCACATAGCGTTTGTAAGGTATTTGTGTTTGAAGTGGCTTTTATAAAGTTGGTTCCAACACCAGTGATTACTTAAAATGCAAGTTATTTCTGGTAATTCGAGGTAGCATGTTACTTCTTTCCTAAATAATACAGTATTTTATTAAAGAAACAGGCTAACTTTTATACAAGACAGATAACCCCATGCGTTTAAAGGTTCTGATTTTAGTGATCTGTAATCATGTAAGTAACTGGATCGGGATCGGTGGCCATCACTGGTGGCTTTAAACACTCTCAGGGGAAACTCGAACTCCGGTAGGAAAGGCAGGAGGTACAGGTACAGCTGAGAGATTTGCCTGGGAATGATTTTACTCGTTCAGCCCCTGGAACAAAGCACTGCAGTTTCTAAATGTAAATAAGATCTTCAGAAAAGAATTCTAACTCCCTGAAAAGGACTAACGGAATGGTGGTAGTTTCACCACCCGAAAGGAAAAAGTCCTGCCTGTATTTTTCTTGCAACCTTTGCCAAAATGCTTCAATGGTCAGCCTAGTACAGCCCGTGAGCCAGAAATTACTTCTGCATCACCCCCAAAAATGCTAATACTGTATTTTGTGATCTCAGAACACAACCACCTTACCTTATGTTAATGCTCCAACCCACTTGTCAAAGGCTAAATAATTGCACATCACTGTCACTAGGTTATTTCAAACCGGTATATGGGCAAATTTCAAGTTTTAAATTCTGTTACTAAACCCTCCAGCCATAAATCACAACTCATCACAACTTCTCTCTCTCATTTAGTTCACTCAACACTGTATTCTGTACCAACCCTGTATTCTGTACCGCTGTTCTGTACCGCTTTTAGAAATGCATTTACAAAACTAATTCTCAATGGAACTCCATGCAGGTGGCTTAAGAACAGCACTGAAAGGTTAATGACCAAAGAGCCTGGAGACCTGGACAAGCCATTTCTAGATGAACCTGTCACAGTAATTCAGTTTAACCATTAACAAGGGCCTAGTAATTGATGTGTAATTTTTGGTTTTAAAAAAGCAACAGCGTGTGATCATTACCTTGTGGGTCGGGGAAGGTCAAGCCTTCGCCCATGTAACCCGTAATTGATTGCTGCAGTTCAGCAGAGCCCTGATTGCTCGGCCGCCGGGTCCAGGGTTTGCTCTTGGGCTTTGGGAGCGCCCTCAGCCAGGGCAGCTGCTGCCTTCTCCGGGCTTTATGGAGTGGTTAACTTGCTCTGATTCCTGAGCAAGATACTACTCTTGGAAAAGACCTGCTTGAAGGACTAACACTGGAGGCTTTGTGATTAAGCCGGTTTCTGTGCAGTGGAATATTTTTCATTTCTTTGGAACTTACCACCTTACAAGATGTTTATGGATTAAATGAGCTGCTATCCCAGTTCTTCTGGGATAAGTTACAAACTAAACTACTTCGCAGGCATCTCTTGATGAAATAAAGTAAGCAAATGAAATAAAGTAAAGCAAAATAATAAAGGGTGTTTCCAAAAAAAACCCCAAATGCATTCAAAATAGGAATGTGCTCTAGAATGGAACGGCAGGCACCCTTTCTGCTTCCTGAGGAGACCCTCGTAGGTTTGGTAACGTGGTGCGTGCTAGGTAAGGGGATGTGTATGTCTGTACACACACAGGCTGAGGTAAATATGCTCACACCAAGTGTTCCTGTCCAACAGCCTCACGTGTGGAAGGTTCAGCGAGGTTCTACTCCACGGAAATGAAATCACAAACATAGATGCTGACAGGCAGCGACTGCAACTCTGAAATTAGTTTTACAGACCGTTTCTCATTGTGTAACTCTCCTCCCCAAATAACTCTTTGCTCCATGTATAAGAATATGAGTAACTAATGTGACAAAAATAGAGTATATAAAGAAATGCATAAGTGATATAAATTGCAAAGCAAGACAGCTGTTCCCTTTTCCCCCCGCTTCCCCCGCTGGGCAGTACAAACACAAACAAAGCGTAGTATCTTCTCTCCGAGCGTCCAGAGCAGGGAACAGCAAGTGTAGCATTTATTTTCTAAGCTATCACTGAACTAACTGAAGAAGCGAAGTCAGCCAAACTTACAAAGACACAGCTACTCTCTATTCTTCCATATTTGAGTGTGTCACACAGCCTTCCACAAGCTGAAGCCAGGAAGATCTGCAGCACAAACTGCTGCTTGTGAAATGTATAGGAAAAGCCTATGAGGCTTAATAAAGTTAAATTCAATGCTGGTCTACTCCGATGCACTCGAGAAGCTGTTCAGATTGATGGCCACAGCCCAGTACCTCTGAGTTACTCCGTACCATAAAATCCCACAAGTACTGGGTTCAGTTTAGGAGGTTTACGTTGCTGTGTGGGAATCTGAAGTGATCCTAGAACATCAGCCTGGAGAACCCCAAGTACAGGGGAAAAAGGGATTAGACAACTTTGACTAAGATTTGTGAATGACTAAAGGAGAGCTCATTAAGAACAAGGCAGAACTGGATTAAATACTGAGTAATTAGTAAATGAAAGTAGTGTTATTGGAGTGGGATGTAATGACATAAAGCGACTAACCTGCCTTTCCAACTCCTCTTTCAGAGCCAAGGGGAGCGTCTCCTGTCCAGAGAAGCCCCTGAAGAGCTGAAGCAGCAACCTCTGGCTCTTGGATACTTCGTATCAACTGCCAAAGCTGAGAATCTTCCGCAGTGGTTCTGGTCATCCTGTCCCCAGGCACAAAACCAGTGTCCCCTCTTCCTGAAGGTCTGTCTCGGTACCCTTTCACAGGGGAAGGGGAAGGATTCTATTCATGTCCTGTGTTGGCTTGGACTGTTACCACAACTGTGACAGTACTGGAAACAGAAATGCAATTTTAGGTTTAAATTTACATAAAATAGCTGGCTATTAAAACTTAATTTTCTGTTCCTAAAGCTCCTCCTGAAAACGGAATAGTTTGGCAGCTTCTAAATACAGAATCCTCAAAGCTGTATCGGGTATTACGGAAGTGCCCCAGTTTTCATGTTCAGTCAGCCTGAGACAGCAGGGACATTCCTTCTGTTCTCTCTAATCACCCAGAGATTCAAAGTCAGAGAGGAGAGCAGCGCCTCCGGATGGAGCATTAATACCCATCTCTGTTGCCCTAGTTGTAGAAGTTGCACAGCACAGTCTGTAGTGTTGGAGTGGACCCGGTACCTCCCATTCCGGACTCACAAGTGCTTGTGAGCCGTGTACAGCAGAAGTGGTTCCACTGGAGACTCGTTGCTCCCTGTAAAGTGTCGTGCGGCTTCTCATTTCAATGAATCAAAACCCTGTGAGCTAGTGAGCGTGGAAAGGTGACGAGTCTGCCTTGAGTGGCACCACATAGCTATCTGAGCAAACGACGTACAGGATGGGAAAGATAGTACCAACTACTTTATCCATTTCTATCTTAATTAACAAATACTAAGCATTTTTGCAACATGTAACTAAATTCTCTCATCAGAGCCTATCAGGCAGTTACCGAGTACAGGTGTTCAGTATTTCTCACTTCTTTCCTTATGCAAAAGAAACCGTTTTAGGGCTGCTGTTAGCACTGACTCGCAGGCAGCGTGGCCAGCTTTATACTCGGTGTAGCAAAGAACTGACCCTGGTTCCTTACACTCTGCACGTCTCAGGGATAGATTTCCCTGAAGTACATGCTTTTCTTTCAACCTAGGCAATGGAGATCTCAAAATAATACGAAAAATAAACCACCATGCTCTTGGAGCTAGAGAGGAAGTTTTGTGCTAAACTTAAACTACCTTTTTTTTGTGAATGAGTAATCCAAAGACTATGTTTCGGTTCCAGCAGTAAAATCACAGTCAGCAGAGCTCCAGGCAAGTTGGTGAATTCCTTCCGTAAGCTCATACTAGATTTGTAGGAGAGAGAAGGAGCCACCACCCCCCCAGCCCAGCACAATTGCTCTCTCAGATCTGGCTGAATTAAATATTTAATTTGACTTGGAACATAGTGCTTTGGTTTGGGCAATTTTTAATAAAAGCAAGGGGCTGAATTCGTGCAGTAACTTGTAGCCCATTGGGCGAGCAGGTGCTGCCGTCTCCTTTCCGCTGCAATTAGGAAATGTGTGCGGCGTGCGAGGCACGCCGAGCGGAGTCAGCTTTCTCTGCTTTGGATTAAGTATTTTGGAGCTAAAGTATTTCATCTCTAATGTGTGTGCCGTAATTGGAGCAGTGCAAGTGAGAGGTTTTGCCTCTGCAGGCTGGGCGGCGTGTTGGGCTGCCCACTTAAAAGCCTTGCGTGGTGGCTCTGCCCACCAGCTCATCATCGACATGAAATCCCTCTCCTGCTCCTGTATAAACTGAAGCACGGTTGCTCCAGAAGCTGAGGCAGACGGAGACTGTGTCCCCGCGGAGAGCAGGACAAACCCTTCTGGCTGGACACCACCCCCAATGTGGTACTCGGCCAGGGGTCTCCTCCCGGGGGAGTTTGGAGACAGGATGGTTCGTTACTGAGACACCGGAAGAGCCGCTGCCACGTCCCAGGTGTTTCCCCCATCCCTTCTCCCCTGACCAACATTAAGAACAGAATTCAGCAATTTTTTGGAACGGTCCTTGATTCCAGTCAAAAAGAGAAGTCAGTTTATTCAAAAATGGAATTTTTGAAATTACAGAACTTGGAAATACCTGTGGCCGTGGTGGGTTCAACAAGGAACTGCCAACTTTCCCTGCTGTCCTGAGACAATTGAGAGGGTGTTTGTTCCCTGTGAATCTTCAGAAGTACTTGCTACATGAGGAGTTAATTTGTGCTTTTTCCTTTGCGCAGGCCTCATTGCATCACCATATCTCTGTAGCGCAGACAGATGAGCTTCTACCTGCCAGAAATTCTCAGCGAGTTCCTCACCCCCTTGACTCGAAAACTACATCGGATGTCTTGAGGTGATGCCTTTTACCTTCCGCATTTCCTCCCTAAGGCTGCGGGGACTGAGCCTGAAATTTCAGAGGGACCTTTTCTTTTCAACCTAGCAAAATTATTTCTTAGCTTTGTCAACAGTTTGTAACTCTGCTGTCCCCTACGTGTGTGTCTCGGAGCAGCGGGCAACCAAAGAGCAGGACTTGGAGGGGCATTATCAGTTTTCTATACTTGGTTTGCCTCCCAAAGATCGTGCTGTTTAGCTGATGGGTGAATCTGGATTGGGCCAATAATTGTTTTTACTCACAAATCAAATCGATTTCTAGACGGAAATAAAAGTTCTGTGTCGATACCGGTATCTTAGGAATTGGGATATAAAGGAGACGTTGTTCCCGAGTTAACACAGGGTTGTAGATGGTATGGTTCAAGATAATTAGAGGAATGTTTTTGCCTCTTTCCCACCTGCTGGGGACTGAGAAAAGATCTGGGTGGAACCACCAGTGAACAAACATGTAACCGAGAAGAGAGTATCAGGAGGAAACATGAACAATAATCTGATCTAAGAGAATTGGTGGTGTATGTATTAATTTAGAACACCTGGATTTGCCTCCTCTTAGAGGAGCGAGGTATCGTACGGTCATACTGTCTTTGTTGTCAGTTAAAGGAAGATGCAACGCACAGGGAAAGGCTGAGATACAACAGACAAAAGTTACAACAGGAGAAATTCTAATCCAGCATCACCCAGAGTGTGACCAAATACAGGCAGAGGTTGCCCAGAGAGGCTGTGGAACCTCTGTCCTTGGAGGTGTTCAAGACTCAAGGCTTTGAATACAGTGGCGTTGGAACCTCTGTGATTCCATCAGCTCTGCCAGGCAGTGGGGAGGGCCTGCGTTCAGATGGCTTGGGCCAAGTTCAGACAGATTAAAAATTCGTGCTTCTCCTGCCCCACTTTTCGGTGAGTTTCCTACTTTGCCAACACCCGCAGCACCGACACAGCCGGGCAGTCCTCCTGACATCGTGTCTCCAGGAGAAACCAGAGATAAGGTTAAGTAAATGGTCAAGAAGGAAAGGAGTAAAGAATTGCGGTGTCATTTCTCTGTGTTTCCCTCCGCAGGTTCGTTCTGGAGCAGTACAATGCACTGTCCTGGCTCACGTGTAACCCTGCCACTCAGGATCGCAGCTCCTGCCTTCCTGTCCACTTCGTGGTGCTCACTCAGTTGTACAACGCCATCATGAATATACTTTAATAGATAGAAAAAGCACTTGTTCTTCTGGCTTATTCTCCCCTCAACCTGAGAAACGTGCCACAGTCTGCAAAGATCACAATTATCGCTTCTCTTCAGACCAGTCCTGTGCTGTGCTTCTGTTCCTCCGAAAGCACATGTGAATCCTGCAGTGTTCAAACCTAAACTACCCATGAACATCTCTGGCAGCTTCAGTCCAAAATCTGGGAACATCCAAGACCAGTGAACACAGAGTAACCTCAAGCCAGTGTTAGTTTGGTGGCCCAGTAACTCCTGGTCAGTGTGATTATTTTTTTTAATATTTTATTTTTTTAAGGAAGACTACGGTATCTTTTTGCATTAGGAACTCTGACAAACACCCACGAGCAGTTTCAGCCCTGCGAGTAAAAACACCTTGTAGTGACCAGTTTGGGTTGTCCAAAACTTACTTTGTTGTTTGATCATCATCAGCTGGGACTTCACAGGAGAAAAACCAACAAACCGACCGCACAGTTGTAGTCTCGTATAAATACTGGAGTTTTCTGTCTACCTGGAGTTCCTGTCAGAGTGGATTGGGATGAATGCATGCATTTGTTACCTGTCCATGTAGTCATGAATGGTCTGGAGATACTTTATTTATTTTTAGGTTTGGGGAGGGGAGGGATTAAATTATAAAGGACCGGGAACAGTAGAATATCTTAAAAATCCAGCTCCGTTCCACTGTAGGGTTATTTATCTACGTACCTCTCGCTCTTCTGACCTAGAAATCAAAAGCGAAGCTAATAACAATCCGAGTCCGAGCTGGGAAGGGAAGCGCGTTCTGGTGAGGATGTACCGGGATTTCCGGAATTGGCACCTGCGTTCGGCCGGGTCCACGCCAGAAACGGCCAGTGTTCAATGAAGGAAAACACTACCTGGTGGAGGGGGGGCAGTGAGAGGTAGGGAGGAAAAATACTTTAAAGCCCGACGGAAGGGCAAATGGAAAGTGGTAAATTAATCTATTGTAGAGCTATGATTGAAATATATTTCCGGTAAATTTAGCGACGCTAGAAACCTATTTACTGAAACCCAAGTCGCCCTTTAATTCCGGGCAGACTCGTCCATGTACATATCCAAAAATATGGTTTTTGTTTACACTAAATCAGTTACAAATCTGGTGTATTTTTTCTGACTATAGGAATATTATTTCAAAGAAATAATTTTTAAAAATTATATCATTAAATTAGTACTTGAAGTTATACCACTGTGGTGGAAAAGTTACTTTGTTTAGTAAAATGATTGCCATTTTAAAGGTTAATGGCTAATTGAAGTATTTTTATGACTCCTTCATTCCAGGCTTCAAGGGGTTTATGTTTAAACCCCGGGTTGTAGTGTTGGTTGTTGCACTGCGCAGCAGACGGGGCTGCCTTACAGAGGGGTCGGGCACTTTGATCGGGCTGTGAGACCTTATTTACCTATCTGTGGAGAGAAACAAACAAACAAACAAAAGAAAAAACCTACCAATTTTAAAAGTTCTTCCAAAAGACTTTCATGTTCTGGTTAAAAAAAATGAAATTCTATGATTTTAAAAAGTATTTTTCTTGAGATAATGTAACATTTAAAACAAATTATATAAAATAATAAATAAATAAAATAAAAAAAAAAAAATCGCTTGTGTAACGAGAAGGTGAAGTCAGAGAAGGAACCTGCGAGTGGCCGAGTTCCTTCTCTGCACAAACCTCCCGGGCGGGGTGTCCTCTTTGCAATGTATAGGTTAAAAAAAAAAAAAAAAAAAAAAAAAAATCTGCTATCAAACCATTTGTATCTAATGTGTACAGTGTAAAATTGACTTTAAAAATATTGCAGTACTATTTTTTCTTAATCAGAAAAGAAAAATTCTCAAGGCCTTTTGAAGAGCATAAAAAGATGAAGATTGTAAACTTGTATAAAAAAAAAAATCTAACTTGGGGAGGAAAAAATGTAAAGTAGACATTTGTAATCTTTTACCATTTGGGGGTTATTTGTTCCCAGGATTCATCTGAACTTTGGATTATTATTTTGTTTGTTCTTTTTAAATGGGCCGTTTTTATCCAGGGGCGTTTCTTCCCCAGAAACCTGGTTCTAAGCAAAAATTAAGAATAAAAAAAAAAAAAAGGGCAGCAAGGAGTAGTTTTCATCTGGTGTCTTTTATTTAATTTTTTTAAGTTAAGAGAAGCTGGTGACATATTTATACGTTTTTGTGCAAAATAAATGAATGGCAATAGATTTTAAAGAAAAATCTTATGTACTTCAGTGTGAAAAGTTCTGTATAATATTTCCCTTAAATATGCATTATTTTACTTGTGAGTTTTTTACTGAATTAATCTGAAATGTACAAGCCCTGGCTTTCCTACAGAGTGAAGAAAGTTATTTTTTTTTTTTTTTTATTTTTTTTTTTTTTTTATTTCTAACTTTGGAAATTCACGCCTAAATCAGAATTATTCTTACCGTCGTTTGAGGTAAAGGGGGCGGGAGGGGGTGGGGAATGTCCAGCATGCTTGTATGTATATTTCAGAACCTTTTTTAAATGTAAAAGCTGTACATTTCTGGGGAGTTCTGAATTTCTTTTGGTTTTTGTTTTTTGGGTTTTTTTTTTTTTGTTTGGTTTTTTTTTTTTCCTCTGAGCATTTTGCAGTGAGCTTCTTTTATATATAGCCGACAATTTGAAAGAAAACAAAAAAAAAAAATGTGAAGTTCATTTTAAATCTACAGTATATCGCTGGTACAATACACTAAAAAAAAGACTTTGATAAAAAGAAACAATAATAATAAAGACCTCCATTTTAAATGTCATTCATATATACCTTGTGGATGAGAGCTATATACTTTTACACACTTTTTTAGATGAATAAATTATTGAATTACTGAAACTGCTGGTGGGAGTTTTATTCTTGTATTTTCTTTAAAAGAGGTAGAGGTTCCACGTGATGTGAATGGAAGTGAAATTTAAACTAAATTTAAAGGCTTTTTGATATTTATTCACTTTAGAGCCCGGCACCGAGTCACCCGGCGCCTGCCCGTCGTTCCCTGGTGCTGCGCGTCCGCAGAGCTCCGGCTCCGTCAGCGTGTCCCGTTGGGGGGAGTGAGGCTCGGGGAAAGGCAGAAGGGTTCGCCCTGCAGCGGTGCTTGTCTTTAGAACTGACATAAAGGCAAACCAGAACAGTCGCCCTGTTGAAACCACGTCTGTTGTGAGAGGGGATTTGGTGCCGCGGATGTAAATGCCGAGAGGAACAGACTCGGAGTTCTGCTGAGCGGGGTGGGTGAAGCAGCGTGGGGTGACGGGGGACACGGGAGCGGCAGCTGGAGCTGCATCGAGTGCAGCTGAACTGTCTCTCTGTCCAGCAGGTGGGTCTTTACCAGGAGATTTCAGTGGTGGAACCTTCCCCCCCCGCCCCGGAGCAGGATCACAGATGGTGACTGAAGTGCCCCCAGCCCCCGGTGCCAGAGGACCACGAAGCCAGATCTGCCGCTTGGGGTCGCTCACGGCGGCTGTAGAGTCTCCATCCTGGAGGAGCTGAAGCCTCAACTGGACACGTCCTTGAGCAGCCTGATGGAGTTACACCTGCTGTGACCAGGGGCTGGGCCGGGTGGTTAGATGCAGCAGGTCCCTCCCCACCAAGGTGTGCAAAAACACGGTAAATCAACAAGTAGACCCCAAGGCCTTTCATTGTGCTACACCGTCACGAGGCCAGGGGTCTGTTTTGCCTTCACCTCCCAGAGAAAATAGTTCTGGAAAAACTTAAAACAGAATCTTTAGATAATGTGTAATTTTCTGTACTTAAAGAAGTGACAGATCTGTGACCTCACTATGTATAGTTTAAATACCGTATCCCTTGCTTTACTCTTAAACAAGAAAAAACATCAGCAAACTACAACCTTGCCCCTTCCTTTCTTTCCAGTTGTAGCTACACCACCAGCTGTGGTTTGCCTGTGCTGCTGCTGGGACCCATCTGTCTTCAGCTGCAGAGACTGAAAATGAGATGGGAGAGTTTCTGCAGACCTCGGAACTCATCTTGGTAGCTCCTTTTGTTGCAAAGTGTGGTAAAAGAACTCATTTTCCACGGAGAGCTGGAGCCCACACTTGCACCCGCTCCCAGCTCCTGTGACTGTACCAAGGGGCTGCCGCTCCGGCTCGTGGCTGTTCCGGTGGCCACCTGGGGTCTCCTCAGTAGCTGTTATTTCCAGCCCACTTGAATTTTGATGCATCTGATTTCTAAATTTAAACTTAGATAGTTAACAGGTTTTTATTTTTAAGCTTTCCAGCTTGTATCTTTTAGTTCACTTCATTATTGGTAACTTCTTAAAAAATGACATTGTACAAGTTCTTCCAGAACTTTGGTTTTCCATCAGGAGTGCTGTGAGTGAATGGAATTACTGCAGAGCAGTATTTTTTAACTGGAGATGACTTTATGGCTGATTCATTGGCTTTAAAGACAAAACCTACCAATTAAATATTCTGTTCCGTGGGGACTGTAAGGAAGAATGGAATGAAAACTAAAATCTCAAATTTTAGACTGCAAATCAAGTACCAATAACGTAACATTTATGACATGGCTATGGGACTGCGGTGATGGGCTCTAAATACCAATGAAGAAGTTGTTTTTAAAGATTAGACAGACGTTAAAACTACTCTTCTCTTTCCAGCTGCCGTTTCTATTTTTGGCCAAAGGTGATGGGCTCCTGAAAACACTGTGAGCACACGTAGAAAGCATCAGAAGTCACGAAGTAAACATCAGGTTTATGGTCACAGTCTCCCACCATTTGTAGTGGAAACAGAAACAGCCCCGAGATCCCGAACAGGAAGTCTTTGGTCTTCAGCACAAAGCGGTGTTTATCAAATGATGCCCCTTCCACCTCCCTGTTTTGAAACCGATCCGTTTCTGATCCGTTTCTGATTTGCTCTGGCAAATGTTTAACGTGGGCAGAGCCCGTTTGATGCTCAACTGACTCTTCCTCTACCAGGTATCGAAGCAGCAGAGCCCTGGGGCTTGCCAGGGGAGAGACCAACCTCAGAGCTGTGTTAATGACACCTGAAATACTCTTCAAAATCCTCAAACAAGGTGACACCAGCTTCCGTGAGAGGCAGCCCCCAAGACAGCCTGCCCTGGGCTGCCGCTGCCCGAGACACTCCTCTGGATAAGCCCCACTCCGCGCAGTGCTCGGATCCAGCTCGGGCCATTCAGCACAGGGTGACTCTCGCTCTGGTTCTACGCTGGGACTCGCAGCCTGACCGTGCTAGAAGCGTATCTATAACACGGCTCGGGTAAGCCAGGAACATAGAATACATGCTCGGTTGGCTGCATAAGCGTTTGCTTTCTTGCCTGTAAGAATCACTTATTAAAACCTTTCAGAATTATGATACCGGTAAAAAAAACATTGCTTACCATGCAGGCCCCTTCTAGAAAGCCAGCACGGACACTGGAATTGCTAGAACTTACTTCTAACTCTTTCTACAATATTATCTTTCGTTGTCCTGCAACAAGGATCAAGGGCAGCACCTGCCAGAATTCCCTGGCCCCCTCCGCTCGCTCCGCAGCGACCGGTTTAATGAGAGAAGGCGCTGCCAGGCTCCAGCGTGGGTTTGTGGACACCACACCGGCCTCTGCTGTTGACACCTTCTCCAATTCCAAAAGCCAGGTCTCATTAGTCAGTTCTTAATCAACCTTCTGGTTCCCAGCCACCTCCTCTGCCTTTGCAACCCGGGAACGTGGTTTCTGTCCCACCGCACACGGGCCTTTTCCTGTTTGACGGACGTTTCATTTCAGAAGTACCTGCTTCTGCAAGGTATTTGTCATCTGCACGTCGACATCATCCAGCTTCACGGGCAGTGACACTCGCTCCAGCTGGGTCATTTTAAAGGACACGGCCAGGCCAGCAGAGAACTGATTTATCCCACGTGGCAACCGCAGCAGGGTGAGGTCCTCCACAGATGGGATTTATTTTCCTTATGCAGTAAATTAGACTTATATTTTGAAAAGTCCTGCCAGCCTGACACTCTCTTTGGCTTTATTTAAATATTATGCCATTGAGAAAATGTCAAACTAATACAAATCTAGGACCAAACGACATCCTGAACTTGCAGCGCTGCTACCTCGAGTTTGCTGAGAACTTCCTGCCAACAGATTCCAGTATCCAAAATCCCAACTAAGAAAAGGAACACACACACAACCCCCTGTGCAAAAAGCTCACAGGTTCCTGCAGTTCGGTAAAGCCTAATCCCACGGATGAGAGAAAAAAAGAGTATTCTTTTACCTTTGCATTTGGGTGAATATTTTAAAAAGTCTTTTTAAGCCAAGCATTTTTTTAGTTATCTCTGATTTTCTGCCATCAGTGACAGCTGTGACGTGTCACATTAATCACATGGATTATAGTCTCTGTGCCGGGGCTGATACCGCATTAATGTCACCGTCATGTCCCTTGGCTTCCAGCAGGTGTCACGGTTTGATGGCAAATGAAACTACAGATTCCTCATCCAACGGGCTTTAAAAAACCAAATTAAACTACACACATCTACAGAGCCGGATCATTAAAGGTCAACCACGCGAGCAGGTGTGGGTTCGTTGGTCAAAGTGCTCCTCCCCTACTTGTAATCAGTTTTGGTGGTAATTTCATTAGTGCCCGGGGAAAAGCCAAGCACAAGAGCAGCAGGTGAGGGGGTGAGGTGCGTATGGCAGGGCAGGAGGGGCCTTTCATCCCAGCGGGGTAATGGCCCATGGAAGTGCTAAAAGAAAGGTGCTGTGAGCAACTGCCCTAACGGCTGGGTTAAGCAGCATTTTAGAGTTAAAAGTAATTGCCCTTGTGTTTGTTTCCCTGTTGAGAAGCCGGGAGCGTGTGGAGGCGGCGTTTGTGGCACTGACACACGCTAGTGCACAGCTGGATTGCCAAGCCAGGGACGGGAGAGAGAAAAGAATCTGAAGGGGAGCACAGGACAGGCAGCGTTCAAGCCCGGTCTCAGGGTGACTTTAGACATAAATAAGAGGGAGTCCAGGTGGAAAACAAGTCATGCTTCAGAGCGGGCCCCGCTCATCGAGCCCGTGTGCTCTCTGCTGCAGCAGAGTGGACGGGGGACACGGGACACCCCTCTGTGCTGCTAACAGGGGAACTGGAGACTTCCCCCCATCGCTTGTTTGCCCATCTCTTAGCGCTTTTTGCTGCTGATTTGTTTGTTTTCATTTGGGCCTTTTTTTGCAAGTAAAACATTGCTTCTATTCAAAAGAATCATTCTTCCTCTAGTACACTCAAGTCAACACAAAACACTCTTTCCACAAGTGCATTTTTTCACTGAGGTGGCAAAACCTTCCTTCCGTAAAGGATCTCAGACAGAAGCAGAGAGGAGGTGGATGGGGGGAAAGGCAAGCAAGGGAGAAGGGTGAATTAAAACAGGAAGATGGGTGAATTAAAACATTTCAACAACTAACGTGAGGACATCTACGTGCAGGAAGTGGCTCCGCTCAGTTCCACCAGCACTGGGAGCCAGGCTTCATTTTCCCAGAAAACCTCTGCTTTTGTCACGTTATTAAGGCAGCTTACATCACTGAGTCTTCTGTCCATAAAGGACACAACCCCTTCATTATAGTCTACAGATTCTCCATCAGGGAGTGGAGCTAAGGGTGACCTCCATTACATCTGCAAGAGTTTCATCTCTAGGGTCCTCCAGTGCAGGGACTTTTTTCTTACTTTTTCAACACAATTTATGTTCTTTCTAAATACCCCAGTGTAAGAACCAAGGCCCAGCTTAAGAGCCTGCACTCCCTTTTGCTTAAAAAATAGGAATGGAGAACAGCTCCTACCCATTGCGAAGGAAAACCTGAAAGCAAAATCTCAGTGCAAATAAGAAACTTTTGACTCTTTGTCAAAACGAGGCTTTTGACACCGTCTCCCACAGCATCCTCATAGATGAGCTTAGGAAGTGTGGGTTAGATGTATGGACAGCGAGGTGGATTGAAAACTGGCTGAGACAGAGCTCAGAGGGTCGTGATCAGTGGCACAGAATCTAGTTGGAGGCCCGTAACAAGTGGGGTCCCCCAGGGGTCAGTACTGGCTCCAGTCCTCTTCAATACATTCCATCAATGACCTGGATGAAGGGATGGAACGTATCCTCAGCAAGTTTGCTGATGATACAGAACTGGGAGGGGTGGCTGACACACCAGAAGACTGTGCCGCCATCCAGCGAGACCCGGACAGGCTGGAGAGTTGGGCAGAGGGGAACCTGATGAACTTCAACAAGGGCAAGTGCAGGGTGCTGCACCTGGGGAGGAGTAACCCCCTGCACCAGCACATGTCAGGGGCTGACCTGCTGGAGAGCAGCTCTGAGGGAAAAGACCTGGGAGTCCTGGTGGGCACCAGATTGACCATGAGCCAGCAATGGGCTCTTGTGGCCAAGAAGGCCAATGGGATCCTTTGGGGGGCATCAGGAAGAGTGTGGCCAGCAGGTGGTGGGAGGTCATCCTGCCCCTCTGCTCTGCCCTGGGGAGGTCCCATCTGGAGCACTGTGTCCAGTTCTGGGCTCCCTGGTTCAAGAAGGACAGGGAACTGCTGGAGAGGGGACAGCAGAGGGCTACAAAGATGATGAGGGGCCTGGAGCATCTCTCTGATGAGGAAAGGCTGAGGGACTCGAGTCTTTTTAGTCTGGAGAAGAGAAGGCTGAGGGGGAAGCTGATCAACACCTATAAATAGTTAAAGGGTGGGTGTCAGGAGGATGGGGCCAGTCTTTTTTCAGTGGTGCCCAGTGACAGAACAAGAGGAAATGGGCACAAACTGGAACACGAGAAGTTCCATCTAAACATGAGGAGGAACTTGTTCACTTTGAGGGTGGCAGAGCTCTGGAACAGGCTGCCCAGAGAGGTGGTGGAGTCTCCGTCTTTGGAGATGTTCAAAACCCACCTGGACAAGTTCCTGTGCAACCTGCACTAGGAGGACCTGCTCTGGCAGGGGGTTGAACTAGATGATCTCCAGAGGTCCCCTCCAACCCCATATCAACCCCTCTGATTCTGTGAGTTAAAGTGAGAGAAGGAGAGTAAAGCAGAAACCACAGTCGAGCCACTGCGGACATCCAGTTTGCCTGTGCCTTCCCTCTGCACGGTCCTGGGGCCATCCCGTCACAGGAGGGACACAACAGAACTGCAAAGGTGCTGAGAAGGGTAACAAATGTGGTCAAAGACAGGGAATGCCCATAATAAAAAAATGAAGAATAAACAGACTGGGATCGTTCATTTCAGCAAAAAACCAGAGGGACATCTGAGGTTAAGCAAAGACTGACAGGGAATGGCCTGGTCTCAGCGCGAGTCCTGGAGACATCCTCGAGGATCTGTGCTGGGTTTGGCTGGGGCAGAGTGAATTTGGGTTTGTGCTGGAAACTGTTGACAACACAGGGCTGGTTTCGTTACTGCTGGGCGGCGCTGACACAGCACCAAGGCCTCTCTGCTCCTCACACACCACCCTGCCAGCAACGGGCCGGGGGACACAAGCAGCTGGGAGGGGACACAAGCAGCTGGGAGGGGACACAGCCAGGTGAGCTGAGCCCGACTGACCACAGGGACATTCCAAACTGTATGACGTCATGCTCAGCAGTACAAAGCTGGGGGGAGAAGAAGGAGGCGGGGATGTACAGAGGGAGGGTCGGCTCAAAGCCCCAGCAGACCAGGCCTTGAACACCTCCAGGCATGGGGCAGCCACAGATGCTCTGGAGAACGTGCTCCAGGGTCTCACCACCCTCAGGACCTGAGGCGGCTCCCTCAGCCCCTGCCCTCCTGTGCCCCGGCCCCTCGCTGGCCCCAAGGCCCGGGGCTGGGCCCGCAGCCCCACACACCCCTGTCTCTGCTGGGCTGGGGAGACCGGGGGGGGACAGAGGATCCCAGACACAGTTCCCAAAGCACCAAAGAAGGGAGAGGGAAAGCATTTGTGCTGTTACTTTCTTGGTTTATTCTTTCAAGAAAAAAACTGTGATTCTGTGATTGCCCAATCTTGAGAAGAACTAAGGAAGCAGCTGGAAGGGGCCTCACTGCTGAAGGCCAGCACTTCCTCCTGGCAGACCTGTGGCCTTCTGCTGCTCCAGAGGAACCACTGTCTCTCTGATGTCTCTTGTTGAGCTGTTGCTGTTCTCCATGAGCCTCTGTGGAGGGTCTGGCTTCACCTCCAGCCTCCCATCGAGCAGCCTTCTCGTCCTCAGGCTGAAGAAACCCCATCTCTAGGCCCCAGGCACCTTGGTGGCCCTCTGAGGGATGGACGTCTCCTGGTGCAGCAGCTTGCACAAGCCATGTCAGAGGAGTAGAGGAGATGGTGCCCCTTCAGAAGGGGTGGGGTTCCGGGAGAAGGTGGGGGACGGGAAGAAAGGGGTCACAGGACCCGTAGCCATCATCCGATGGTCGGGAGATGGAAATGGTGAGCCGGCAGGCCGGCCGGGTGCGGAGGCTGGGCCTCCCGACTAGTGCCAGGTGCGGAGGCCGGGCCGACGGTAGGGCGCTGGCCGGGCGCTCCTACGGCCCCGCGTCGATGGTATTATGGAGGGGAGCCCTGGCACGATGGAATGGTGCCAGGGGAGCCATCCTGGAGGTGGATCCACCTCCATCGGTTCCTCCTCATCTCCAGGTGGATCCACCTCCATGGGCTCCACACCATCAGCCACATGAGCGATGGCCATCGCTGCCAAGTAGCTGATGGTGCCTCCCCTCCGACGCTGCCTCTTCCTCCGCACCGCCTGAAAAGTCTTTTGCTGCTGCCCACGCAGAGGTGGGCACCCGCTCGCCTCGCTGCTGTGGGATCTTTTTCTGCCAACCATCATTAAGAACCCAGGAGCTCAGCGAATGGGGGCCAACTGCTGGGGGCCCGGGATTTATAGGGTGCGGAACAGAACGCGGTGAGGTAGCTCGTGACATCAGGAGGCCATTGTGATGGCTACAGATATAACCATATTTGGCTATTCTGGCAGTTGGGGGGCCTGTGGCCTTAAAGGTACCCTACTGCGTGAGGAAGAGGAGGGTCGGGGGAGCTGAGGGCCCCTTTGTGGGGCTCGCTCCCCTGTGTCCGTTCCTAACGGAGGGATGTTTCATGGATGGGGTCAGCAATGTGTGCAATGTTTTTTCTGAGAAGGGCCAAAATTGTTTGGAAGAGGAGAGTGGTTTGGTATCTAAAAATCTCAATATTCCTTTAATCCTAAAGCAAATACATCCTTATATCCTTTAATCCGAAAAAGAGGATCCTTTTGTGAAGAGGATCCTAATATCCTTTTAATCCTAAAACATATGGATCCTTTCAATCCTCAAGCGATTACATCCTTATTCCTTTTGTATAAAAAAAATCCTAATTTTGCTGTAACTCTCAGGGTCTGCTCTATGTGAAGGGCTGAGGGAGGAGCAGAGGGGTTTGGTTTAGGTATATAAATAGAAAGGAAGGGGAGGAAGAAAGCACAGCTCTCCCGGTGACTCTCCAGGCCCATCAGGAGAAGATGGCCTCAGAGGATCATGGACTCAGAATGGCACGGGTTGGAAGGAACATCTGTCACTGGATATGGTTGCTCAAAGCACCAAGTGATGCAGCCTTGACCACCTCCAGGGATGGGGCATCCACAGCTTCTCTGGAGACTGTGCTCGAGGGTCTCACCACCCTCAGGACCTGAGGCAGCTCCCTCAGCCCCTGCCCTCCTGTGCCCCGGCCCCTCGCTGGCCCCAAGGCCCGGGGCTGGGCCCGCAGCCCCACACACCCCTGTCTCTGCTGGGCTGGGGAGACCGGGGGGGGACAGAGGATCCCAGACACAGTTCCCAAAGCACCAAAGAAGGGAGAGGGAAAGCATTTGTGCTGTTACTTTCTTGGTTTATTCTTTCAAGAAAAAAACTGTGATTCTGTGATTGCCCAATCTTGAGAAGAACTAAGGAAGCAGCTGGAAGGGGCCTCGCTGCTGAAGGCCAGCACTTCCTCCTGGCAGACCTGTGGCCTTCTGCTGCTCCAGAGGAACCACTGTCTCTCTGATGTCTCTTGTTGAGCTGTTGCTGTTCTCCATGAGCCTCTGTGGAGGGTCTGGCTTCACCTCCAGCCTCCCATCGAGCAGCCTTCTCATCCTCAGGCTGAAGAAACCCCATCTCTAGGCCCCAGGCACCTCGGTGGCCCTCTGAGGGATGGACATCTCCTGGTGCAGCAGCTTGCACAAGCCATGTCAGAGGAGTAGAGGAGATGGTGCCCCTTCAGAAGGGGTGGGGTTCCGGGAGAAGGTGGGGGACGGGAAGAAAGGGGTCACAGGACCCGTAGCCATCATCCGATGGTCGGGAGATGGAAATGGTGAGCCGGCAGGCCGGCCGGGTGCGGAGGCTGGGCCTCCCGACTAGTGCCAGGTGCGGAGGCCGGGCCGACGGTAGGGCGCTGGCCGGGCGCTCCTACGGCCCCGCGTCGATGGTGTTATGGAGGGGAGCCCTGGCACGATGGAATGGTGCCAGGGGAGCCATCCTGGAGGTGGATCCACCTCCATCGGTTCCTCCTCATCCCCAGGTGGATCCACCTCCATGGGCTCCACACCATCAGCCACATGAGCGATGGCCATCGCCGCCAAGTAGCTGATGGTGCCTCCCCTCCGACGCTGCCTCTTCCTCCGCACCGCCTGAAAAGTCTTTTGCTGCTGCCCACGCAGAGGTGGGCACCCGCTCGCCTCGCTGCTGTGGGATCTTTTTCTGCCAACCATCATTGACATTAAGAACCCAGGAGCTCAGCGAATGGGGGCCAACTGCTGGGGGCCCGGGATTTATAGTGTGCGGAACAGAACGCGGTGAGGTAGCTCGTGACATCAGGAGGCCATTGTGATGGCTACAGAAATAACCATATTTGGCTATTCTGGCAGTTGGGGGGCCTGTGGCCTTAAAGGTACCCTGTGGCCTTGAAGGTACCCTACCGCATGAGGAAGAGGAGGGTCAGGGGGAGCTGAGGGCCCCTTTCCTGGGGATCGCTCCCCTATGTCCATTCCTAACGGAGGGACATTTCATGGATGGAGTCTGCAATGTGGGCAATGATTCTTCTGAGAAGGGCCAGCGTTGATTGGGCTCTACCCACCCATCCCTTTCAGCATTTTAATGGCCGAGGGATTGTTAATAATCTCCATGAGCCAGACAGAGACTCTCCACCAGCTTTGGTGGAACTTGGATCAGGCCCAACACAAGTGGCTACTTACAGATCTCGGGGAGAAGAGGGGAAAACTTTATACGGTCTAACGGGTCCAGAGATGCGAGGCAGAGGCCAAAGAGGGTAACCCCTATGAAGATGCTGGTACCATTGCACTTCATTAGCAGAAGGATACTATTTCTCTGGGGGGATGGCAACAGAGCCCTGAATGGGATTCACATTTGGCTACTGGGAAAATGAAGGGGAGCTTTACCAACTCTAGTAGGAAGCCACACAGCATCCTAAATCACAGCAGTTCTCAGTCCATCCCCAAACCCAAACACTTTATCAGAGCACTGCTTACAGTCTCAGTTCTCAGCCTCTCCCAGTCCCAGACAGACAGGGAACAGCAAAACCCTATTGCAGTTTTGGCAGTCCCACCAATGGATCAGATCCATGCTGCTCCAGCCCTAGAACGCATCATCTCCATCCAAGAGCTACAACTGCCCATCCCAGCGCTGTTCCTGGATGCATCCTTCCAATAGAGGAAACTTCAGCTGGAGAAGATGGTCTTTCTAACCTTTGTATCTGAAACGATGTGATTACACCTTGCTTTCTGGGTGTTATTTGGGACGAACACAGCACGTCATGAGGCAGGGCTCCTGTGGCTTTCAAAGTCAGATTTAAATTTGGGGCGAGAAGGGCTGAGGGCCCCTTTCCTGGGGGTTGTGTACCCAGGGCAGCATGCTGAATGAGAAGCTTGGCCGTTCGAGATGGTGAGCACTTCCCTGCCAAAAATGGCTTCATCCTGGGCCCCGATTCAATCTAATGTCTAGTGAAATAGAGATCCACTGTTTCTTCAGTAGGTTGGTAACAGGCAGGTACTGCATCTTCAGTTCCTTCTTTCAGGTGTACCGGTAAGTCCTCTGGCCGTGCTACGGGTAGAAGTGTTGTACATCAGGTTTTTATTAACGAGCTACTCTCCCGTTCCCTATCCAGCATGTCTAAGGAGCTTGTCTGAAATTTTAGCATCATTAACACCCCATCAATGCTGTGTGAAACATGCCTGTAGGCCAGCACTGGGGAAGTGTCCATCTGGAATCCATCCCTGGCATGGATCAAAGTCATATGAGAGCCGGACATTCGGGAGACTCTGCTGCGGGGAGAGGAGGCCTGTGGTAGTCCTGGGCATTTGAGACGTCTGATCAGGTCTTGCTGTCAGTAGCCCAAACTGCCCATGAATTACGCTCTGGCTGGTGGAGAGGACATAGAGAAGAATATTCTATGGCAAAGGGAGCTTTCTCATCTTTGACCAGTGTGAGCCAGGTGAACCCTCACTGCTTTGCTTGATGAAACAACACTGAAGCTTCCAGGAAGGAGCAAGTACCAGCTGAAGAGGAAAAGTCTAAACTCTCGCAATTAATCTGAGCAGGAAGCAGAAGAGCAAGCATTCATCAGCTGGCTGAACTAAGGGCTGAATCAATGCAGAAATGGGACAGGGAAAGAAGATCTTCATATATAAAAGGTCTGCTTTGTTCCTCTCATACTTTGTGTCAAGGAATCAGAGAAGGAACTGTAAAATCTAGGACCGCTTTTTTCAGAGCTGCATGCACTGCTTGACCGATAGAAAAAAATGCAGGCCATAAATGTATTAAGCTCATAATAGACACCTGCAGTGCATTCAGGGCCTATGCAAAAGCCAACAGGCTGATCCAGCTGGGGACATAGCTGCTGGGCAGTTCTCCTTATTGGCCTGGACCAAATTCTGAGCATCTCCAAAGAGAGATGTGGAGTTTCCACTGATCAGAGCAGCACAGAGGAAGGGAGTTTCTTTTGAGCTAGTGCCTGACAGGTTCCCACACAGCTAGCCGACTGAAGTTTAAATTATCTACTTCAGAGCAGTGAAGGACTGATGTGCTTGAACTCTGTAAGGTTTGAATTACTCAAATGCCTCCTCTGACTTCAAGACTTTGGAAATAAATCAGATGGGGGCTGATTAATGCCAAGCTGACACCCTGCTCCCCTGGAAGGCTCAAGGATGCAGGCACGGCATCTTTGGTCCAAAAGAAGACCTTGCAGTTGTCTCTTGTGTCTGTCTCTCAACAAATGGCCTCTTTTCCCCAGAGGTTTTCATTCTGGCAGCACTTGGCCCTCAACAGATATCAATAGATATATAGTGCTTGTCTGGACACATTTGGACCAGTTCTGATTCTCTGCCCCTTTCTTCTCTCCCCTGCTTTCCAAATAGCCATTCGTGACTGTTTACTTTGGCAACGCCTGCAAAAAAAAAAAATAAAATAGCCTCAATGAAAAGGAAAAATCCATTAGGAAAAGCCAGCTGAGTGCTAAAAGGCCCCTAATCAGTGGAAAGTTTAAAGAGCACTGCTCTGAGAGAGGCTGCGGTGCCTTTCCAACACCTTCACAGCAATGTGTGAGGCTATGACATGTCAAAGTGAAGCCCCAAACACAGGCACCGTGCCAAAAGAACTGGTTTCGTTAGGGCTGAGGAGAGCATGTATGTCCGGGTGGGTGGTGGGGAGGGAGGTGCTTATGTAGAAACAACTGCATCAGAGCAAATAACTGCAAGCAAATTAGTAAGATTTCCCCTGGCTGGTTACAGCACACAGCCTTGGCTATTCTCAGTGGAAAGTGAAACGAGAGGGGTTTCTCCACAGCTCAGAACTACACCTTGACCAAAGCAGGAACTTAAATTTTGAGGGCCAATGCAGGTCAAAGCAAGGGGATGTCAGCAAAGCCAGCTGGGGCAGAAAGGCAGTGCTACAAGAGGATGAAATGTGGAGAAAGAAATGCCCTCAAAACTCTTGTCCTCCTTGATGTCAGAAACAATGAATTCAGTCAACAGCTGGAGAAAGCAGGGAATATAGCTCAAGCTAAAACGCAGCTGCCCAAGAAACACCTCTCAGCTACTGATACCAAAGTGGGAAATGACTGCTCAGTTAAGCTATATGAGGTATGCAATGCTCCAGTCTCTGGGCTGACTTACTTGCTTTGGGTTGCAGAACCCCCTATATTTCAGGCCACCATCAGCTAACATTTCACAAGTCCTCCAAATTACAGATTTCAAAGCATCATACAAAAGTCAATGAACTGCTCCTTTCACTTGCCCTATGAAGAAGACAGACGCGTGGTTTTCTTTCAGGTAGTGATCAAAATATTTGTAATGAATCTGCTACTCTATGAACTGTTTTTTTCAAAGCTTGATAGAAACAGTCAGGATTAGGTTTAGTACCTTCTCCTTTGTCTTCTGTAGTTTTTAATCCAGCATGTAAAGAAACTCAGGCACAATTCACCCTCTAGAAAGTCTATGCCATTAAAGTATGTGTACACTGCAGTCCAAAGGTGAGCTTACAGACCAGGAAAACCTACTCAAGCTAATTGTATATTGCCAGCTCAGCCTTTTGTGTGCACTGGACAAGCTTGTCTTCAACTCCAGGTAATCATGCTCTAGCTAAAGCTTAAATCACTGCCATGACATCTTTCTTCCGTGCTATCCAGCTGAAGACATCTCAGTATATCTACGTAATATCCAAACATGGACAATAACACAGACCAGCCCTTATTTGTGTGTCAGTGCAAGCACAGCACTTTCAAATTGCTGCAGGTGGAATATACTCTTGGAAGGTGCTTTGATTATTAAAACCAAAACCACTAATTTTCTGCAGAAGAGCAAAAGGATTGGGTGAGGGGCTTGGACTGGTGGTACTGCGTACTATTACAGTAAATGTGATCGCTTCTGCTGCTCAAGATGAAGAATAGGTGATCGAATTCGACTACTTGAGGCAGAGGCAAAATGGAGACAAGAAACAGAAGGGTGTTTCAATATAACACTTTGAGCTATTCTTTATCTTTCACTTAAGCTATGTAGACTGCTCACTCTATACAAAATTGTAAGACGTCTAAAAAAGGGTCAATAATATAAATTATGTTGGGCTACATATAAAGCCATACAAGAGGTAGAAGTCCCATTATGTAAGAGGCTTTAAAAGTCCGGGGTTGTTCTGAATGGGAACAAACTTGCTTCCTCCTTCATCTATTTGGAAATTTTCAACGAAGGAAACTTAGAAGTCCCATGTTGTTTTGGGATATTCAAAATATTTCAGTGTCAACTTTTAAGAATTTTGGATTTTTACAGAAAAGCAAAAAAGTATTTTTGGTGCTCTTAGAAGTCTTCCCATAACTCCATTTTTATTGCAGAATAAAATTCTAGTGAATCATCGTAAACAGAGAAAGCCATGGAATTGCAGCGTCTATCACACTGTGAAAATTTAATCACCACATGCTAGATGAGATCCATACAGCCAGGAATGACTCACTACAAAGACTGCAAAATAAATTGAGTTCCTCTTCTAGCAATTAGAAAACAAACTGATACGGAAGAATAAAACCAGCTGTGTCCTGAACCTCCTATCATCTGTTAACAGGCAGGTGTACAAAGACCCATTACCCTCAAATGGGCAGAAGCAGCAGGTAGAGATGAAATGCCTTTGAATTAAGTGATTATACTTTTTGAATCAGCCTCCCTTCCAGGAACAACATCTAGAAATGCCCAGCACACCTGCTGGAGCACAAACAGCACCCAGTCTGGGCTTTCCCAAGAAATACTGTACTGTTGACAATGTGTAGGTATGTTGCTATAGTAAAACATCCCTATCCGGGCAAGGCCCAACCCACTTCAATTATCTTCTTGTTAGAGAACTTGATTCATTCAGTATTTTCACCTGTCTCTGCTGTCAGCCAATCCTAAATTCCCAAATCTCTCTCCTGCTGACCAATCCCATCCAGCCTTTCAGGTGTACACAGAGAGATATAGAGGCACACACCTGCCCCCTGCCTCTGCTGGCTATGGAGGTCTTCTATGAGGCCTTCATGTTTAAGTTGTGGGGTGGTTTTTGTTTTAATTTTAAAAAGTTGTTTAGGGTTTCTAAGCAGTCCACGTTTACGGAACTATCACTAATCTCTGGAATTAGTTTCCAGCTACAGTAGCCTGCAAGGTAAGAAGGATTCTCTTGTGTTGATAAACTTTTTGTGTGTGTATTGTGGTGTTGGTATTATTTTTTTTGCTGTTCTACCTGGCGATTTAGTTGTTGTTTGGTTTTTTTATTTGAAAGGACACGTGCCAGACAAGGATGTAGCAGCCTTGCCTTCTCACAGGGAGCTGTAGAAGGATTGTAAAACTGTACCTGGTTGCTAATAACTTGTTTTTTCCTGGTTAGGAGACTGGTTTGATTTGCACCACTGCTATTTACTTCTTAGCCTAAGACTCTTTTTCTGATGTAAAACTGCATGTCTTAAGGCAAGCCTTAAGTTCATGTGAGCTTATAGAAAGAGTCTTTGCTCATTAATATGTGGAAGTAAGCAGTTCCTGTGCCCTCCATGTTATTTTGCCTACAGAGGTATTATTAAAAGTATTTGAGAATCTCATGGGTTGATAAATAGAATAGTCTTGGAAACCTCTTTCTGAATTCTGATGGAGGAATTGAGAATAAAACTTAAGCTAGAGCACTACACTACCCTATGCTGAGTAATCTAATTTGCTGACTGGTCTTTCTATCTAGAATCTTGCTTAAGAGACAACTTGTGTTTCTTTGACACACTCTGCTCTTCCTGTATATTCTCCTTCTGCTAGTAGTGAAACCCCGTATCTTCTGTTTAGCTGCCATAAATGCACTACTGCTTCTTCCCCAAGCTGACCGCCAGCCTGCTCTTTACTACCTGCCTACCCTTGTAGTTCAATGCTATTATTGAAAAGGTTTTTCAGGCTTTCTGCCTGGGATTGTGACTGCTGCTCCTACATGTTTGTCCAAAATACAAAAGGAAATGCTGTGGGAACAGTACAGGGAATACACAGGCTATGCCATGGCTCGTGGTGCGTTGTCCTGACCTTACATTTACAAGCTCTTTCTTACTTTCCACCTCAGGTGGAAAACAAGTGCTGGTGAAGGCTGGCCACTGGGCCTACCCTAAAAAGAGTGTTTGGGGCTGTCTCCTGGCAAGTTAATGACTTATTTCCTTCTGTTGTCTGTTTCTAGGACACACTTGTTCTAGCTGGGTTGCAATTCTTTGACTATGTTGGTTAGGTTTGGATCTAACTGTAAATGTGGCTAGGTTTCAATCACATCCCCTGATCGGACCCTTCAGAATGGGAAATATCTTGCATCACATAACGGGTATCTAACTTCTAAATGACAAGCATTTCACAGTCCTTTATAGCCCCTTTTGGTCAGGGCCCTGAAAGCCGTCTAAGATCATAACTGAAGCACATGATCATCATTCTCCAATACAGCAATAATCTTAACCTCTCCGAAAGAGAAAATGAGGCACAGAAAATGGAACTGACTTGTCAAGAGTTGCTCAGGAAATCTGGAAAGCCCTAATCAGCAGTGGTGACCTAAACTTCGATTCACAGGCCTGTACTTTTGGGTCCCCTTCCCTGCCCTTTCTTTTTCTTACCTTCACCTGTAAGAAAATCAGCTCTGCAGATAAGCATTTATTCTTCATCTTCCATAGACTGAAATTTCAGTCCAGTGAAAAACTTGCTGCCAAGTACTTGGTAAAGAACTGATGCTGCTCTTAATGACTGAAGGAGCTGGGACTGTTTAGTATGAGGAAGAGGAGGCTGAGGGGAGACCTCATCACTCTCTACAACTACTTGAAAGGACACTGTAGAGAGGTTGGTGCTGGTCTCTTCGCACAGGTAATTAATGACAGAACAAGAGGGAATGGCTTCAAGCTCCATCAGGGTAGGTTTAGACTGAACATTAGGAAAGAATTTTTCATAGAAAGAGTGGTCAGGCATTGGAACAGGCTGCCCAGGGAGGGGGTTGAGTCACCATCCCTGGATGCGTTTAAGAGCCGTTTAGATGTGGTGTTGGGGGATATGGTATAGGGGAGAGCTTTGTAGAGTAGGGTAGATGGTTGAACTCGATGATCCCAAGGGTCTCTTCCAACCTGGATGATTCTATGATTCTATGACAGCGGTGCTACCTGGATGGCAGGGAGACAGGGGTGAGAGAAGCCAACCTTAAGTTCTGTGACAGGAAGTCTTCTGTCCTACCTGACATCTGTTCTGTAGTTCTACCTTGCTTTCAAGTGCCAAGTACCTCCCTTCCCTCTAATGACTGGAAATCTGTGAAGCACTTGGCATTCTGAAATGCTTTATAGATGCACTGAAAACCATATAAAGGGATGTATAAAAGGAGATAAAATAGATCTTATCCAGAATTGATGGGGGTGAAGTAAAGGGGGAAAAGCAGAAAAGTATGTGTGTGGTTCCCCCCATCCCCCAATTTTTCCACCTTGAAGTTTCAGTGCTGTTAGTCATGACTTGCCTCTGACTGGCTTTTGCTTTTCCTCACCAGCTGGGAGTGGATAGTCATGGTGTTACAGCCCTGCAGCAAGCAGTTCTCCCAGCCAAGTTCAGATGAGAATCTGTCACTTTGCAGAAGGCCTCTCCTGTCTCTTGGGCAGCAAGAGTCTGGGAGACTGAACGATCCATGGCTCATGTACATCTTTGGAAGATGAGGGTCATAAAAGCCATTCTAAATGGGCACTTTACTGACAGCGCTCACCTTTAATGGCCTTTTTGTGAAGTTACAGCTCGGCTTTTAGGCCCTTTTTGCAATTCATCACTTAATCCATACATGCTACCTTGGCCAAGAGTTGGACAATGGGGCCCACTGTGTCTGGTTTTGTTATGGAGCAGCCAGAGTGGCTTTTAACTAAAACAATGTATCTGAAGGAGAAAAATGTAATCACCTTGAATTCCCAAGTGATTCAACTTACTTAAGGCAGCTTTGCAGACACTGGTGTGTGCAATCAATGAAATCAAAACTGAAGCCCCATAAGTATGGCAGAAAGGAATAAGAATGTATGTGCCTTTGCATGTATAAAATATGGGGGGAGAAAATCTTCAGGGAAGAAGGAAACAGCTAGGTCTGGAAAAAGACCATTTTTTATGATATGAAATCTTTCATGATTAAATATAAGGGTGTATTAGATTGGCAAGGAAGTACTGTTACACAGCCCTGAAATCAGCTGGAGGCCCTTCTACAGAGCCTTTCAAAAATCATGTGTCTTCTGGGACAGATCAATCCTGTAATCTATTTGTCAGCTCCTTTTAGGAATTGGAGGTGAAAAGAGGGTAAAACTGATCCCCCCAACACACCCCCATCCCACCCCCCGCCAGTCTTCTAATGCTGCTGCACAAAGGATATGTGTGGTTTGTCCTGGAGCGTGTATGCCCAGGGTGCCTTGGTGGCATAAAAGGAACAGTCCAAGCCCTCCTGAGACTTGGAACACATCAAACTAATGTGCCTCACTCTCCTACTAAAGCACTGACACAAATGGAAGAGGTGTATGCACACCCTTAGTTAGGGGGAAAAGGGCAAGGACTCCTCTAGGCACCAAGGAAATATTTAACTTGCCTTCTGGCACCATTGTCAATCTTTGCAGAACCCCTTACCTACAGGAGGGTGTACCTCACTGAAATCTACTCCTGATCCCACCCATACCTCCTCTTTCCAGGCTGCTGACTACTGTGAATCCAGTGGGATTCAGTACAGGGAAGGATTGGGCTTCAGTGTAGTGGAGGAGTATCTATATTACCACCTTTTGGCTCAGGAAGCCTAGTAACTTGCTATTTCAAGGTGGGGCACTCAAGCAAGACCACTGCTGGCAAGGGGTAACCTTTGTTTTCCCAAAACTTGAGCTGTCAAATTAAGTTTTTTCTTTTTTTTTTTTTTTTTTAATGAGAAGACATTTTTGGCTGGGGTTCCGGTTAAGCTAATGTGGAAAGCTACACACCTCTGGAGGCTTCTAGATGCAATTCAAAAGACAAAAGCAAAGCCTCTAGAAAGCCAGTAGTGAACACTATACCCTTCTGTGGAATTTATCTCACTTTAATTTGGCTCTAGGTACCTAAAGTAAAGCTACAAATCTGGCAACCAAGTAAGTAGGTGGCCAGCCTGATACTTTTATAGACTAGCAACCATTTACCTCTGGTAATTTTCTTTAAACAGTTGATCCTTTCCTACCTTAGTCATTCCAGCCACATCCTGATTTTATCAGGCCTTCAGTCTTCCAAAGAACTCCCCCAAAAAGGGGAGTAGGACACACTCCCCCCACCTTTAACTTACATGTGTAATAGAAACCAAAGCAGGCAACAAGAATTCAGCAGCGGTGGTGTTTGCCTGCTGAGACCGAAGCCTGAATGACTGCGTGCAGTCGGCCTGTTGAAGCATTAGCTCCATTTGCTTTTTGTCTCTTAGACCCCCACACCTGCCTGCCATTTAGCTGCCTCTGAAGGCCGGCCAAGGGACATCAGATCAAATAATAAAAGCCACATTGAAGCAGTGTTTCAGCTGAAACAGTATGAGTGGAGGCGAGATGGGGATTGGAAAAGGCTCCCTATAAAAGAGCCCACACATACATGCGAGAAGGTCATTAACTCGTGCCTTGTGCTATCTTTGCAGTCTCCGCTCCCTCTCTCTCAATTATTACATCAGAAGGAAATGAGAGAGCACTTTGCCAAATACTAATGGACTTGATGTTTTCATAATCTCAAGTGCACAACAATCAGAGCTGTTTATTTTCCAAAGAAGATGGGAACCAGGGGAGGAGGGTGAAGACTGCGAAGAGGTTCCAGAAAGCTCGAGCCAGTTCTATATTCATCTCTTGCTCCATCTTTAGCTGCCAGGCTGATATTTCTCCGAATCATTCACTAGATGAGGCCTTGTGCTTCCTCAGGAATGTGTCAAAAGCCTGTAGAATTGCAAAGAGGCCTCAAACTGTAATATTGTTCTTCTGTTAAGTCATCTGTGCTATTCTGTTAAGGAAGGGGAAAAAAAAACCCTTACAGAGAAGGGCTAAGACTGCAAAACAAGCACCTAGGAACACTCTTGTAATTATAACTCCAACACTTATTTCTGGGGAAAAAGGCAATGAGAGTAGGTGGATGCTGTCCTGTAGCCAGTGTTCCTGTGCTGGTCACTATATAGCAACTGACACCATGTGTCCAAGTTTACAAAGCACTTTAGAACCCCACTTCAGCTTGAATTAAGAAGCTTTAGTCTGCTTTTTGTATGTCTGAATGTAATGATACTGCTACATGTTTGTTTCTGAAGAGTAGCAAGAACCATTTCTGGATGAAATGTGGTGCTGAGGAGACATGAGAAGACATGACTGATCTGATGGGAAGGGTCTCTGTAGTGGCATGAAGAGGTCAATTCTGTTGTCAGGATACAGCTTTCCCACAACTTGACAGTTGAAGCCTGCATGAAATCCCAGGGCCTATTTACAGACAGAGTTTAGCAGGAAGCTTGTGCTTTCTTAGATCTAGGCTGGTGTAAAGATATTGAAGTTCCCCCAGAAAGTCAGCTAGGACTGTGAGGCTTCCAAGCCACTGTGGTCACCAGGCTGTTCCAGCTAGTGGACTTGTATAGAGAACTTGAGTCCCATTGGTGATGTGTGACTGGGGGGAGCTGTGGAAGGCTGGCATTTGGTTTTACTAAGTGAAGCCCAAGTCATCACTAGGAAGATAAGGACACTTCGTGCTCTTCCTTGCTGCTCAGACTTTGGAAGGTTCTGCCTTTGGCAGAGGCCTTACACTCTAATGGGGACTGAGAATTTATCAGACACTGGGAATGAGTACACAGGGACTAATATGGAAATGACTTGCCCAGTCACACCAAAAGAGAGTTTTCAAAGTATCCCCCAACAGCACCTTGCATTCTCCTACACCACCTTTCAAAAGTTGGAACCAGAACAAAGGCTTTGCATAATTTGGGAGAGTCTTTGGGCTGAACTGGAACTTAACAACTCTCCCAGTGTGTGCATGTACTTATTTATACCTACAATTAACTCCCAGAACCTGCCTGCGTTCATCTACACAGGCCTATGTTCCAGGCCTTTGAGAATTCTGCATTGGGTCAAGAAGCAATAGGGCTTTTCATTACCACTGTTCAAGCATTTCCCCCCACTATCTGAACAGCTTTAAGCTGCCGTGCATAGAAAAGAGCTTACAATCTTGTCTCCTACAAACCTAATATCGGTGCGATGTGCAAGATCAGATAGCTTTCCTGACAGTAAAACAAAGGATTGCCCAGTCTGCTTCTCTGAAGACTGAGTAAAACAAACGTCAAGTAGGAATAAGTTCCTGGACCCCATATTAACATCTATAATGAAAAGGACATTTATAAATGCGAATTGGAGTATCGGACAAGAGAAAGTGGTGGTGGAGGGAAGGAAGTGTCGTTGCTCAGGCCCGGCAGCCCTGTGAAGCCGCAGGTCTGGGGTCAGTCCCGGCAGCTCCCGGGAGGTGTCGCCGCAGCCCAAGGCTGGCGAGCGGCAGAGGGGACCTGCAAACCGCCTCCCGCTGTCGCGCTCGAACAGGGGTCTCCGCACCCACCTCAGCGGGCGACTTTTGCCCACACTGGAGAAACTGGTTTCTGAAAAGGGACCCATGGGACAACGGAATTTCAAATGCTAGAACTAGACAACCCGGGGTGCCTCTGCTATGATGCTCTGACAGCAGCAGGCTGAGGTTCCCTGTGCGAATCTTACATTTGCACGTTTAAAGTTGTTAGTGCTTCCGATGCACGTGCAGGATTCTGCCTGCAAACCTGTAGGCCACAGCTGAAGGTGTGGGTTTCTACCTGCTGACTGCTGAACCCACTGCCAGATGGGATGCCTTCTGTGTAGCATCCTTTATATTAAAGCCTAATAAATGTTCAAATACAGAGGACTTTTGGACTCAGTCTGACAAAAGGTTGAAGTCTTGCATATGGAAGAGATCTGATAAAGATCTGTTCCACTTGTATAAAAGCTGACACAAATCTAAAGAATGCTTTCATTGAGGACATAGTTGTCGTGGAATCACAGGACCACAACACGAGTGGAAGGCAGTAGTGGGCATCTTGTAGACCATGTCAGTAACTCCATGATTTTCAGGTGTCATGAGCGCCATTAGACTTTAATAAGAAATTTCTGTAGCACTTGTTGCTATTGATGCTATCGTTTTGTTGTACCTGAAAATACAGCACCCAGTCCAACGGATTCTCAGGACTGGCTGGTCTCGTGGCATTTTCAAAATGCAAACTGGGCACCAGTGGATAATTGAGGGTGGAGGTGACTTATAACCATGCACATCAGATCAAGGGATTTTCTGTACATCTCTGATCCAGGCATCACAGTGGTGAAGCAGACAATGAATATTTTAGCGTCAAGCTTTAAACATTTTGCTTTCCAAAGAGTAATGATAAGGTGCTGGTATACAGGGGGAGACAAATGTAGCTGAGATGGGAAATGATGATTATCCCGTGCATGAAGTTAACCTGTATATAGGAATACTGAATGGGGATGCATCTGTGTCACTTACAGAACCCAACAAAACCAAACACCACCAACACACCAAAAAAGCTAAAACACAGGGCAATCGCTCTAACCCTTTGGTGCTGATAGCTGGAAACATACTCAAACCACATCATAAGTAGAAAGTCCATCCTTCAAGAGAAAACAGATGGGGGGATGTTTTGTGGCCCGTGGGGATGCTTCCTGTTGTATTCACTTATGCCCTACTCATTAGAATCTCATGGAAATCTCTAATTCAATTAAACCAACCTTCTCCTACTCCTTAGTGGAGTGTTTCTTCAATCTTCTTGTTTCTTCAAAAGTTTCTTAATTCCCACACAAAATGTGTGTTAATGAGAAGGAGTGTCAGATGGCATCATCGAGGGCTTGGTAACATGGGCAGCAGCTATACAGGCAGGTACACTCATATATAGCCTGATAGCTGGGCCTGCAGCACACCCATTCCTGACTGGCAGCGCTGGTGGACTATTCTCTCCCTTGTTCTTGTCTTCAGCAACCCAGCAAGGTTATATTATATATGCGTTTCGGTCCTTGACACCCACTGGTAGCCCCACTGAGACATCCAAGCACCTTGTTTACTGTTTTCAGATTCCTTCTCCTAAGTATTTCTGGATGCAACATTCAGGAGCTCTCCTCCTAGGAGTTTTGCTTGCGGTTCAGCTCTCTGAGATTTCTGTTAACTTTGCCCCCCTTGTTTCCTCCCTTAAGAATTTAAGTACGTAGCTCAGGCAGGTACTTGCCTCACTTTAAGCAGTGGCCAAGGGCTATTTAATGATTTGGGTTTATACAAATCACACTGCCTGCCTGCCTAAGGAACTAAGTACCTGTGATATGTGGTAAAAGTGCAAATTCTTCTGTTAGAAAGAGGTTTGTGTTTAAAACTGATGTACAACTTCCCTCAATGATGGCCAGACAAAAGCTGTCCAGCCCAAATTAGCCAGCTCCCAACTGTCAAAGTTTTCCTTCTTTGGACAATTCTCTGGACAGAGTGTGGAGGGTGTTAGTTTCTGGTTTAACAGGTTTTTTCACAATCAACAGTGAGGGACAGGAGTAGTGTTGCGGTTCCAAGCTCTTCTGTCTTCAGCTGCTTTAGATCATAGTGGGTTTCTTACTTGCTAGAATTTTCCTAGTAAAGCTTCTCATGGCTGGAGTACTCGAATTCCTGAAATAGTACTGAGTGATTACTGCCCCTGGCTCAGGTCAGTTATGTAGCCCTTGAAAACCCTGCTTGCACTTTTTTTATATTGCATCCTCTCAATTACAAGTGCGTGTGGGGGGAAGATGCCTCAGAAACTGGCCAAGTACATAGGTTTCAATGCTGGTGACAAAAGGAAGTTAGTATTTGCAAGCAGCCAGTATAATTTCTCTTGGTATTAAATGATTCTCTCGGTACTCGGATGGTCAAGTATCGGTACTGATAAAAGCCTCTGGTTTTACCATATTGTGAGGCACTGCAGGATTCTTCTGTGTAGTGTGTAGGTAACTCAGAGTTACAAGTGCCCAGCCTGCTTGCTGGCTTTTGTGGTTCCACTTGTGGTCTCCTGCATCATAGGCCTAGATACACGCCTGTGTCTGTGGGGAACCCTGGGGAAAGAAGGTAAGGGTTGATCCAGTTGGGAGACATTGGAGTTGTTCTTTGAAGCTACTCCTGACTGGAAAACCGAAGGCATGGTGCCTTAGAGCAGGAATGGCCTATTAGTAAATCTTACTCCCATGAGAGGGGAAAAAATTATTTTAAAAAGTCATTCCTCCCCTGCAAGCTTTGGGGAGTTGTGGTTTTTAATTCAATTATTTTTAATAAAGCTATAATTGAGTTAACAAGACCCACAGACCGTGGCTCCCCTTAAAAAGTCTAAGTACAAGAGTGGAGATCTGGCAGAGGGGCATTGATAGCGAAGTGTTTAAAAGAAAAATGTGTAATGGAAGACACGTAGGTAAATATTCTGCAGCCTTTTGGCAGCTTTGGAACAATGTCGTCCAGCTGCAGCATCACCCAACAGAAAAATATCTGAAGGTCACATTTTCAGCTTCCCAGAGCACTCGAATCTAGGGCAAGTGTTATGGGGACAGATCCAGGTCTGCTGCTCTGCATGGCATTCTTCCTTTTGTGCATCACCATGGTAAACAGTTAGGGTTGCCAGGAGCTTGGATGCATTGTCTGTCTCGCTCCCTCATCCGCTCTCCCCCTCCTTCACCAAATGCTTTCTCAGTGATTAGTTACTGAGTAGAAGGGGCTCCAGTTACCATGCAGCCTGCCATCTCTCCTCATTTTATTGGAACTAATATCCCACCTGCAATGATAAGGTTTAAACTTGTTTAATCTCCCAGCTTAGCTGTGGCGTTTTAATATTTTTAAAATGGTTGTTTCAGAAAAAGGGGGATTTAAACAGGTTTTGAATAAATAATAAAAGCCCTTCTCACAGGTTGCAATGCAGGCTGGGAGGCATGAACCATTTTCATCAGGTCAGATTTCACGTTGGGTTATCCCAAGGTGGCCTGACTTTGTGGCTACGGATTTACAATGAAACAGTCAGATGCAAAGCAGTTTATGGAGTAGAAACTGCTTTAATAATGCATTTCCTGCTCAGCAAACAGCAGATACAATGACATTCATAGGGAATGGGAAAGGGAACAAAATCTCTTAGAAAAGGAACCAGTTTCTCCCTGGAGTTTAATAACTTTTTTGCCCCTACAACATATTTGGGGAGATAAAGGCTGACCTGAGAGACATGGGAATGCACAGCTTTCAGGTGAGAAATAAGAGGCAGGTTTGTAACATCTTGGGCCTGGTAAGCAGAAGCCCCATCTGCACTGTTTCAAATTTAAGGGAAGGGAAATAGGTTCTCATGGCATAAACATAAGACTCCCTCTGGAATAAGTTGGATAAAGCGCATCGTGCTGATGTGTAGAACACCTTAGTTTGTCCCACACTACTTACTGGACTGGGAATGGTGTGGTCAGCCTCAAGAGGAGGACTGCGCCTGACTTCTCTGAGCCAAATCAAAGCCATGAGACCAGATGTTCAGAAGAGTCCTGTCCTCTGGGTCCAAGCTGTTAGTACCCACTACAGACTTACAGGAGCATGTGTGCGTGATCAGGGTTGTAAAGCCTGTAAAAGTAGGCAAGACTTTTATAACTTTGCTCAAGACAGTTCTCACTTCTACATACTTAGGCACAATTTGTGTTGAAATTTAAGTAAAGCATAGTAGATAAAGTAGAGGTGGCCTACCTTTTTTTTTTTAAGGCAAAAAAACTGCCAGAAAGCAGTCAACTGATCTATGGCTCAGTTTCAGAAGAGCCCAAGCAGCACCAACTGTATGACCTTAGTGCTGCGCAATTCTTTTCTGATGGTCCCAGAAAAGAGAAGGTGGGCATAGAGCTGTTGTAAAAGTACTATTTATATTATTTCTGTTCTGGGAAAAAGCCCTGTCAAACATGGTAATTCTGTGTCCTGTCTCTAAGTCATACCAGAAGGGAACTTGGCTGCAGTCAGCTCCAACTGAAGGGAGAGCCATCATGTCTCAAAGATGGATCCTGCCAAGTTCTGAGCTTACGCTTGCACAGATGAATTTGGAAGTGCAACTTGTATAAACAAAACTAGCTCTAACTAGATGAGTTAGCCATATCGCCTCAGATGGCCTCCTCACTAACCTGCTTGAGAAGAGGTGGACACACAAGTCACTTTGGGGTAGCAATGAGGACACCAAGAAGGATAAAATTTTCATTGGTGTGTAAAACCCTCTCTTACATAGCTAAAATTACCCTTCAGCTCCTCCAGGAAGCTTTTATGGACAAACCACCAAATAAGAACAGTTTATTTCACAGCATATAATCATATTTCCAGTATTCCTACCTATTCAACATAAACAACCACAGGGCAAAACCATGTAAAATCCAGATGAGATTGGATAAATAGATAACATTAACAAACCTTTGCCTCCATTGCACCTTCTATTTGAGGGGAAAGAGGCTGTTTCAGTACGAGTTCAAAAGCACTACTCTAGTTCTGCATCGCCTTGAAACAGTGAAGTATTATCCCTATCTTTTTTAGCAATGCCACAGAAGTCAAGTACTGACTTGCTACATACACTGCTAACTTTGTGAAAAGCCCTGTGGGCAGAACCTAAATACCCTGAACTGCAGTTGTCTGCCTCAACATAAAAGCATCCTTCCTCACCAAAACCAAACAGAACCCACACCTAAATTCTTTATGGAAAAGATGTGGTATTGCAGGCTAAAGGGGATGTATAAAATAGGAAAGGTTTTTTTTTTTAAAAGGAAGAGTGGGATAATAGTGATACTTGGCTCCATTTGCACAGAATATGTCAGTGAAAAGATAAGCAGTATACTTTCAGGGTCATAAAAGGAAGGGGGCTTAAAATATCAATATTAAAGTGGGACTTGAACTGCAGAACAACCAAATAACCTTCCATAGGTTCAGAGTATCACATAAGAGAACATCCATATCTTTGCTCATCTCGCGTGTATGGGAGAAGCCATTTTCACAAGGGCCCTGTACTAACTAAAAAACTTGTTTTTCAGTTCCTTGAATGTCAGTTTTCATTTGGGGAGTGGGAAATATAGAAGGGCAAAAAACGGATATTCTTAAACTTTGAAGTTTCAACTGAGGTGAAGTCTAATTTTAGTAAAAGAGATGTCTGACAAAGTGATACACAGTGTTTAGCTGGAACTTCACTAAATCAGACAACAATGCAGGGAACTTCTGCAGTTAGCCTGACACTACTAATCAGCTCCATTAATTGCCACTAAAGCAAAGATTTGTATCATAGTTATTACACGTGACACTTCAAGACTATTAAGGTAAAATTTCAGACAACAGTCAGAGGCTGCTACAGTGCTTCAGTTTTTCTATCAAGTGCGTTCTTTCAACTAGCATCTGTTCCTCCACAAGGTTTTATGTTCAGTTTTTCAGAGTATACTAACTGCAGTTGTTTGGTTCCAGGTTATACAAATAAAGATAGATACTGGGATAATTAGTTCAAAAATAGCTGTATCTCTCTGTGCTTTGTACCAGCCTCTGCATCTGTTTAAATGAGCCATACTCTGATGCGTTCCATAGCCTTTTGTCCCTTTCAACACTTACTAGTGTCAAGTAAGACTTTTCTCTTAGCTCTTCTCAGCACACTTTGTCCAGAAGAAAACATAAGTGGCAATAACCTACTGTCCTATACCCTGCCTTAGCTTTACTGCAGCATCAAGGAGAGGAACCTTTATGCCGAAGAAAGAATAATAATCTTAACACCATAGGGAAGGCATTTAGGAGCGGAAAGTCCCCGTTTCCCTGGAAAAAGATAGAGAAGGGCAACACCAAAGGCCCTGAGAGAGAGCATGACTCTGCTGCACAAACTGAGGTTTCCTGAGGGCTACTTAAAAATCAAGATTGTTGATGTTTTTTTGGAGGAAATACCAAACCTGTCTATTACATCTAGGTGGGGTAAAAGTTGCAGATAACAAAACTATTATTTTTGTCTCATCGTATTTGTCATCTACCCTGCCACAGATGTTGGCACAGGGGAGAAATGCCTGTAATAAGTGTGCCTAATGCAGCGTTGCATGCTGTAGCATAATTGGATTCTTTGGTTCTTGCTGTAACTCAGCAGACTGAAAAGCTATCAGGAAAGCTTCATGTAGTGGCAGAAAGATTGACACTGACCCTTAACAAAACAGAGAAAGCAACTTTCATGAGTTGAAATAATGAAATTTGCACAGAAATGAAATCATGAGTGCCTATCAAACTCTCACTGCCCTTGAAGATTCTAGTACAATCCTAAGTTCAGTTAGAACAATACTAATGTAAATTCTTCAGGTGACAGGTGAGAACACCTGATGAGATGCCATGAGCAAACTCTCTAGCCATGTATGATGGCAAGATGTATTGGTGTGACAATGCTACCCCTGGAGAATGTTTAGGTTTTTGGATAAATCACTCCCTGCTGTGGCTGCTGCTGAACTATGCGACACAAACATCATCACTGTAGGACAATCATAGGTGAATCTCGCTTCTGATGCCTGATGTTCACATGTGTTTGGTTTCACGGGGAAAATACAGTTTTGACTTTAAGAGGCAGGAGCCGTACACCAAGGAAGCGGGTTGAATGAGAAGATCTGTGAGAAATATAGTTGGCTAGTGATAAGGGAATGCACGTGGCAATTCCACTTTCTGGAAATGTAAAGGAAAAGGACTTTTCTATGCATGCTGAACGCCTAAATATGGGAGCATTCTTGTGGAGCTGCTGGGAGGTTACCTGTGCATGCAACCCCTTCCTGAGTAAAGTCACTGTTTAGACACCATCACCCCTGAGCAAGCAAAAGATGGTCAGAGAAATGGGTGGAGAATTGATTTGTCCAGTATATCACATGTCACTGCCAGTATGAGAAACACAATTCCACTCTGATCCTTCTCTTCTCAGTGCTGCGGAGTACAGTGTCTTTCATATTAGGCTGTGGGGGTGATGCCCTATGTCTTCTGTAGAGGAAATAAGCAGTAAGTACCACTGAATAATTCCCGTGTTGCATCAGGAGTTGTAATTTGTTTGGGTGGTGTTTTCTTTCTTGCTGAGAGTGGAAAAATCTCATGGATGCAGGTTTAGCTACAGAAAATAGAGGTCATTTAAACTTGTAGAAATTGGAATCTGCACAAGTGGGTCTAGAATGCTACCAGTCTGGTTTGCAAACAATTTAGCAAAGCAGCCAGCAACCGAACATGACTCAAAACAGGAAAGAAGCAAACCCAATGGAAAGGGCCTTTTGTGAAGCAGTAATTGTTCCATGTTTAAGTGGAAGCTCACTGGAGGAAAGCAGTGTCTAGAATTAGAAAAGTGACCAGTTCTGTTCAGTGAAGTACCATGGTAGATGTTTTTGGCAGTGAATCTGACTTAGGGGAACCTAGTTGTGGCCTTGGGTGATGCTTTCAGTTCTGCTGGTTAACCGTGGGGATGAATCACCAAAATAGCTGCCTGTAAAGGTCACTTTCAACCAGAAAATTGTATCTGCTTCAGCTGATCATCCAGCCCTGTGAATCACCATACTGCTACAACAGGCAATTTCTAGCAGCTCAGATAAGTAGCCAGGAGTAATGGGATGAGAGAAGCTAGGGAAAGAAGTACTTCAGAGGAGTCTGCTGCTGATGGAAGGATACTGTGGACATCCCCTTTTAATTCTTAGGGATTTGATCTGCAAATCTCATACTTGATGGGTAAATCCTGCTCACAGAAAGATCTCGGTGATTTCAAAGAGTCCCCCAAGAATGCAATTTGTAACAAAAACAGCAGAGACTTAAGCTTCTGTGTTAGAAGAGTACTTTTGTCCACAGACTTAATATTTAAAAATGCATTAGAAACTGAACTGTATCTTTTCCAGATAAAACTAGCCCATTGCCCTATCCATCATAGGATCTGCACTGCACTTGTGAAGAAAGCAGCTAGCTTTTTCCCTGCCAGCCCCCAGTGTCCTCAGGTGCAGGACATGCATATAATTTGCTCTTGTACCTCAATCAGTGAGCAAGCAGAAAAACAGAGGAAATTAATTTCTCTTGTTCCTTTTCCCTCTGTCCTATTTTTTACAAGAGCCTTTTAAAATGTTGCTTACTATATGATTATGCACAGCAAGGGTTTGTAACAACCTCATCTTAACTACCTCTGCCCTTGCTGTGGAATGATTGGTTGCCTTGGCAATCTTCTACATGCAGTGCTCAGGAGCTACAATTATAGTGCTCTTCTCAGTAGTGATCCTCTTAGTTCCTTTTCTTAGAAGTTCATGACAAGGAGATACAAAAAGATAGATATAATGGATTTTATTGCTCCAGCCTTCTGTCTCCTTCAGCCCTGAAGGAAACAAATCTGCACTATCTAAACCTGTTTGCTCTGCAGCAAGGAGAAAAACCTTCTGTTTGCTTAGGATGAAGTACTGTGTTAGCTGAATGTCACAACCAGATAAGCTAAGGCACCTGAGGTGGTAACTCTGAGTCCCATATAAACCCTAAGGACTAGAGCTAGGGCCTCTTGGGCCATTCTACAGCAAAAGCAACTGTGAAGGAAGTGTTGTTTTGTATTGCATTACAAAGACTTCTACCAAATGTGCTTACTTTACAAGTAAAATGATCACAACTTTAACTGCTGGCTCTGCAAACAGATAAATGCATATGAGCAGTAGCTTACACTGAAATGTAAGGGCCAGTTGCTTCAACCCCCTGCCAGTCTATAGGCCAAACCTTGTGCTGAACTACACCACTTGTGTATTAGCTGTGTACAGTAGTCCTGGACTAAAGAAAGACCCGTGTCAGCTCTGTGACGTTAGCAAGAGACACTAAGATTCAGTGCACTATTCTTCTTGAGTGTACTTGCTCTGCTGGGTGAATGTGTGGGGTTTTTTTTTTAAATCAATAAATAAAAAAATCTGTCCCTGAAGTTGAATATGACTGGTAAGAGGGGACCAAAGCTGTCAAGTAAACTTCTCTCACGTAGTAGGTCATTATTTTGGAGAGAGATCTGAGGAGAGACATGAGGTTAGTTCAATCTCTGCTCTCTGTAAGCAGTGGATGGATGCACAAAAGGGTCATATGTTTAAATCTAGATGCTGAAACTCTGTATTGTGTGCCTCCAGTGGTTGACAGTGTGAGTACATGAAAGCAAAACCCTCCTTGGAAAGGGGGGGAGAGACTCCTGGTTTTCTTACTGCCGAGATCTGTAGGCTGGTGGAGTGAGGGGAGTTGTTCTCACCATGCACAAACTGTGGGGCTTCATAACAGAAATGCCTAATTGCAGCTGGCATTTTGGACGCTTTCAGTGCCTGTGCCAGTGGGCACTTGGCTGATGAGTGACATCCTTTCTGACACAAGCAACGTAAAAACTGCAGAGGAGACTAAAATGCTGAACTGCTGGTTCAACAATTAAGTGCCTAAAAAAATTAAACTGTTTTACAGCCTAAACAGTTCAGTTCTTCTAACTGCTAAACCACAATTTTATAAAGCAACATAGGAGACCCATGTGTACAAAATCACAAACCTTCTTTCTCTTTTTCTCTTTCCCCTCTGCTGTCAAGTGTGACCAGAGAGGCTGCTTTGAACGAAGATGGCAGCCACCAGCAGCTGGCTGAGATGCCACTGTTTAATTAAAGTCTTCATTCTCAAATGTTGCTCAGATTCAGGAAAGGGTGAGAAATGCCACGTACGAGGGCCATGAAAACAGTACTATCTCACAACCAAAATCACTAATGCTGGATACTTCCAGGCAGATCACGCAAACACTTTGCATACACAGAACAAATTCAAATCTGACTCGGAGGTACAAAACTTCACTGACAACAAAAGTTCTTGCTTCAATTGAGAAGCTAAATGAAGAATATAAGAAACAGCTCTTCGTACATTAAATACTCTTTCAGTACCCTTTTGAAGGGTCCCTGCTCTAAATGGGTGTGGGGTGTTGGGGGAGGAAAATGGCAGGCTGTTCCTACAGAACCAAAACACGTGATTCTTCTGAAGAAAAGTTTGGGAGAAAGCACAAGTGCTACCCTCTCACTGATAGTCCAGGAGCCTGAGAGTGAGTCTGCCAATGTAAGTTCTGAAATTGTCCCCCCTCAC
Organism: Numenius arquata; assembly: GCF_964106895.1. NCBI lineage: Eukaryota > Metazoa > Chordata > Aves > Charadriiformes > Scolopacidae > Numenius > Numenius arquata. Next base: position 13,838,482 of record NC_133591.1, on the reverse strand, counting down.
ATGGGTGTGGATAATCTAAGGAATCGAGGTGGAAAAGATTTCCATACATCAGAGCTGTATCTTTGCAAGATGCTGTAGCAAAGTGACTCTGCATTAGAGGAGTAAAGGACTGTGAGCCTTCAATGTGGTATTCAGCATGATGGCTTTTCCTCAGGGTGATGCTCAACCTGATACTGAAATGCCACACTGCAGAAGCCCTTTGCCAGGCTCATGCTAGCAGAGGCACATGGTCTCTCTAAGGCTTGGCTAGTTGATGTTTTTAAGAAACAAAACAAAATCTTCAAAAACAAGACTCGGCAATAATAGTCGTCACCAGTTAAAAGGCAGCAATTCCTACAGTGAAGTAGTTTTCCTTATTCAGCCATCTTATCTTTATCAAGAAAAATGTGTTGCCTCTACCTCCCTATGCAGTTTTCAGTACCGAGGGACAACTTCAGAAGCTCAATCCCATCCTGCTATGACAACAGATATCTAGCTGTCACTGAGTACCTTCAAGCTCTACAGTTTTAGCAGCTGGAGTTAAGTATTTGATTAACTGTTGCTCTCCGGTATATATTAAGGGTCATTTTTTAGGGTTTTTTCATCTGGAATATTAATTAGCTTCATGGCAATATATTTGCTTGTTTCTCATGTGGCTGAGGCAGATGGTTATACATGAAGTGTAATTTCTGTTTGTGTTGTAATATTTATCTTTGTATTATTGATGGAGCTCACTGTAACGTTAAACTCCAATGGGAAAATGTAATCCCAAAAATGTCCTGCTTATGTTGTTCTGAGCAGTCCTGTGCAGGAATTAATCACAAAGCAAGAAGTCAAAGCAACTTGCTTTCAAGACTACTTTTATAAATTTTACATAGTAAGTGCATGTATAGGGTAGTCAGGTGGCCAAGATATAGGACAGAACGTTCCGCTCGGGCTGACCTGATGCAGTTTCCTTCGCTGTTACACACTTTTTTATTTCTAGACCAGTCATCTCTTTTCCAATGTTCATTTAATCAAAAGATGGAAACTGGTGTTTGCAGGAGTCAAACCAGTATGATGAATGCAAGACAACTGTTCTTTATGATTACAGCATTGTGCTCTTCGTAGTCCTCCAAACCTATCGTTGCTACATCAGGCGAGGTTAATCCTGGTATTTCAGGATTTATCAAATTTCTCTTGCTGCATATTCCAAATAAAGAACTGTATTTTTCTGAGTGATTTATACTGTAAATCAAAGAAACTCTTCATACTGAGCATAGGTACCTTACCCTAATGTCATACAGAAATGTCCCTCTTAGTTTTGTCTTTTGAGTATCACCAGCTCTTACATAAAAATTTACATCTTCTGTTTGAATTAGAGTTGATTACACTGCCAGCCAAGCACAGGGAGGCCAGTAACATTTATCTGACATTGTTCATGTGCACATTTGAAGGTGCTTTACAAAGTTTCTTTCTTCCTGCCCTCAAATCTCAGGAAACTGAGTCACTCATCCAAGTCATAGCTGATAGATTTTTAGATATCACAAGCATTTTGGGTAGCACTTTATTCCTATATACTAGTAGGCATCCGGTTGTTCTGCTTATACATAGCAATAGTATGTTTATCAAGCTCATTCTCAGTTCAGCCAAATACTAATCCCAAAGCTTGAAGACATAACCAAGGAGAGAAATTCACGCTGGATGTGAAGTGGCACAAGACCGTGTTCACTTAAGTCAACTGGAAAACACTTTACAGGCTTCTAAATTACTTTGAGTTTTCAGATAAGGGTTTTTATTATTAATACTTCAGGATCAGGTTTTCTGGCTTTAGAAAGAAAATAAATGGAGAGCTATTAATCTGATCTGTTTAAGTTTTGCAGCACATCAGTAATGCATTTGCCCACTTCAGATTGCCCACTCCAGTCTCTGGACCTTCGGTCAAACAGCTAACACAACACATGGGTATCCTTGACTTCCTTGGTACCAGCACACTCTGTAGCCGGTTGTGAAGTCCACATTTGTTTTTCCTTCCAAGAGCCAAGCAATCCACCAGAACAGTTGGAGCAGGTTTCTGCTTCTGCAAGGACTCAAGCTTGTTTTTGGTCAAACAAGGAGTGTCATTAATCCACCACTTAATTGCAGCCACCTTCAGGGCAGAAATTGGCAGCCATTTAACATGATGGAGTAACATTACACAATGGTTCAGGACAGAAAGCAAAGAAACATGTATCCATTGAAAACTCAATGAGACATTAATGGAGAGAATATAATTACAGCTGGAATTTGGATGGGATGTCAGGGTTAGCACCTCTATACTTGCAAAGAGCCGCAGGATGTTTAGTAACCATGCCACCCAATGAATTACATAATTTACGTCACTAACTGCAACGCTGCATTTACTTGGGAGCTCTTATCATTGATTGCTCTGTAATTCTGTTGAAAATGTATGGAATTTGACAAGATCCCATCTTGAGATGGCATGCAAGCTACAAATGCACTTAACTAAATCTCAAAGAATCTCTGCATCTTTACCTTTTTGCCCTTTTCTTTTTCTTGTGTTTGTTGCATAGTCAAAGGAAACAGCTTTTTATGTGAATGATGATTAATAAGCAGCCCTGTTGAAGGGTGATGTAGCTGGTGTTAAGAACAGGCTCTTTTAATAGACACTTTAAAATGTGTTCTAACATGTGACAATGATAGGCTGTCAAATCACCATTCAGGTGTACACCAAGATAATAACATGCATTTGAGAAAAATGATAAGGTAAAATACACATTTTTACAGTATGAAGATAAATAGTGAAATATGCACTTGCATGCCTCAATGTAAAATAAGAGGAAAAAAAGAAAAAACCCATTTAGAGTGGAATTGAGTAATCTAGACAACTCCATTGCCTTGTGCTTGAAATATCATCAACCGAATGTGTCTGATCTGCTGCATTTGTGCTTGAATTAAAGATATAATGCATTTGCAGTGTCCGTTTATCAGCTGTTATCAAAATCTTTCCATGAGGATGAAGGCATCTCAAGACAAGACTTTGTTTGAAGGTTATGGATATAATCTCAGTATGCAAACTTTTAGGCAGAAACAGGATGGGATCTTTCTAAAAATAGCACAATTAACGGGAAACTGTTAATGAAAATGAAGCAGTAGGATGTCTGGTTTACTTGAGATAGATACCAAACAATCCCATTTCTTATTTGTGTACAACCCTGAAAAGCAGTAATTCAGGTTGGGGGCTAGTGAAATGATAGTTGTCTTTTTCTATGTTTTTGGAACTATACCACAGTCCAGAATCCCATTCCCTGATTGCCAACTTGACCTCATAAGAACAAACTGCCTAAGCATTTGAAGCTTAACCTTAGATACATGTAGTGAATAATAGGCATTTTCCCATTCCTGTTAATGTTGCCATTTTCAAACATCTGATAAATGTGAAGTCCTCTCCTTTTATAAAATGTTTTGATGTTCAGCTCTTACTTCATTCTTTAATCTTTATGTGCCCAATAAAAGCATCCAGAACACTTCCCAAAACAGAGTGTCAGCTCTTTAAAGAACTAGATAAATGAACACTGACACTGTTGCGGACTTATTGAAAAATCTAGGGAAACTTCCTGTACTGATTCCTTGCTTTTCAGTATTTCTTAGTTAACAAGACAACCTGAGCCATTTGTGGTAGGATCTTCCAGTAGCTGAGTTTCAATGAGAAAGATACAGGGCCGATGACGGCACACTGCAGAGGGCTACTGAGGCCATCAGAAAAGTTAAGTAAATGTCACGTATGGCTAAGGACCGGCATGTACTGATGGTACTCAACTTGAACTAGAGCCAAAATGAAACAAGCCCTCAGAGGTGTATTTCAGGTGCATATTAGACTTTCACATAACACCTGAACTCATGATCTAACACACCTAACAGACTTCTTAAAGTTTAAGGTTACTCTAATTCTCCAGCTTGCTAAACTTTGAATAAAATATATGTTTAGAAGTGGATCCCAACGTTTTAAAAAGCATCTAGATGGGCTAATGGGACTAAACCAGGGCTAGATTAACATACCCCCAGCTATGTGCAGTGTCCGAGATCCAAATCTACACCCACATCCTGCATTTGCAGCTCAGGAAAATCCTGGAAGTTATTTTAAAAGTGAATGGGAATTCTGGTTGCATGACTTCAGCTACCACTTTCAATTTAAATACAGAATCACAGCCACTGATAAGGACACCGAGTACTCTCTTTTTAGAGACACCTTCTTTGATTTTTAAAAGATCCTGCAGATTCTCAACTGCATTTGTTTTGGATTAAAAAAAGTAATTAGGATTGTGTCTTATTCTTTTCAGAAAAATTGACTTCCTTTGAGTAGGTGCTGAATGTTCTTATGTATTGATCCCGGATTGAAAGGTTCATTTCCCGGTTCAAATAGATGAGTTGTTCCTGCTTTTGTCTTGAGGCGGGGTGGGGTGAGGGGGTGGGGGAACAAAACCAAAAAGCAATGCCCAGAATGCCAGTTTGAACCATGCAGGAAACTTTCCTCACCTGAGCAGATTGCCCTGGGGAGACAGGGTAGATACCCTATGTGGAGGTGTTCCAAACTCTTCAAACCATGCATCAAAGAAGCAACCCTCTGGCTTAGAGGTGAGAAAATGATGCCCTGAGGCGCAGCTTCTGTGTCAGGCAGATAGCAAGCAATGGGCTCGTAAAACAATATTTGAAGAAAGGTAAAAAAGAACAAGAGGGAAAGGGAAGAGATTCTTATTAGCTGCAAAGTAAGTCTTTTCGATCACAATCTCTGACAAAGAACAGCACTATTTGGACAGTAAATCACTGTGGCCCACTGAGAAACTTGTGCTGATAAAAAGAGTCTGACAGGCCAGGGAAGAGGTTCAGGGTGGCTTGCAGGGAAAATCTTTCATTCCAAACACACACACCAGACCAGCAGAGGCAGGAGGAGCAGGTACAGGCAGGCAGTCCTTAACAGGAGGGTGAAATGGGATTTCAGCTCTTTCTTTCTACAAAGAGGATAGGAAAGCCCCTCTCTGATGCCTTTATTTGGGAGGGGGGGAAAGATGGCTGCCTTTAGATTCTTCCACCCATGTTGTCTTCCCATCGGCTCCTGGGTCTAGTGACAGAACCTGAAACAACAGGGCAGCAGGAAAGATCTATCATATTTGTGGAACAAACTTCAGCAAGCACCACTTGTTTGGTGGCAGCCAAGTATGGCTGTGGAAGGTATTTAAAATCACAGCTGGATATTCATTAAAAAGCCTTGAAGACAGAAAATAAAGTATATAGGAGATAGTCAGACTTGAGGAAGATAAGTGAGCTCTGTCACAATACAGTGTCATTAAGTGCGTTCAGAGATCACCCTTCATGCATGTGGTACACAGCTAGTAGGATATGAGCGACCTGTGCATTGAATATGCAATGAATATGTGCATTTCTTGTAAAACTTGCCCTTCTTTGAATCTGTTGTGGTTTTGGCTGGATTGGCCAATTAGAATGACTGATTACTTTATAGTGACATGAATATCACATTCCCTTCCTTTTCCCTTCCCACTCTTGCCCTTATGCACTTTAGTTTTGTCCCCATAGCAAAAGGGAGTTCAATGTGGTGTAATTTACACCTCCTAGGGGTAAGAAGCAGGGAGACTGGAGGAAAAGCAGCCGATTAAGGAGCTTAAGCACTTTTCTCTAGATTCCTCAAACACTGTAGGCATAGTATTTCATTATTTTGCAGAATTTGTGGGAGATATCTGAAAGACTGGAATTAAAGAGATGATCAGAAAGGAAAATAACAAGGAAAGGCTTATGAAAGGCTTAGGCAGATTTTTTTTTCTCCTTTGCTAATGGAAGGGACAGATACAGAAAACTACATTTTGCCCTTAATACTAGATACTAACTTTGATACTGACCTTCATAGAATAGCTTGGGTTGGAACAGACCGTTAAAGGCCATCTAGTCCAAGCCCCCCTGCCATGAGCAGGGATGTCTTCAACAAGACCAGGATGCTCAGAGCCCTGTCCAACCTGACCTTGAATGTTTGCAGAGATGGGGCATCAACCACCTCTCTGGGCAACCTGGGCCAGTGTTTCACCACCTTCATTGTAAAAAATGCCTTCTTAATATCTAGTCTAAATCTACTCTCTTCTAGTTTAAAATCATTAGCCTTTGTCCTATCAAGAACCTCTACACTATTTCATTTTAACTATACCTGCTTTCCAGGGGCTGCTCCACAGCATTAGTGTAGAACCATCCCGACACTTTGATGTTCCTCTTGCTTTCCAGCATTCCTCTTATGTTCCATTCCTCTGAAGTTTCAGTGAGCTAGACATAAGGACTAGGTGATGAGAAAAAGCCCTCCCATGCAATAGTTTGCCCCTGGGCCACTTCTGCCAGTCCTGCAAGGGTATATTGCACCAACAGAGAAGCAGAGGCTCAAATTGCATTGAAGATTCTATTTCAGAAATTTTAAGCAGTTATGAGTTTCTCATTGAGGTTATCCTGTGATATCTAAAGGTATAAACCAGCAACGCTGAGGTTGTCTCGCCTCTACATTTGAAGTTTACCTTCCGCTGGTGGTAGCAGATTCTCTCTGCAATCAACATCTTGCTGTGTCCTGTTTTTTTGTTTTGTTTTTTTTTTTTTTGCATTTTACTACTGGTCCAGCTAACTTGGAATTTACACGCTAAGTTGCAATTTACTTGTCAAATTCCTTGTACACTTGAGGGAATGGGGAAGGAGAAAACATACATAGGTGTTGAAGCACTAGACTGTGCTATGAATGGACAAAAATACATTTAGAAAGTATTAAACAGTATTAAAAAAAAATGCAAACAGCAACAAAAAAACCCCAACAAACAGCTAGAGTCTGTCTTCCTTGTCTACTATGGAAAGCTTGAAAGGGGAATTCCGGCTTCTGCCATTATAAATAAATCGCCAACAGCAAGGAGGTACTAACTAGTTAGACACGGTACTTTCCCCAGGAGAAGAGTATCCTGTTATATCATTGAGAAACATTCTAACCCGAGGCAACTGATCTTAACAGTTCAGTGTCTCAAATTTAGGGAGAGAGAAAAGTACAATGATAGCACTTGCTCTTCGTTGAGGCACTTGCCTCGAGAGGCCTCTCAATTCCACTTTAGTTGAACAAAGTCCACTGTCCTCCTGTCAAGCGCTTACACGCAACACAGTTCCATAACTACACTGATCGAGACTATTTAAATTGGGTAAACCTTGTAAATCTTCTCACTGGAGATACAGCATCTTGGAGCCACAATCAAATCACACAAGTGGAGTCAGATTAGATCATGGCTAAATCTATCCCAGCATCCTGTCTGTTACAATGGTCACTAGTGGATGCAAATGGAAAGCTTGTAAGAAACAAGGTAAGTATAAAGTAATCTTGTACCAACGCAGTCCCCCCAGGAATTAGAGATGTTACAAACAGATGACTAACGTTCCCAAAACAGGCTTTCACCTGAATGAAAGCCACCTTTCCTACCTCCTACTTTGAAACTGCAACCTTACAGTCCAGATGTATGCAGAAAAATGTGTCTCTAATGGGTTAAGACAGGAATATTTCTCGGCAAAATTCCCATATGTTGACAAAGGTAACTTTGATTCTTGACTTGACACTGTATCTTGCATCTTCCCTAAGAAAGCACTAACACAAGGCTGTTGGAGGGTAGAGAGATGCTCTTGATCACTCAGGTTTAGTTCTATTCTACTTTTTTAAATAAAATACTAAGCCTTGACACAAGAAAGACTAACTGTAATATGCTGTTCAGGCCATTTAGAAGTTAGATGTGGGCTCAGTTTACTTCAGATAAAAATGGGTAATGGAACCAGGTCTTCTAAATTCTTTGGTGGATGCTTTCAATAAGAGTTTAACAAGTAAAGGAGTAATGGCAAGTACTTTTATGAACATAACCTCTGGTTTTTTATTTGTTATAAATGGCCACTCTTTTTTTCCTCTAAGAACTGGCTAGGCCTGTTTTGTTTTGAGTTGGAATATTTCTTTTTTAACACTATATAGAACTTTCTGTCTCATTTAGTCAGTGTAATTTGAATCTTGATTTGGCTGCCAGCTGCCCATTCCCCACCTCCTCTCCCATTAAATTGATTATTCAGAGGCTTAATTGTGGGAGATACTGTATGTCTAACAGGAGCTGAAGGGCATGGATCTCTCAGTTGGTAGTTTAGCTGTTTACAACCAAGAGCGATGAGTGGTTAATGCCTTTATTGTAATGTTCAGCAATGAGCTATTCAGTGGACTGATCCAAGTGGTCTCAAGCCTGCAAAAAACCCAACCCAGAAAGCATTTTCATGAGTAGATAGCGAAATGTGTAGGTAAGATCCTTCTCTTTTCAAAGATCAGATCCAGTGATGCTGGAAGAGGACATGTTGAGAAATTCCTTAAGTATTTATATGATGCTCTCTTATGTATATGTTGTCATACAGAACAGTATTTCAGAGTTCATATTTGAGACCTCCACTCTTAGAGGTAGCTCACTTAAAGGTAATGTGACCATCCCGAATGGCTGCAGTCACTAAAGCTAACTTCTTCCTTCTGGATTGACTGAAAGAATTTTGTGCCAATGAGTTGAGTTTTCTCCTTTAGAAGGTGCTGCTTAAATGTATAATAACAAAAACAGTTTTAGAATGTTAATTCTTGATCTCTGATAACCAAGAGTACAGTATTTAATATATGTATGTATTTCCAGCAGGCTACAGCAGTATCCCTTCTTTTTTTTTGCGAACTGTACAACTATACTACAAAGGAATGGAGGCTTAAAACATGGGAAATGATGCCCTTTTGGTTGAAGGTACTCAGAAAAAGCCAACTCCAGACAGATTATTTTAAAATATATCTAGATGCATCAAACTGCAGATGGGAAGTGCTTCTGATAGTCTTATTAGGTTCGTGTCTAAAAATCTGAGTACTAGGCACCTTTTACATTTCCGAATCTGGTCTACGAATTTCTACGAATTTCTTATTCTACTTTCAGTTTCTGAACATTAACAATTTACTCTGAAGTAGAATAGAAGTCTCATCTTACTAGAAGAGAAGAATGTAGCTAAATAAAGACTATGAACTTCCCCCCTGGCCAAATATAGAGAGAGCCAGAGGATTAAATGAAGTGTTATTATAATACTGAAAACATAATGCAATCAAAAATTGAATGCTGTAATGATCCAATGACAGAACAAAATGTTGTGCTCCTACTCTGTCCTCTAACACTGCTGTCATTGTCATCTGCCTCTTCCTCCTCCACCTCCTGCTTGCCCCCAGAAATGGCTAAAGATAACAAGTTGCAATCTGGAAGCGAGTGCATGGCCATCCAGGTCACTGCACTGAGGACAAAGAAAGTAGATAGAATATGTTATTTGAAAGAAAAAAAAAAAAAAAAACCACAAGAACTTTCTATTACTCCCCCTTATCCTGGCTCAGGTCCTAAAAGAGATTTTTGTTTTCATAACACTGTATTGCACATAAAAAAGTGGAATTTATGCACAACTACCAGGCTGCAGAACATAAGCTCTTACTGTTGATCCTTTTAAAAACACATAGAAGTACAGGTGGATCAAATTGTGCAGTATAACAACTGTAGGTAAATAATGCCATGCTCTTGGCTTCGTACTCAGATATTCAAAAGAAAAGACCTAATTTTACATGTAATTACCCCCCTATCAGTTTCTAGAACCTACCAGCCAATATAATCATCCAGTGTGGGAGGCCCTCATTTGAGAAATGGAGTATGACTGTAGGAAGTGGGGGACCCCAATCTCTCCAAAATTCTCCAACCCACGTGTGCACTCAGGGATGTATCTCTTTTGTATATCAGTACCTGTCTGTCTCTTACAAGAACACATACACTTACTGTCCTGTAGACCCTGAGAGTTAAGAACAGGTACAGCTGAAAGTCCTCTTAAACCTTTCCAAGGTCAGAATGCAGACCCCCTGCGGCAGCTCTGACCTGTCTCAGCACAGTACAGATACTCCACCGTTCTGACAGGCTGGCAGTTCATCACCCAGATGAAAGGCTCTGATCTTCCCTGTTTGTCAGCAGAGCTGTCACAGGTGAAATTTTGCAGATTTCCAAAGGTAGGTGAATTACAGAGTCAAACATGACTTGGGGCCAGAGGCAGAGAGGAGGGCAGGGAGTATGCAGTTATAATTTCTTTAAGTCTTCAAGATGTCTCAGGCATGGTACTTGGTGCTTCTGTCTGGCTCTTGCCCACAACTGTACAGAAGAGGCCTAAGGGACAGTTCTTGGAATTCCTCGGATTGTCAGGGACCTGCTGTTCAGCCAATGGGGCTACATGTGGATTTCTCAGCTCTAGGAGGTAACAATTTAAGCCCTGTATTGAGCCATCTTCAAGACTTTCAGACTTCCAAAGCTCATATTAAGTAGGGCGTTCTGAGCCCAAAACCTTTACCTTCTTATTCATGAAACTTTACTTACTTTTCCATAAAATCTTCTATTTAGAAGTAGTTAGGAATCTTAAAAGCATGGAAACATGAATCTTGTACATCCTGGATAGAGCTGCGATATAGGGCTCTGAATCTGATGGTAATGCCAGTGCTGCAGTTCAGAGCTCTCTTAAGCTGTCAGAATGCAGAATGAGACTTAGCTTTTGGTGTTGAGCGGTGAATAACAATAATGAACACCAGTCAGTTGTGTTCCTTTCTTTTTATAGTGGAAACTTGAAAACAGCCACAGATCAACAATCATTTGAAGGACTCCTCGGGGCGGAAAACCTAACCATGACTAATAGTAGAGGCAAGAGAAAGGTTATAGTTTTATCAAGCAGAAAAACTAGTTACACTAAAAGCAAGAAGTGTAGTAAGCAGAACTGATCAATCTATATACCACCTATGTATTCCCTAGCTAATCTCACTGGTATTCCAATGATAATTTGACAGTGTTCTACTTTCTCTGTAACTGGTCAAGCATTTAGCAAATAAACTATACAGTAAGTGCTAGTGAGCTTCATTAAATAATACATTTTCCTCTCCTTTCCATTGGTATTCAAGTAGTTCAGTGGCACACTGTTTGGGACGGGAGGAAGATAAAAAAGGAATTATTAAATAAAAAATTGACTGACAGAGTGAAAGGTAAGTCCAGTTCATTCTAAACAGTTAATTTTGTGATGGCACGAGTGATGAAAGTCTTGGCAGGGAAAGTCAAGGGTTGAAATGCCTGACTCGCACAACCTGAGTATTTCCATATTCCCCGACATAACAAATACTGCATATACTTGTGTGATTCCAGTTGTCCTACCTTTAGTCTACTCTTCGTGATGTCTTCAACCTCAATGCTAAAACATACTTTCCTTGTGAGGAAAACAGGGGTGAAAGGGATCGAAACAGATTAATTTAGAAACCTACACCAAGGTACCAGTACAGGAACTGTCTCTTAAGTAATTGAGCCACAGTTTTAACTCTAAGAAAAAATTCTGTTCTAACTGATCTATTGCCCAAAGAATTTCCTAGGTACACCTGTGGTGTTGTCTTGCTTTGGCCAGTCAAGCATGGAAGATACAGTCCTCCTTCCCTTGCAGTTCTGGGCTCTGACACTTATCCCAGTCACCACCTACCTGAGAGGAAAGAGGATATTCTCAAAGATAACTGTAGTATGTTAGTCATAACGTTTCTGTGGAGATGTTCTCTACCTTATTAATGCCATCAAGGTGTCTCAAAGAAAAATAAAGTAGAACAGAAGCAGCTCAGGTTCGTATCGTGTACTGCTATGAATAGTGAAGAAAGGATGATGTTAAATGTGCAACCACTTCCTTTATTCAAACTTATTTATCTATTCTGTATTGGGAATGAACTGTCCAACTGAAACATCTCTAAATTCCACCAGAACTGTTTGTGGATTAGGAATGCTGTGTGAAATATCTTCAGAGATGTAATTTCCCCAGTATCCCCCATATGGGCACATGATAAATCCCTATCACAAAAACAAACACACCCTTCTACTGAACATTGTTTATATACAAGAGAATTGGCATAGACAAACAAACTTGTACTTTAGGTAAGCCAAGATTCTGTCTCTTACAGCAACCGGTATCAAATGTTACAGATGAAGGTGAAATAAAATAAAAATTGATAGGACAACTCGCCCCGAGGAGAATTCGTCCTAATGGTGAAAAGTTAGAGAATGGCTGAAAGATGAGTTCAGACAGTACAAGAGAAAATATACATCAAAAAAGGGACACAAGCAGGGGGAGTTTTGCCAGTTATACAGCTATGCATAAGCTAAAGTTTATTTTTTCACACAGACTAAATTTCTTTAGAGTTTATATCATGGCTTTTTACACGCATGGGAGCAAACAATATGCTTGGTTCTGACAGGACACCATAGAGAGCTGCATTCTCACCAACATCCATGTCAGCCTCTAAATAGCTGTAGAGGGTGAAAACTTTCTGAAGCACTCCCCAGTTTTCATAGCCCAGCCCATCAGCAGGGTCACAATGAAGCCTCATGATGAGTGGCTACGGTGCATCTGGAAGGGGTGTCTGGTTTCTGAGCCAAGAGGCAGAAGCGGGACCCCAAGGGAAGGCTCTGTCCCTGACCCCCTTTGCCCTCCCTTGTTCTGATCTTTATTGGGCCGTCTGCCTCGTAGCATCAAAGGCAAAAGCAGGCCCGTGATTTGTCCTACAACAGCTCTATAAAAAACATAATTGCCCAATAACCCTCTGTCTGCAAACCAAGCCATCTTCCTGTTTCTTCTCTCATAAAGACTATTTGACAAGCCTGTTCCATCAGCTTATAAAAACCTAGAAATAGTTGCCTTCCCTGGTAAGAAACTTTGGAGAAAAACAGAAAAGAAAGTTGTTTCTTATATATGTAGTGCGTGTGTGTATATATACACATGTACACGCACCGTAAGATATCCACAAGTGAAATATATAAACCACTTAAGACAGCCAAATTACGTACTGGCATGACAACTGAAAGAATTATTTCATCTTAGAATAAGGATGTAAAGCACCACATATTGAATTTATAGGGTCAGGAGTGTTCTGCATTTTAAATCGAACAAAAGTGTGGTGGAGTATGTGCTGCTAAACTCAAAAGGGAATGATCTAAAAGTGGTGTGGTAAGAATTATTCTGAATATCCCAGCATTATTCTGAAGTGGCATATGATCAGAGACAATTTAAGACTGTTCTCTTTATACTTCTCTTTCTCTCTTCTTAAAGAGCTTGTTTTTCCCCATAATAACAATGCTGCAAGACTCACCAACAAAAATGATTCTTCATCCTTCCCATCAATTAGGACGCTGATGTAAATTGTCCAGTCACCTTCTGGTTAGTGTAGGGAGTAGCTCATTCAGGCCACATTCTGTCCTCAAGCATCCTTGAGAAAATACAGAGAAACTCCAAATTAAATGGGTACACCTAGGCTTTAAATCTAGATCACTTTGTGCTTCAGTCACTAAAAAGCAATTTTAAGTAATCCTTTGACTGAATAATCTTGCTTCTGACTAAAAGTTTTAAAAAGATTAGTTATCCAACAACTTGTCTGACTGTCACAGGTTTCATTTGAAATATTTAACATAGATACACAATTAAGATTTGATTTGTGGTGCTGAGATTTACACTCCTGGCAAATGTAGGAATATTGCATTTTAATTTACTTTCAATACAAAATAGTTGCTTTGATATGCCTGAGAACAACCGCCTTGGGATCTGTTCCTCCCATATGACGTCAAATAAGAATTCTTCTATTAACATTAGTGGATGAAGGATCAGGCTCTTCAAAAACAAACAAAGAAATAATTTATGACTACTGCTATG